>NW_028242594.1:0-344968 GCF_964263255.1 Lissotriton vulgaris
AATTGCCAATTTTACAGAGTTTTGCTTACACAAAAGCTTCAATTTTGACCCGTTTCAGGCACAGAAATGACTTTAAACACACTTATTTTAGTTGACAAAGTCATTATTCACATCCAACAGTCATTTAGAGTCAAAAGATTAAATGTTAAAATTTCATCCATATTGACCATTTTGGGATCGTTCGACATGTCCGGAGTCATCGTTTTTCATCCGAAAATTGATTTTTTGGACTGTACCAAAAATGATTCAAAATGTCAATTGGATCGTGCCTCATGTTGAATAACCACTTTTTAAAGCCTCACAGTGACCAAAATTGCCATTTTTACAGAGTTTTAATTACTGAAAAGCTTCAATTTTGACCCATTTCAGGCACAGAAATGACTTTAAACACACTTATTTTAGTTGACAAAGTCATAATTCACATCCAACAGTCATTTACAGTCAAAAGATTACATGTTAAAATTTCCTCCATATTGACCATTTTGGGATCGTTCGACATGTCCGGAGTCATCGTTTTTCATCCGAAAATTGATTTTTTGAACTGTACCAAAAATGATTCAAAATGTCAATTGGATCGTGCCTCATGTTGAATAACCACTTTTTAAACCCTCACAGTGACCAAAATTGCCAATTTTACACAGTTTTGCTTCCTCAAAAGCTTCAATTTTGACCCATTTCAGGCACAGAAATGACTTTAAACACACTTATTTTAGTTGACAAAGCCATAATTCACATCCAACAGTCATTTAGAGTCAAAAGATTAAATGTTAAAATTTCATCATTATAGACCATTTTGGGAACGTTCGACAGGTCCGGAGTCATCGTTTTTCGTCTGAAAATTGATTTTTTGGACTGTACCAAAAATGATTCAAAATGTCAATTGGATCGTGCCTCATGTTGAATAACCACTTTTTAAACCCTCAGAGTGACCAAAATTGCCATTTTTACAGAGTTTTGATTACTCAAAAGCTTCAATTTTTACCCCTTTGAGGCACAGAAATGACTTTAAACACACTTATTTTAGTTGACAAAGTCATAATTCACATCCAACAGTCATTTACAGTCAAAAGATTAAATGTTAAAATTTCATCCATATTGACCATTTTCGGATCGTTCGACATGTCCGGAGTCATCGTTTTTCATCCGAAAATTGATTTTTTGGACTGTACCAAAAATGATTCAAAATGTCAATTGGATCGTGCCTCATGTTGAATAACCACTTTTTAAACCCTCACAGTGACCAAAATTGCCATTTTTACAGAGTTTTGATTACTCAAAAGCTTCAATTTTGACCCATTTCAGGCACAGAAATGACTTTAAACACACTTATTTTAGTTGACAAAGTCATAATTCACATCCAACAGTCATTTACAGTCAAAAGATTAAATGTTAAAATTTCATCCATATTGACCATTTTGGGATCGTTCGACATGTCCGGAGTCATCGTTTTTCATCCGAAAATTGATTTTTTGGACTGTACCAAAAATGATTCAAAATGTCAATTGGATCGTGCCTCATTTTGAATAACCACTTTTTAAACCCTCACAGTGACCAAAATTGCCAATTTTACAGAGTTTTGCTTACACAAAAGCTTCAATTTTGACCCGTTTCAGGCACAGAAATGACTTTAAACACACTTATTTTAGTTGACAAAGTCATTATTCACATCCAACAGTCATTTAGAGTCAAAAGATTAAATGTTAAAATTTCATCCATATTGACCATTTTGGGATCGTTCGACATGTCCGGAGTCATCGTTTTTCATCCGAAAATTGATTTTTTGGACTGTACCAAAAATGATTCAAAATGTCAATTGGATCGTGCCTCATGTTGAATAACCACTTTTTAAAGCCTCACAGTGACCAAAATTGCCATTTTTACAGAGTTTTAATTACTGAAAAGCTTCAATTTTGACCCATTTCAGGCACAGAAATGACTTTAAACACACTTATTTTAGTTGACAAAGTCATAATTCACATCCAACAGTCATTTACAGTCAAAAGATTAAATGTTAAAATTTCATCCATATTGACCATTTTGGGATCGCTCGACATGTCCGGAGTCATCGTTTTTCATCCGAAAATTTATTTTTTGGACTGTACCAAAAATGATTCAAAATGTCAATTGGATCGTGCCTCATGTTGAATAACCACTTTTTAAACCCTCACAGTGACCAAAATTGCCATTTTTACAGAGTTTTGCTTACTCAAAAGCTTCAATTTTGACCCATTTCAGGCACAGAAATGACTTTAAACACACTTATTTTAGTTGACAAAGTCATAATTCACATCCAACAGTCATTTACAGTCAAAAGATTAAATGTTAAAATTTCATCCATATTGACCATTTTGGGATCGTTCGACATGTCCAGAGTCATCGTTTTTCATCCGAAAATTGATTTTTTGGACTGTACCAAAAATGATTCAAAATGTCAATTGGATCGTGCCTCATGTTGAATAACCACTTTTTAAACCCTCACAGTGACCAAAATTGCCATTTTTACAGAGTTTTGCTTACTCAAAAGCTTCAATTTTGACCCATTTCAGGCACAGAAATGACTTTAAACACACTTATTTTAGTTGACAAAGTCATAATTCACATCCAACAGTCATTTACAGTCAAAAGATTACATGTTAAAATTTCCTCCATATTGACCATTTTGGGATCGTTCGACATGTCCGGAGTCATCGTTTTTCATCCGAAAATTGATTTTTTGAACTGTACCAAAAATGATTCAAAATGTCAATTGGATCGTGCCTCATGTTGAATAACCACTTTTTAAACCCTCACAGTGACCAAAATTGCCAATTTTACACAGTTTTGCTTCCTCAAAAGCTTCAATTTTGACCCGTTTCAGGCACAGAAATGACTTTAAACACACTTATTTTAGTTGACAAAGTCATTATTCACATCCAACAGTCATTTAGAGTCAAAAGATTAAATGTTAAAATTTCATCCATATTGACCATTTTGGGATCGTTCGACATGTCCGGAGTCATCGTTTTTCATCCGAAAATTGATTTTTTGGACTGTACCAAAAATGATTCAAAATGTCAATTGGATCGTGCCTCATGTTGAATAACCACTTTTTAAACCCTCACAGTGACCAAAATTGCCATTTTTACAGAGTTTTGATTACTCAAAAGCTTCAATTTTGACCCATTTCAGGCACAGAAATGACTTTAAACACACTTATTTTAGTTGACAAAGTCATAATTCACATCCAACAGTCATTTACAGTCAAAAGATTAAATGTTAAAATTTCATCCATATTGACCATTTTGGGATCGTTCGACATGTCCGGAGTCATCGTTTTTCATCCGAAAATTGATTTTTTGGACTGTACCAAAAATGATTCAAAATGTCAATTGGATCGTGCCTCATGTTGAATAACCACTTTTTAAACCCTCACAGTGACCAAAATTGCCATTTTTACAGAGTTTTGATTACTCAAAAGCTTCAATTTTGACCCATTTCAGGCACAGAAATGACTTTAAACACACTTATTTTAGTTGACAAAGTCTTAATTCACATCCAACAGTCATTTACAGTCAAAAGATTAAATGTTAAAATTTCATCCATATTGACCATTTTGGGATCGTTCGACATGTCCGGAGTCATCGTTTTTCATCCGAAAATTGATTTTTTGGACTGTACCAAAAATGATTCAAAATGTCAATTGGATCGTGCCTCATGTTGAATAACCACTTTTTAAAGCCTCACAGTGACCAAAATTGCCATTTTTACAGAGTTTTAATTACTGAAAAGCTTCAATTTTGACCCATTTCAGGCACAGAAATGACTTTAAACACACTTATTTTAGTTGACAAAGTCATAATTCACATCCAACAGTCATTTACAGTCAAAAGATTAAATGTTAAAATTTCATCCATATTGGCCATTTTGGGATCGTTCGACATGTCCGGAGTCATCGTTTTTCATCCGAAAATTGATTTTTTGGACTGTACCAAAAATGATTCAAAATGTCAATTGGATCGTGCCTCATGTTGAATAACCACTTTTTAAACCCTCACAGTGACCAAAATTGCCATTTTTACAGAGTTTTGCTTACTCAAAAGCTTCAATTTTGACCCATTTCAGGCACAGAAATGACTTTAAACACACTTATTTTAGTTGACAAAGTCATAATTCACATCCAACGGTCATTTACAGTCAAAAGATTAAATGTTAAAATTTCATCCATATTGACCATTTTGGGATCGTTCGACATGTCCAAAGTCATCGTTTTTCATCCGAAAATTGATTTTTTGGACTGTACCAAAAATGATTCAAAATGTCAATTGGATCGTGCCTCATGTTGAATAACCACTTTTTAAACCCTCACAGTGACCAAAATTGCCATTTTTACAGAGTTTTGCTTACTCAAAAGCTTCAATTTTGACCCATTTCAGGCACAGAAATGACTTTAAACACACTTATTTTAGTTGACAAAGTCATAATTCACATCCAACAGTCATTTACAGTCAAAAGATTACATGTTAAAATTTCCTCCATATTGACCATTTTGGGATCGTTCGACATGTCCGGAGTCATCGTTTTTCATCCGAAAATTGATTTTTTGAACTGTACCAAAAATGATTCAAAATGTCAATTGGATCGTGCCTCATGTTGAATAACCACTTTTTAAACCCTCACAGTGACCACAATTGCCAATTTTACACAGTTTTGCTTCCTCAAAAGCTTCAATTTTGACCCGTTTCAGGCACAGAAATGACTTTAAACACACTTATTTTAGTTGACAAAGTCATTATTCACATCCAACAGTCATTTAGAGTCAAAAGATTAAATGTTAAAATTTCATCCATATTGACCATTTTGGGATCGTTCGACATGTCCGGAGTCATCGTTTTTCATCCGAAAATTGATTTTTTGGACTGTACCAAAAATGATTCAAAATGTCAATTGGATCGTGCCTCATGTTGAATAACCACTTTTGAAACCCTCACAGTGACCAAAATTGCCATTTTTACAGAGTTTTGATTACTCAAAAGCTTCAATTTTGACCCATTTCAGGCACAGAAATGACTTTAAACACACTTATTTTAGTTGACAAAGTCATAATTCACATCCAACAGTCATTTACAGTCAAAAGATTAAATGTTAATATTTCATCCATATTGACCATTTTGGGATCGTTCGACATGTCCGGAGTCATCGTTTTTCATCCGAAAATTGATTTTTTGGACTGTACCAAAAATGATTCAAAATGTCAATTGGATCGTGCCTCATGTTGAATAACCACTTTTTAAACCCTCACAGTGACCAAAATTGCCATTTTTACAGAGTTTTGCTTACTCAAAAGCTTCAATTTTGACCCATTTCAGGCACAGAAATGACTTTAAACACACTTATTTTAGTTGACAAAGTCATAATTCACATCCAACAGTCATTTACAGTCAAAAGATTAAATGTTAAAATTTCATCCATATTGACCATTTTGGGATCGTTCGACATGTCCGGAGTCATCGTTTTTCATCCGAAAATTGATTTTTTGGACTGTACCAAAAATGATTCAAAATGTCAATTGGATCATGCCTCATGTTGAATAACCACTTTTTAAACCCTCACAGTGACCAAAATTGCCATTTTTACAGAGTTTTGATTACTCAAAAGCTTCAATTTTTACCCCTTTGAGGCACAGAAATTACTTTAAACACACTTATTTTAGTTGACAAAGTCATAATTCACATCCAACAGTCATTTACAGTCAAAAGATTAAATGTTAAAATTTCATCCATATTGACCATTTTGGGATCGTTCGACATGTCCGGAGTCATCGTTTTTCATCCGAAAATTGATTTTTTTGGACTGTACCAAAAATGATTCAAAATGTCAATTGGATCGTGCCTCATGTTGAATAACCACTTTTTAAACCCTCACAGTGACCAAAATTGCCATTTTTACAGAGTTTTGATTACTCAAAAGCTTCACTTTTGACCCATTTCAGGCACAGAAATGACTTTAAACACACTTATTTTAGTTGACAAAGTCATAATTCACATCCAACAGTCATTTACATTCAAAAGATTAAATGTTAAAATTTCATCCATATTGACCATTTTGGGATCGTTCGACATGTCCGGAGTCATCGTTTTTCATCCGAAAATTGATTTTTTGGACTGTACCAAAAATGATTCAAAATGTCAATTGGATCGTGCCTCATTTTGAATAACCACTTTTTAAACCCTCACAGTGACCAAAATTGCCAATTTTACAGAGTTTTGCTTACACAAAAGCTTCAATTTTGACCCGTTTCAGGCACAGAAATGACTTTAAACACACTTATTTTAGTTGACAAAGTCATTATTCACATCCAACAGTCATTTAGAGTCAAAAGATTAAATGTAAAAATTTCATCCATATTGACCATTTTGGGATCGTTCGACATGTCCGGAGTCATCGTTTTTCATCCGAAAATTGATTTTTTGGACTGTACCAAAAATGATTCAAAATGTCAATTGGATCGTGCCTCATGTTGAATAACCACTTTTTAAACCCTCACAGTGACCAAAATTGCAATTTTTACAGAGTTTTGCTTACTCAAAAGCTTCAATTTTGACCCGTTTCAGGCACATAAATGACTTTAAACACACTTATTTTAGTTGACAAAGTCATAATTCACATCCAACAGTCATTTACAGTCAAAAGATTAAATGTTAAAATTTCATCCATATTGACCATTTTGGGATCGTTCGACATGTCCGGAGTCATCGTTTTTCATCCGAAAATTGATTTTTTGGACTGTACCAAAAATGATTCAAAATGTCAATTGGATCGTGCCTCATGTTGAATAACCACTTTTTAAACCATCACAGTGACCAAAATTGCCATTTTTACAGAGTTTTGATTACTCAAAAGCTTCAATTTTGACCCATTTCATGCACAGAACTGACTTTAAACACACTTATTTTAGTTGACAAAGTCATAATTCACATCCAACAGTCATTTACAGTCAAAAGATTAAATGTTAAAATGTCATCCATATTGACCATTTTGGGATCGTTCGACATGTCCGGAGTCATCGTTTTTCATCCGAAAATTGATTTTTTGGACTGTACCAAAAATGATTCAAAATGTCAATTGGATCGTGCCTCATGTTGAATAACCACTTTTTAAACCCTCACAGTGACCAAAATTGCCATTTTTACAGAGTTTTGCTTACTCAAAAGCTTCAATTTTGACCCATTTCAGGCACAGAAATGACTTTAAACACACTTATTTTAGTTGACAAAGTCATAATTCACATCCAACAGTCATTTACAGTCAAAAGATTAAATGTTAAAATTTCATCCATATTGACCATTTTGGGATCGTTCGACATGTCCGGAGTCATCGTTTTTCATCCGAAAAATGATTTTTTGGACTGTACCAAAAATGATTCAAAATGTCAATTGGATCGTGCCTCATGTTGAATAACCACTTTTTAAACCCTCACAGTGACCAAAATTGCCATTTTTACAGAGTTTTGCTTACTCAAAAGCTTCAATTTTGACCCATTTCAGGCACAGAAATGACTTTAAACACACGTATTTTAGTTGACAAAGTCATAATTCACATCCAACAGTCATTTACAGTCAAAAGATTAAATGTTAAAATTTCATCCATATTGACCATTTTGGGATCATTCGACATGTCCGGAGTCATCGTTTTTCATCCGAAAATTGATTTTTTGGACTGTACCAAAAATGATTCAAAATGTCAATTGGATCATGCCTCATGTTGAATAACCACTTTTTAAACCCTCACAGTGACCAAAATTGCCATTTTTACAGAGTTTTGATTACTCAAAAGCTTCAATTTTTACCCCTTTGAGGCACAGAAATGACTTTAAACACACTTATTTTAGTTGACAAAGTCATAATTCACATCCAACAGTCATTTACAGTCAAAAGATTAAATGTTAAAATTTCATCCATATTGACCATTTTGGGATCGTTCGACATGTCCGGAGTCATCGTTTTTCATCCGAAAATTGATTTTTTGAACTGTACCAAAAATGATTCAAAATGTCAATTGGATCCTGCCTCATGTTGAATAACCACTTTTTAAACCCTCACAGTGACCAAAATTGCCAATTTTACACAGTTTTGCTTACTCAAAAGCTTCAATTTTGACCCATTTCAGGCACAGAAATGACTTTAAACACACTTATTTTAGTTGACAAAGCCATAATTCACATCCAACAGTCATTTAGAGTCAAAAGATTAAATGTTAAAATTTCATCATTATAGACCATTTTGGGAACGTTCGACAGGTCCGGAGTCATCGTTTTTCGTCTGAAAATTGATTTTTTGGACTGTACCAAAAATGATTCAAAATGTCAATTGGATCGTGCCTCATGTTGAATAACCATCAATCAATCAATCAATCAGTGACACTTGTAAAGCGCGCTACATACCCGTAGGGTCTCAAGGCGCTGGGGGGGGGGGGTGCCGCTACTGCTCGAACAGCCAGGTCTTCAGCTTCTTCCTGAAGGAGAGGTGGTCTTGGGTCAGGCGCAGGTCGGGAGGGAGGGAGTTCCAGGTCTTGGCGGCCAGGTAGGAGAAGGACCTTCCTCCTGTAGTCGCTCTTCGGATGCGGGGGACGGCGGAAGGGGCGTAGTTGGCTGATCGGAGGTGGTGTTTGGGAGCGTAGAAGTTGACTCGGCTGTTGAGGTAGCTCGGGCCTTGGTCGTGTAGGGCCTTGTGTGCGTGGGTGAGGAGGCGGAAGGTGATTCTTTAGTTGACGGGGAGCCAGTGAAGGTCTCTCAGATGTCCGGAGATGTGGCTGGTTCGTGGGATGTCGAGGATGAGTCTGGCTGAGGCGTTCTGGATCCGCTGGAGTATCTTCTGGAGCTTGGCGGTGGTACCGGCGTAGAGGGCGTTGCCGTAGTCCAGTCGGCTGGTGATGAGGGCCTGGGTGACGGTCTTCCTGGTCTCGGTGGGGATCCACCAGAAGATCTTCCGTAGCATGCGTAGGATGTTGAAGCACGCCGAGGAGACGTTGTTGACTTGCCTGGTCATGGAGAGGGAGGAGTCCAGGATGAAGCCCAGGTTTCGTGCATGGTCTGTCGGTTTGGGTGCGGTGTCCAGGGCGGGAGGCCACCAGGAGTCGTCCCAGGCGGAGGGTGAGGAGCCCAGGATGAGAATAACCACTTTTTAAACCCTCAGAGTGACCAAAATTGCCATTTGCCCTCAGAGTGATCAGAATAACCACTTTTTAAACCCTCAGAGTGACCAAAATTGCCATTTTTACAGAGTTTTGATTACTCAAAAGCTTCAATTTTTACCCCTTTGAGGCACAGAAATGACTTTAAACACACTTATTTTAGTTGACAAAGTCATAATTCACATCCAACAGTCATTTACAGTCAAAAGATTAAATGTTAAAATTTCATCCATATTGACCATTTTGGGATCGTTCGACATGTCCGGAGTCATTGTTTTTCATCCGAAAATTGATTTTTTGGACTGTACCAAAAATGATTCAAAATGTCAATTGGATCGTGCCTCATGTTGAATAACCACTTTTTAAACCCTCACAGTGACCAAAATTGCCATTTTTACAGAGTTTTGATTACTCAAAAGCTTCAATTTTGACCCATTTCAGGCACAGAAATGACTTTAAACACACTTATTTTAGTTGACAAAGTCATAATTCACATCCAACAGTCATTTACAGTCAAAAGATTAAATGTTAAAATTTCATCCATATTGACCATTTTGGGATCGTTCGACATGTCCGGAGTCATCGTTTTTCATCCGAAAATTGATTTTTTGGACTGTACCAAAAATGATTCAAAATGTCAATTGGATCGTGCCTCATTTTGAATAACCACTTTTTAAACCCTCACAGTGACCAAAATTGCCAATTTTACAGAGTTTTGCTTACACAAAAGCTTCAATTTTGACCCGTTTCAGGCACAGAAATGACTTTAAACACACTTATTTTAGTTGACAAAGTCATTATTCACATCCAACAGTCATTTAGAGTCAAAAGATTAAATGTAAAAATTTCATCCATATTGACCATTTTGGGATCGTTCGACATGTCCGGAGTCATCGTTTTTCATCCGAAAATTGATTTTTTGGACTGTACCAAAAATGATTCAAAATGTCAATTGGATCGTGCCTCATGTTGAATAACCACTTTTTAAACCCTCACAGTGACCAAAATTGCAATTTTTACAGAGTTTTGCTTACTCAAAAGCTTCAATTTTGACCCGTTTCAGGCACATAAATGACTTTAAACACACTTATTTTAGTTGACAAAGTCATAATTCACATCCAACAGTCATTTACAGTCAAAAGATTAAATGTTAAAATTTCATCCATATTGACCATTTTGGGATCGTTCGACATGTCCGGAGTCATCGTTTTTCATCCGAAAATTGATTTTTTGGACTGTACCAAAAATGATTCAAAATGTCAATTGGATCGTGCCTCATGTTGAATAACCACTTTTTAAACCATCACAGTGACCAAAATTGCCATTTTTACAGAGTTTTGATTACTCAAAAGCTTCAATTTTGACCCATTTCATGCACAGAACTGACTTTAAACACACTTATTTTAGTTGACAAAGTCATAATTCACATCCAACAGTCATTTACAGTCAAAAGATTAAATGTTAAAATGTCATCCATATTGACCATTTTGGGATCGTTCGACATGTCCGGAGTCATCGTTTTTCATCCGAAAATTGATTTTTTGGACTGTACCAAAAATGATTCAAAATGTCAATTGGATCGTGCCTCATGTTGAATAACCACTTTTTAAACCCTCACAGTGACCAAAATTGCCATTTTTACAGAGTTTTGCTTACTCAAAAGCTTCAATTTTGACCCATTTCAGGCACAGAAATGACTTTAAACACACTTATTTTAGTTGACAAAGTCATAATTCACATCCAACAGTCATTTACAGTCAAAAGATTAAATGTTAAAATTTCATCCATATTGACCATTTTGGGATCGTTCGACATGTCCGGAGTCATCGTTTTTCATCCGAAAAATGATTTTTTGGACTGTACCAAAAATGATTCAAAATGTCAATTGGATCGTGCCTCATGTTGAATAACCACTTTTTAAACCCTCACAGTGACCAAAATTGCCATTTTTACAGAGTTTTGCTTACTCAAAAGCTTCAATTTTGACCCATTTCAGGCACAGAAATGACTTTAAACACACGTATTTTAGTTGACAAAGTCATAATTCACATCCAACAGTCATTTACAGTCAAAAGATTAAATGTTAAAATTTCATCCATATTGACCATTTTGGGATCATTCGACATGTCCGGAGTCATCGTTTTTCATCCGAAAATTGATTTTTTGGACTGTACCAAAAATGATTCAAAATGTCAATTGGATCATGCCTCATGTTGAATAACCACTTTTTAAACCCTCACAGTGACCAAAATTGCCATTTTTACAGAGTTTTGATTACTCAAAAGCTTCAATTTTTACCCCTTTGAGGCACAGAAATGACTTTAAACACACTTATTTTAGTTGACAAAGTCATAATTCACATCCAACAGTCATTTACAGTCAAAAGATTAAATGTTAAAATTTCATCCATATTGACCATTTTGGGATCGTTCGACATGTCCGGAGTCATCGTTTTTCATCCGAAAATTGATTTTTTGAACTGTACCAAAAATGATTCAAAATGTCAATTGGATCCTGCCTCATGTTGAATAACCACTTTTTAAACCCTCACAGTGACCAAAATTGCCAATTTTACACAGTTTTGCTTACTCAAAAGCTTCAATTTTGACCCATTTCAGGCACAGAAATGACTTTAAACACACTTATTTTAGTTGACAAAGCCATAATTCACATCCAACAGTCATTTAGAGTCAAAAGATTAAATGTTAAAATTTCATCATTATAGACCATTTTGGGAACGTTCGACAGGTCCGGAGTCATCGTTTTTCGTCTGAAAATTGATTTTTTGGACTGTACCAAAAATGATTCAAAATGTCAATTGGATCGTGCCTCATGTTGAATAACCATCAATCAATCAATCAATCAGTGACACTTGTAAAGCGCGCTACATACCCGTAGGGTCTCAAGGCGCTGGGGGGGGGGGGGGGGGGGTGCCGCTACTGCTCGAACAGCCAGGTCTTCAGCTTCTTCCTGAAGGAGAGGTGGTCTTGGGTCAGGCGCAGGTCGGGAGGGAGGGAGTTCCAGGTCTTGGCGGCCAGGTAGGAGAAGGACCTTCCTCCTGTAGTCGCTCTTCGGATGCGGGGGACGGCGGAAGGGGCGTAGTTGGCTGATCGGAGGTGGTGTTTGGGAGCGTAGAAGTTGACTCGGCTGTTGAGGTAGCTCGGGCCTTGGTCGTGTAGGGCCTTGTGTGCGTGGGTGAGGAGGCGGAAGGTGATTCTTTAGTTGACGGGGAGCCAGTGAAGGTCTCTCAGATGTCCGGAGATGTGGCTGGTTCGTGGGATGTCGAGGATGAGTCTGGCTGAGGCGTTCTGGATCCGCTGGAGTATCTTCTGGAGCTTGGCGGTGGTACCGGCGTAGAGGGCGTTGCCGTAGTCCAGTCGGCTGGTGATGAGGGCCTGGGTGACGGTCTTCCTGGTCTCGGTGGGGATCCACCAGAAGATCTTCCGTAGCATGCGTAGGATGTTGAAGCACGCCGAGGAGACGTTGTTGACTTGCCTGGTCATGGAGAGGGAGGAGTCCAGGATGAAGCCCAGGTTTCGTGCATGGTCTGTCGGTTTGGGTGCGGTGTCCAGGGCGGGAGGCCACCAGGAGTCGTCCCAGGCGGAGGGTGAGGAGCCCAGGATGAGAATAACCACTTTTTAAACCCTCAGAGTGACCAAAATTGCCATTTGCCCTCAGAGTGATCAGAATAACCACTTTTTAAACCCTCAGAGTGACCAAAATTGCCATTTTTACAGAGTTTTGATTACTCAAAAGCTTCAATTTTTACCCCTTTGAGGCACAGAAATGACTTTAAACACACTTATTTTAGTTGACAAAGTCATAATTCACATCCAACAGTCATTTACAGTCAAAAGATTAAATGTTAAAATTTCATCCATATTGACCATTTTGGGATCGTTCGACATGTCCGGAGTCATTGTTTTTCATCCGAAAATTGATTTTTTGGACTGTACCAAAAATGATTCAAAATGTCAATTGGATCGTGCCTCATGTTGAATAACCACTTTTTAAACCCTCACAGTGACCAAAATTGCCATTTTTACAGAGTTTTGATTACTCAAAAGCTTCAATTTTGACCCATTTCAGGCACAGAAATGACTTTAAACACACTTATTTTAGTTGACAAAGTCATAATTCACATCCAACAGTCATTTACAGTCAAAAGATTAAATGTTAAAATTTCATCCATATTGACCATTTTGGGATCGTTCGACATGTCCGGAGTCATCGTTTTTCATCCGAAAATTGATTTTTTGGACTGTACCAAAAATGATTCAAAATGTCAATTGGATCGTGCCTCATGTTGAATAACCACTTTTTAAACCCTCACAGTGACCAAAATTGCCATTTTTACAGAGTTTTGCTTACTCAAAAGCTTCAATTTTGACCCATTTCAGGCACAGAAATGACTTTAAACACACTTATTTTAGTTGACAAAGTCATAATTCACATCCAACAGTCATTTACAGTTAAAAGATTAAATGTTAAAATTTCATCCATATTGACCATTTTGGGATCGTTCGACATGTCCGGAGTCATCGTTTTTCATCCGAAAATTGATTTTTTGGACTGTACCAAAAATTATTCAAAATGTCAATTGGATCGTGCCTCATGTTGAATAACCACTTTTTAAACCCTCACAGTGACCAAAATTGCCATTTTTACAGAGTTTTGCTTACTCAAAAGCTTCAATTTTGACCCATTTCAGGCACAGAAATGACTTTAAACACACTTATTTTAGTTGACAAAGTCATAATTCACATCCAACAGTCATTTACAGTCAAAAGATTAAATGTTAACATTTCATCCATATTGACCATTTTGGGATCGTTCGACATGTCCGGAGTCATCGTTTTTCATCCGAAAATTGATTTTTTGAACTGTACCAAAAATGATTCAAAATGTCAATTGGATCGTGCCTCATGTTGAATAACCACTTTTTAAACCCTCACAGTGACCAAAATTGCCAATTTTACACAGTTTTGCTTACTCAAAAGCTTCAATTTTGACCCATTTCAGGCACAGAAATGACTTTAAACACACTTATTTTAGTTGACAAAGCCATAATTCACATCCAACAGTCATTTAGAGTCAAAAGATTAAATGTTAAAATTTTATCATTATAGACCATTTTGGGAACGTTCGACAGGTCCGGAGTCATCGTTTTTCGTCTGAAAATTGATTTTTTGGACTGTACCCAAAATGATTCAAAATGTCAATTGGATCGTGCCTCATGTTGAATAACCACTTTTTAAACCCTCAGAGTGACCAAAATTGCCATTTTTACAGAGTTTTGATTACTCAAAAGCTTCAATTTTTACCCCTTTGAGGCACAGAAATGACTTTAAACACACTTATTTTAGTTGACAAAGTCATAATTCACATCCAACAGTAATTTACAGTCAAAAGATTAAATGTTAAAATTTCATCCATATTGACCATTTTGGGATCGTTCGACATGTCTGGAGTCATCGTTTTTCATCCGAAAATTGATTTTTTGGACTGCACCAAAAATGATTCAAAATGTCAATTGGATCATGCCTCATGTTGAATAACCACTTTTTAAACCCTCACAGTGACCAAAATTGCCATTTTTACAGAGTTTTGATTACTCAAAAGCTTCAATTTTGACCCATTTCAGGCACAGAAATGACTTTAAACACACTTATTTTAGTTGACAAAGTCATAATTCACATCCAACAGTCATTTACAGTCAAAAGATTAAATGTTAAAATTTCATCCATATTGACCATTTTGGGATCGTCGGACATGTCCGGAGTCATCGTTTTTCATCTGAATATTGATTTTTTGGACTGTACCAAAAAAGATTCAAAATGTCAATTGGATCGTGCCTCATGTTGAATAACCACTTTTTAAACCCTCACAGTGACCAAAATTGCCAATTTTACAGAGTTTTGCTTACACAAAAGCTTCAATTTTGACCCGTTTCAGGCACAGAAATGACTTTAAACACACTTATTTTAGTTGACAAAGTCATTATTCACATCCAACAGTCATTTAGAGTCAAAAGATTAAATGTTGAAATTTCATCCATATTGACCATTTTGGGATCGTTCGACATGTCCGGAGTCATCGTTTTTCATCCGAAAATTGATTTTTTGGACTGTACCAAAAATGATTCAAAATGTCAATTGGATCGTGCCTCATGTTGAATAACCACTTTTTAAACCCTCACAGTGACCAAAATTGCCATTTTTACAGAGTTTTGATTACTCAAAAGCTTCAATTTTGACCCATTTCAGGCACAGAAATGACTTTAAACACACTCATTTTAGTTGACAAAGTCATAATTCACATCCAACAGTCATTTACAGTCAAAAGATTAAATGTTAAAATTTCATCCATATTGACCATTTTGGGATCGTTCGACATGTCCGGAGTCATCGTTTTTCATCCGAAAATTGATTTTTTGGACTGTACCAAAAATTATTCAAAATGTCAATTGGATCGTGCCTCATGTTGAATAACCACTTTTTAAACCCTCACAGTGACCAAAATTGCCATTTTTACAGAGTTTTGCTTACTCAAAAGCTTCAATTTTGACCCATTTCAGGCACAGAAATGACTTTAAACACACTTATTTTAGTTGACAAAGTCATAATTCACATCCAACAGTCATTTACAGTCAAAAGATTAAATGTTAAAATTTCATCCATATTGACCATTTTGGGATCGTTCGACATGTCCGGAGTCATCGTTTTTCATCCGAAAATTTATTTTTTGGACTGTACCAAAAATGATTCAAAATGTCAATTGGATCGTGCCTCATGTTGAATAACCACTTTTTAAACCCTCACAGTGACCAAAAATTGCCATTTTTACAGAGTTTTGCTTACTCAAAAGCTACTATTTTGACCCATTTCAGGCACAGAAATGACTTTAAACACACTTATTTTAGTTGACAAAGTCATAATTCACATCCAACAGTCATTTACAGTCAAAAGATTAAATGTTAAAATTTCATCCATATTGACCATTTTGGGATCGTTCGACATGTCCGGAGTCATCGTTTTTCATCCGAAAATTGATTTTTTGGACTGTACCAAAAATGATTCAAAATGTCAATTGGATCGTGCCTCATGTTGAATAACCACTTTTTAAACCCTCACAGTGACCAAAATTGCCATTTTTACAGAGTTTTGATTACTCAAAAGCTTCAATTTTGACCCATTTCAGGCACAGAAATGACTTTAAACACACTTATTTTAGTTGACAAAGTCATAATTCACATCCAACAGTCATTTACAGTCAAAAGATTAAATGTTAAAATTTCATCCATATTGACCATTTTGGGATCGTTCGACATATCATCTGTCATCGTTTTTCATCCGAAAATGGATTTTTTGGACTGTACCAAAAATGATTCAAAATGTCAATTGGATCGTGCCTCATGTTGAATAACCACTTTTTAAACCCTCACAGTGACCAAAATTGCCATTTTTACAGAGTTTTGCTTACTCAAAAGCTTCAATTTTGACCCATTTCAGGCACAGAAATGACTTTAAACACACTCATTTTAGTTGACAAAGTCATAATTCACATCCAACAGTCATTTACAGTCAAAAGATGAAATGTTAAAATTTCATCCATATTGACCATTTTGGGATCGTTCGACATGTCCGGAGTCATCATTTTTCATCCGAAAATTGATTTTTTGGACTGTACCAAAAATTATTCAAAATGTCAATTGGATCGTGCCTCATGTTGAATAACCACTTTTTAAACCCTCACAGTGACCAAAATTGCCATTTTTACAGAGTTTTGCTTACTCAAAAGCTTCAATTTTGACCCATTTCAGGCACAGAAATGACTTTAAACACACTTATTTTAGTTGACAAAGTCATAATTCACATCCAACAGTCATTTACAGTCAAAAGATTAAATGTTAAAATTTCATCCATATTGACCATTTTGGGATCGTTCGACATGTCCGGAGTCATCGTTTTTCATCCGAAAATAGATTTTTTGGACTGTACCAAAAATGATTCAAAATGTCAATTGGATCATGCCTCATGTTAAATAACCACTTTTTAAACCCTCACAGTGACCAAAATTGCCATTTTTACAGAGTTTTGATTACTCAAAAGCTTCAATTTTTACCCCTTTGAGGCACAGAAATGACTTTAAACACACTTATTTTAGTTGACAAAGTCATAATTCACATCCAACAGTCATTTACAGTCAAAAGATTAAATGTTAAAATTTCATCCATATTGACCATTTTGGGATCGTTCGACATGTCCGGAGTCATCGTTTTTCATCCGAAAATTGATTTTTTGGACTGTACCAAAAATGATTCAAAATGTCAATTGGATCGTGCCTCATGTTGAATAACCACTTTTTAAACCCTCACAGTGACCAAAATTGCCATTTTTACAGAGTTTTGCTTACTCAAAAGCTTCAATTTTGACCCATTTCAGGCACAGAAATGACTTTAAACACACTTATTTTAGTTGACAAAGTCATAATTCACATCCAACAGTCATTTACAGTCAAAAGATTAAATGTTAAAATTTCATCCATATTGACCATTTTGGGATCGTTCGACATGTCCGGAGTCATCGTTTTTCATCCGAAAATTGATTTTTTGGACTGTACCAAAAATGATTCAAAATGTCAATTGGATCGTGCCTCATGTTGAATAACCACTTTTTAAACCCTCACAGTGACCAAAATTGCCATTTTTACAGAGTTTTGCTTACTCAAAAGCTTCAATTTTGACCCATTTCAGGCACAGAAATGACTTTAAACACACGTATTTTAGTTGACAAAGTCATAATTCACATCCAACAGTCATTTACAGTCAAAAGATTAAATGTTAAAATTTCATCCATATTGACCATTTTGGGATCATTCGACATGTCCGGAGTCATCGTTTTTCATCCGAAAATTGATTATTTGGACTGTACCAAAAATGATTCAAAATGTCAATTGGATCATGCCTCATGTTGAATAACCACTTTTTAAACCCTCACAGTGACCAAAATTGCCATTTTTACAGAGTTTTGATTACTCAAAAGCTTCAATTTTTACCCCTTTGAGGCACAGAAATGACTTTAAACACACTTATTTTAGTTGACAAAGTCATAATTCACATCCAACAGTCATTTACAGTCAAAAGATTAAATGTTAAAATTTCATCCATATTGACCATTTTGGGATCGTTCGACATGTCCGGAGTCATCGTTTTTCATCCGAAAATTGATTTTTTGAACTGTACCAAAAATGATTCAAAATGTCAATTGGATCCTGCCTCATGTTGAATAACCACTTTTTAAACCCTCACAGTGACCAAAATTGCCAATTTTACACAGTTTTGCTTACTCAAAAGCTTCAATTTTGACCCATTTCAGGCACAGAAATGACTTTAAACACACTTATTTTAGTTGACAAAGCCATAATTCACATCCAACAGTCATTTAGAATCAAAAGATTAAATGTTAAAATTTCATCATTATAGACCATTTTGGGAACGTTCGACAGGTCCGGAGTCATCGTTTTTCGTCTGAAAATTGATTTTTTGGACTGTACCAAAAATGATTCAAAATGTCAATTGGATCGTGCCTCATGTTGAATAACCATCAATCAATCAATCAATCAGTGACACTTGTAAAGCGTGCTACATACCCGTAGGGTCTCAAGGCGCTGGGGGGGGGGGTGCCGCTACTGCTCGAACAGCCAGGTCTTCAGCTTCTTCCTGAAGGAGAGGTGGTCTTGGGTCAGGCGCAGGTCGGGAGGGAGGGAGTTCCAGGTCTTGGCGGCCAGGTAGGAGAAGGACCTTCCTCCTGTAGTCGCTCTTCGGATGCGGGGGACGGCGGCGAGGGCGTGGTTGGCTGATCGGAGGTGGTGTTTGGGAGCGTAGAAGTTGACTCGGCTGTTGAGGTAGCTCGGGCCTTGGTCGTGTAGGGCCTTGTGTGCGTGGGTGAGGAGGCGGAAGGTGATTCTTTTGTGGACGGGGAGCCAGTGAAGGTCTCTCAGATGTCCGGAGATGTGGCTGGTTCGTGGGATGTCGAGGATGAGTCTGGCTGAGGCGTTCTGGATCCGCTGGAGTATCTTCTGGAGCTTGGCGGTGGTACCGGCGTAGAGGGCGTTGCCGTAGTCCAGTCGGCTGGTGACGAGGGCCTGGGTGACGGTCTTCCTGGTCTCGGTGGGGATCCACCAGAAGATCTTCCGTAGCATGCGTAGGATGTTGAAGCACGCCGAGGAGACGTTGTTGACTTGCCTGGTCATGGAGAGGGAGGAGTCCAGGATGAAGCCCAGGTTTCGTGCATGGTCTGTCGGTTTGGGTGCGGTGCCCAGGGCGGGAGGCCACCAGGAGTCGTCCCAGGCGGAGGGTGAGGAGCCCAGGATGAGAATAACCACTTTTTAAACCCTCAGAGTGACCAAAATTGCCATTTGCCCTCAGAGTGATCAGAATAACCACTTTTTAAACCCTCACAGTGACCAAAATTGCCATTTTTACACAGTTTTGATTACTCAAAAGCTTCAATTTTTACCCCTTTGAGGCACAGAAATGACTTTAAACACACTTATTTTAGTTGACAAAGTCATAATTCACATCCAACAGTCATTTACAGTCAAAAGATTAAATGTTAAAATTTCATCCATATTGACCATTTTGGGATCGTTCGACATGTCCGGAGTCATTGTTTTTCATCCGAAAATTGATTTTTTGGACTGTACCAAAAATGATTCAAAATGTCAATTGGATCGTGCCTCATGTTGAATAACCACTTTTTAAACCCTCACAGTGACCAAAATTGCCATTTTTACAGAGTTTTGCTTACTCAAAAGCTTCAATTTTGACCCATTTCAGGCACAGAAATGACTTTAAACACACTTATTTTAGTTGACAAAGTCATAATTCACATCCAACAGTCATTTACAGTCAAAAGATTAAATGTTAAAATTTCATCCATATTGACCATTTTGGGATCGTTCGACATGTCCGGAGTCATCGTTTTTCATCCGAAAATTGATTTTTTGGACTGTACCAAAAATGATTCAAAATGTCAATTGGATCATGCCTCATGTTGAATAACCACTTTTTAAACCCTCACAGTGACCAAAATTGCCATTTTTACAGAGTTTTGATTACTCAAAAGCTTCAATTTTTACCCCTTTGAGGCACAGAAATGACTTTAAACACACTTATTTTAGTTGACAAAGTCATAATTCACATCCAACAGTCATTTACAGTCAAAAGATTAAATGTTAAAATTTCATCCATATTGACCATTTTGGGATCGTTCGACATGTCCGGAGTCATCGTTTTTCATCCGAAAATTGATTTTTTGGACTGTACCAAAAATGATTCAAAATGTCAATTGGATCGTGCCTCATGTTGAATAACCACTTTTTAAACCCTCACAGTGACCAAAATTGCCATTTTTACAGAGTTTTGCTTACTCAAAAGCTTCAATTTTGACCCATTTCAGGCACAGAAATGACTTTAAACACACTTATTTTAGTTGACAAAGTCATAATTCACATCCAACAGTCATTTACAGTCAAAAGATTAAATGTTAAAATTTCATCCATATTGACCATTTTGGGATCGTTCGACATGTCCGGAGTCATTGTTTTTCATCCGAAAATTGATTTTTTGGACTGTACCAAAAATGATTCAAAATGTCAATTGGATCGTGCCTCATGTTGAATAACCACTTTTTTAACCCTCACAGTGACCAAAATTGCCATTTTTACAGAGTTTTGCTTACTCAAAAGCTTCAATTTTGACCCATTTCAGGCACAGAAATGACTTTAAACACACTTATTTTAGTTGACAAAGTCATAATTCACATCCAACAGTCATTTACAGTCAAAAGATTAAATGTTACAATTTCATCCATATTGACCATTTTGGGATCGTTCGACATGTCCGGAGTCATTGTTTTTCATCCGAAAATTGATTTTTTGGACTGTACCAAAAATGATTCAAAATGTCAATTGGATCGTGCCTCATGTTGAATAACCACTTTTTAAACCCTCACAGTGACCAAAATTGCCATTTTTACAGAGTTTTGCTTACTCAAAAGCTTCAATTTTGACCCATTTCAGGCACAGAAATGACTTTAAACACACTTATTTTAGTTGACAAAGTCATAATTCACATCCAACAGTCATTTACAGTCAAAAGATTAAATGTTAAAATTTCATCCATATTGACCATTTTGGGATCGTTCGACATGTCCGGAGTCATCGTTTTTCATCCGAAAATTGATTTTTTGGACTGTACCAAAAATGATTCAAAATGTCAATTGGATCATGCCTCATGTTGAATAACCACTTTTTAAACCCTCACAGTGACCAAAATTGCCATTTTTACAGAGTTTTGATTACTCAAAAGCTTCAATTTTTACCCCTTTGAGGCACAGAAATGACTTTAAACACACTTATTTTAGTTGACAAAGTCATAATTCACATCCAACAGTCATTTACAGTCAAAAGATTAAATGTTAAAATTTCATCCATATTGACCATTTTGGGATCGTTCGACATGTCCGGAGTCATCGTTTTTCATCCGAAAATTGATTTTTTGGACTGTACCAAAAATGATTCAAAATGTCAATTGGATCATGCCTCATGTTGAATAACCACTTTTTAAACCCTCACAGTGACCAAAATTGCCATTTTTACAGAGTTTTGATTACTCAAAAGCTTCAATTTTTACCCCTTTGAGGCACAGAAATGACTTTAAACACACTTATTTTAGTTGACAAAGTCATAATTCACATCCAACAGTCATTTACAGTCAAAAGATTAAATGTTAAAATTTCATCCATATTGACCATTTTGGGATCGTTCGACATGTCCGGAGTCATCGTTTTTCATCCGAAAATTGATTTTTTGGACTGTACCAAAAATGATTCAAAATGTCAATTGGATCGTGCCTCATTTTGAATAACCACTTTTTAAACCCTCACAGTGACCAAAATTGCCAATTTTACAGAGTTTTGCTTACACAAAAGCTTCAATTTTGACCCGTTTCAGGCACAGAAATGACTTTAAACACACTTATTTTAGTTGACAAAGTCATTATTCACATCCAACAGTCATTTAGAGTCAAAAGATTAAATGTTAAAATTTCATCCATATTGACCATTTTGGGATCGTTCGACATGTCCGGAGTCATCGTTTTTCATCCGAAAATTGATTTTTTGGACTGTACCAAAAATTATTCAAAATGTCAATTGGATCGTGCCTCATGTTGAATAACCACTTTTTAAACCCTCACAGTGACCAAAATTGCCATTTTTACAGAGTTTTGCTTACTCAAAAGCTTCAATTTTGACCCATTTGAGGCACAGAAATGACTTTAAACACACTTATTTTAGTTGACAAAGTCATAATTCACATCCAACAGTCATTTACAGTCAAAAGATTAAATGTTAAAATTTCATCCATATTGACCATTTTGGGATCGTTCGACATGTCCGGAGTCATCGTTTTTCATCCGAAAATTGATTTTTTGGACTGTACCAAAAATGATTCAAAATGTCAATTGGATCATGCCTCATGTTGAATAACCACTTTTTAAACCCTCACAGTGACCAAAATTGCCATTTTTACAGAGTTTTGATTACTCAAAAGCTTCAATTTTTACCCCTTTGAGGCACAGAAATGACTTTAAACACACTTATTTTAGTTGACAAAGTCATAATTCACATCCAACAGTCATTTACAGTCAAAAGATTAAATGTTAAAATTTCATCCATATTGACCATTTTGGGATCGTTCGACATGTCCGGAGTCATCGTTTTTCATCCGAAAATTGATTTTTTGGACTGTACCAAAAATGATTCAAAATGTCAATTGGATCGTGCCTCATTTTGAATAACCACTTTTTAAACCCTCACAGTGACCAAAATTGCCAATTTTACAGAGTTTTGCTTACACAAAAGCTTCAATTTTGACCCGTTTCAGGCACAGAAATGACTTTAAACACACTTATTTTAGTTGACAAAGTCATTATTCACATCCAACAGTCATTTAGAGTCAAAAGATTAAATGTTAAAATTTCATCCATATTGACCATTTTGGGATCGTTCGACATGTCCGGAGTCATCGTTTTTCATCCGAAAATTGATTTTTTGGACTGTACCAAAAATTATTCAAAATGTCAATTGGATCGTGCCTCATGTTGAATAACCACTTTTTAAACCCTCACAGTGACCAAAATTGCCATTTTTACAGAGTTTTGCTTACTCAAAAGCTTCAATTTTGACCCATTTCAGGCACAGAAATGACTTTAAACACACTTATTTTAGTTGACAAAGTCATAATTCACATCCAACAGTCATTTACAGTCAAAAGATTAAATGTTAAAATTTCATCCATATTGACCATTTTGGGATCGTTCGACATGTCCGGAGTCATTGTTTTTCATCCGAAAAATTGATTTTTTGGACTGTACCAAAAATGATTCAAAATGTCAATTGGATCGTGCCTCATGTTGAATAACCACTTTTTAAACCCTCACAGTGACCAAAATTGCCATTTTTACAGAGTTTTGCTTACTCAAAAGCTTCAATTTTGACCCATTTCAGGCACAGAAATGACTTTAAACACACTTATTTTAGTTGACAAAGTCATAATTCACATCCAACAGTCATTTACAGTCAAAAGGTTAAATGTTAAAATTTCATCCATATTGACCATTTTGGGATCGTTCGACATGTCCGGAGTCATCGTTTTTCATCCAAAAATTGATTTTTTGGACTGTACCAAAAATGATTCAAAATGTCAATTGGATCGTGCCTCATGTTGAATAACCACTTTTTAAACCCTCACAGTGACCAAAATTGCCATTTTTACAGAGTTTTGATTACTCAAAAGCTTCAATTTTGACCCATTTCAGGCACAGAAATGACTTTAAACACACTTATTTTAGTTGACAAAGTCATAATTCACATCCAACAGTCATTTACAGTCAAAAGATTAAAGGTTAAAATTTCATCCATATTGACCATTTTGGGATCGTTCGACATGTCCGGAGTCATTGTTTTTCATCCGAAAATTGATTTTTTGAACTGTACCAAAAATGATTCAAAATGTCAATTGGATCGTGCCTCATGTTGAATAACCACTTTTTAAACCCTCAGAGTGACCAAAATTGCCATTTTTACAGAGTTTTGATTACTCAAAAGCTTCAATTTTTACCCCTTTGAGGCACAGAAATGACTTTAAACACACTTATTTTAGTTGACAAAGTCATAATTCACATCCAACAGTCATTTACAGTCAAAAGATTAAATGTTGAAATTTCATCCATATTGACCATTTTGGGATCGTTCGACATGTCCGGAGTCATCGTTTTTTTTTCATCCGAAAATTGATTTTTTGGACTGTACCAAAAATGATTCAAAATGTCAATTGGATCATGCCTCATGTTGAATAACCACTTTTTAAACCCTCACAGTGACCAAAATTGCCATTTTTACAGAGTTTTGATTACTCAAAAGCTTCAATTTTGACCCATTTCAGGCACAGAAATGACTTTAAACACACTTATTTTAGTTGACAAAGTCATAATTCACATCCAACAGTCATTTACAGTCAAAAGATTAAATGTTAAAATTTCATCCATATTGACCATTTTTGGATCGTTCGACATGTCCGGAGTCATCGTTTTTCATCCGAAAATTGATTTTTTGGACTGTACCAAAAATGATTCAAAATGTCAATTGGATCGTGCCTCATGTTGAATAACCACTTTTTAAACCCTCACAGTGACCAAAATTGCCATTTTTACAGAGTTTTGATTACTCAAAAGCTTCAATTTTGACCCATTTCAGGCACAGAAATGACTTTAAACACACTTATTTTAGTTGACAAAGTCATAATTCACATCCAACAGTCATTTACAGTCAAAAGATTAAATGTTAAAATTTCATCCATATTGACCATTTTGGGATCGTTCGACATGTCCGGAGTCATCGTTTTTCATCCGAAAATTGATTTTTTGGACTGTACCAAAAATGATTCAAAATGTCAATTGGATCGTGCCTCATGTTGAATAACCACTTTTTAAACCCTCACAGTGACCAAAATTGCCATTTTTACAGAGTTTTGCTTACTCAAAAGCTTCAATTTTGACCCATTTCAGGCACAGAAATGACTTTAAACACACTTATTTTAGTTGACAAAGTCATAATTCACATCCAACAGTCATTTACAGTTAAAAGATTAAATGTTAAAATTTCATCCATATTGACCATTTTGGGATCGTTCGACATGTCCGGAGTCATCGTTTTTCATCCGAAAATTGATTTTTTGGACTGTACCAAAAATGATTCAAAATGTCAATTGTATCGTGCCTCATGTTGAATAACCACTTTTTAAACCCTCACAGTGACCAAAATTGCCATTTTTACAGAGTTTTGCTTACTCAAAAGCTTCAATTTTGACCCATTTCAGGCACAGAAATGACTTTAAACACACTTATTTTAGTTGACAAAGTCATAATTCACATCCAACAGTCATTTACAGTTAAAAGATTAAATGTTAAAATTTCATCCATATTGACCATTTTGGGATCGTTCGACATGTCCGGAGTCATCGTTTTTCATCCGAAAATTGATTTTTTGAACTGTACCAAAAATGATTCAAAATGTCAATTGGATCGTGCCTCATGTTGAATAACCACTTTTTAAACCCTCACAGTGACCAAAATTGCCAATTTTACACAGTTTTGCTTACTCAAAAGCTTCAATTTTGACCCATTTCAGGCACAGAAATGACTTTAAACACACTTATTTTAGTTGACAAAGCCATAATTCACATCCAACAGTCATTTAGAGTCAAAAGATTAAATGTTAAAATTTTATCATTATAGACCATTTTGGGAACGTTCGACAGGTCCGGAGTCATCGTTTTTCGTCTGAAAATTGATTTTTTGGACTGTACCCAAAATGATTCAAAATGTCAATTGGATCGTGCCTCATGTTGAATAACCACTTTTTAAACCCTCAGAGTGACCAAAATTGCCATTTTTACAGAGTTTTGATTACTCAAAAGCTTCAATTTTTACCCCTTTGAGGCACAGAAATGACTTTAAACACACTTATTTTAGTTGACAAAGTCATAATTCACATCCAACAGTCATTTACAGTCAAAAGATTAAATGTTAAAATTTCATCCATATTGACCATTTTGGGATCGTTCGACATGTCCGGAGTCATCGTTTTTCATCCGAAAATTGATTTTTTGGACTGTACCAAAAATGATTCAAAATGTCAATTGGATTGTGCCTCATGTTGAATAACCACTTTTTAAACCCTCACAGTGACCAAAATTGCCATTTTTACAGAGTTTTGATTACTCAAAAGCTTCAATTTTGACCCATTTCAGGCACAGAAATGACTTTAAACACACTTATTTTAGTTGACAAAGTCATAATTCACATCCAACAGTCATTTACAGTCAAAAGATTAAATGATAAAATTTCATCCATATTGACCATTTTGGGATCGTTTGACATGTACGGAGTCATCGTTTTTCATCCGAAAATTGATTTTTTGGACTGTACCAAAAATGATTCAAAATGTCAATTGGATCGTGCCTCATGTTGAATAACCACTTTTTAAACCCTCACAGTGACCAAAATTGCCATTTTTACAGAGTTTTGCTTACTCAAAAGCTTCAATTTTGACCCATTTCAGGCACAGAAATGGCTTTAAACACACTTATTTTAGTTGACAAAGTCATAATTCACATCCAACAGTCATTTACAGTCAAAAGATTAAATGTTAAAATTTCATCCATATTGACCATTTTGGGATCGTTCGACATGTCATCGTTTTTCATCCGAAAATTGATTTTTTGGACTGTACCAAAAATGATTCAAAATGTCAATTGGATCGTGCCTCATGTTGAATAACCACTTTTTAAACCCTCACAGTGACCAAAATTGCCATTTTTACAGAGTTTTGCTTACTCAAAAGCTTCAATTTTGACCCATTTCAGGCACAGAAATGACTTTAAACACACTTATTTTAGTTGACAAAGTCATAATTCACATCCAACAGTCATTTACAGTCAAAAGATTAAATGTTAAAATTTCATCCATATTGACCATTTTGGGATCGTTCGACATGTCCGGAGTCATCGTTTTTCATCCGAAAATTGATTTTTTGGACTGTACCAAAAATGATTCAAAATGTCAATTGGATCATGCCTCATGTTGAATAACCACTTTTTAAACCCTCACAGTGACCAAAATTGCCATTTTTACAGAGTTTTGATTACTCAAAAGCTTCAATTTTTACCCCTTTGAGGCACAGAAATGACTTTAAACACACTTATTTTAGTTGACAAAGTCATAATTCACATCCAACAGTCATTTACAGTCAAAAGATTAAATGTTAAAATTTCATCCATATTGACCATTTTGGGATCGTTCGACATGTCCGGAGTCATCGTTTTTCATCCAAAATTGATTTTTTGGACTGTACCAAAAATGATTCAAAATGTCAATTGGATCGTGCCTCATGTTGAATAACCACTTTTTAAACCCTCACAGTGACTAAAAATTGCCATTTTTACAGAGTTTTGATTACTCAAAAGCTTCAATTTTGACCCATTTCAGGCACAGAAATGACTTTAAACACACTTATTTTAGTTGACAAAGTCATAATTCACATCCAACAGTCATTTACAGTCAAAAGATTAAATGTTAAAATTTCATCCATATTGACCATTTTGGGATCGTTCGACATGTCCGGAGTCATCGTTTTTCATCCGAAAATTGATTTTTTGGACTGTACCAAAAATGATTCCAAATGTCAATTGGATCGTGCCTCATTTTGAATAACCACTTTTTAAACCCTCACAGTGACCAAAATTGCCAATTTTACAGAGTTTTGCTTACACAAAAGCTTCAATTTTGACCCGTTTCAGGCACAGAAATGACTTTAAACACACTTATTTTAGTTGACAAAGTCATTATTCACATCCAACAGTCATTTAGAGTCAAAAGATTAAATGTTAAAATTTCATCCATATTGACCATTTTGGGATCGTTCGACATGTCCGGAGTCATCGTTTTTCATCCGAAAATTGATTTTTTGGACTGTACCAAAAAATATTCAAAATGTCAATTGGATCGTGCCTCATGTTGAATAACCACTTTTTAAACCCTCACAGTGACCAAAATTGCCATTTTTACAGAGTTTTGATTACTCAAAAGCTTCAATTTTGACCCATTTCAGGCACAGAAATGACTTTAAACACACTTATTTTAGTTGACAAAGTCATAATTCACATCCAACAGTCATTTACAGTCAAAAGATTAAATGTTAAAATTTCATCCATATTGACCATTTTGGGATCGTTCGACATGTCCGGAGTCATTGTTTTTCATCCGAAAATTGATTTTTTGGACTGTACCAAAAATGATTCAAAATGTCAATTGGATCGTGCCTCATGTTGAATAACCACTTTTTAAACCCTCACAGTGACCAAAATTGCCATTTTTACAGAGTTTTGCTTACTCAAAAGCTTTAATTTTGACCCATTTCAGGCACAGAAATGACTTTAAACACACTTATTTTAGTTGACAAAGTCATAATTCACATCCAACAGTCATTTACAGTCAAAAGATTAAATGTTAAAATTTCATTCATATTGACCATTTTGGGATCGTTCGACATGTCCGGAGTCATTGTTTTTCATCCGAAAATTGATTTTTTGGACTGTACCAAAAATGATTCAAAATGTCAATTGGATCGTGCCTCATGTTGAATAACCACTTTTTAAACCCTCACAGTGACCAAAATTGCCATTTTTACAGAGTTTTGCTTACTCAAAAGCTTCAATTTTGACCCATTTCAGGCACAGAAATGACTTTAAACACACTTGTTTTAGTTGACAAAGTCATAATTCACATCCAACAGTCATTTACAGTCAAAAGGTTAAATGTTAAAATTTCATCCATATTGACCATTTTGGGATCGTTCGACATGTCCGGAGTCATCGTTTTTCATCCGAAAATTGATTTTTTGAACTGTACCAAAAATGATTCAAAATGTCAATTGGATCGTGCCTCATGTTGAATAACCACTTTTTAAACCCTCACAGTGACCAAAATTGCCAATTTTACACAGTTTTGCTTACTCAAAAGCTTCAATTTTGACCCATTTCAGGCACAGAAATGACTTTAAACACACTTATTTTAGTTGACAAAGCCATAATTCACATCCAACAGTCATTTAGAGTCAAAAGATTAAATGTTAAAATTTTATCATTATAGACCATTTTGGGAACGTTCGACAGGTCCGGAGTCATCGTTTTTCGTCTGAAAATTGATTTTTTGGACTGTACCCAAAATGATTCAAAATGTCAATTGGATCGTGCCTCATGTTGAATAACCACTTTTTAAACCCTCAGAGTGACCAAAATTGCCATTTTTACAGAGTTTTGATTACTCAAAAGCTTCAATTTTTACCCCTTTGAGGCACAGAAATGACTTTAAACACACTTATTTTAGTTGACAAAGTCATAATTCACATCCAACAGTCATTTACAGTCTAAAGATTAAATGTTAAAATTTCATCCATATTGACCATTTTGGGATCGTTCGACATGTCCGGAGTCATCGTTTTTCATCCGAAAATTGATTTTTTGGACTGTACCAAAAATGATTCAAAATGTCAATTGGATCGTGCCTCATGTTGAATAACCACTTTTTAAACCCTCACAGTGACCAAAATTGCCATTTTTACAGAGTTTTGATTACTCAAAAGCTTCAATTTTGACCCATTTCAGGCACAGAAATGACTTTAAACACACTTATTTTAGTTGACAAAGTCATAATTCACATCCAACAGTCATTTACAGTCAAAAGATTAAATGATAAAATTTCATCCATATTGACCATTTTGGGATCGTTTGACATGTACGGAGTCATCGTTTTTCATCCGAAAATTGATTTTTTGGACTGTACCAAAAATGATTCAAAATGTCAATTGGATCGTGCCTCATGTTGAATAACCACTTTTTAAACCCTCACAGTGACCAAAATTGCCATTTTTACAGAGTTTTGCTTACTCAAAAGCTTCAATTTTGACCCATTTCAGGCACAGAAATGGCTTTAAACACACTTATTTTAGTTGACAAAGTCATAATTCACATCCAACAGTCATTTACAGTCAAAAGATTAAATGTTAAAATTTCATCCATATTGACCATTTTGGGATCGTTCGACATGTCATCGTTTTTCATCCGAAAATTGATTTTTTGGACTGTACCAAAAATGATTCAAAATGTCAATTGGATCGTGCCTCATGTTGAATAACCACTTTTTAAACCCTCACAGTGACCAAAATTGCCATTTTTACAGAGTTTTGCTTACTCAAAAGCTTCAATTTTGACCCATTTCAGGCACAGAAATGACTTTAAACACACTTATTTTAGTTGACAAAGTCATAATTCACATCCAACAGTCATTTACAGTCAAAAGATTAAATGTTAAAATTTCATCCATATTGACCATTTTGGGATCGTTCGACATGTCCGGAGTCATCGTTTTTCATCCGAAAATTGATTTTTTGGACTGTACCAAAAATGATTCAAAATGTCAATTGGATCGTGCCTCATGTTGAATAACCACTTTTTAAACCCTCACAGTGACTAAAAATTGCCATTTTTACAGAGTTTTGATTACTCAAAAGCTTCAATTTTGACCCATTTCAGGCACAGAAATTACTTTAAACACACTTATTTTAGTTGACAAAGTCATAATTCACATCCAACAGTCATTTACAGTCAAAAGATTAAATGTTAAAATTTCATCCATATTGACCATTTTGGGATCGTTCGACATGTCCGGAGTCATCGTTTTTCATCCGAAAATTGATTTTTTGGACTGTACCAAAAATGATTCCAAATGTCAATTGGATCGTGCCTCATTTTGAATAACCACTTTTTAAACCCTCACAGTGACCAAAATTGCCAATTTTACAGAGTTTTGCTTACACAAAAGCTTCAATTTTGACCCGTTTCAGGCACAGAAATGACTTTAAACACACTTATTTTAGTTGACAAAGTCATTATTCACATCCAACAGTCATTTAGAGTCAAAAGATTAAATGTTAAAATTTCATCCATATTGACCATTTTGGGATCGTTCGACATGTCCGGAGTCATCGTTTTTCATCCGAAAATTGATTTTTTGGACTGTACCAAAAAATATTCAAAATGTCAATTGGATCGTGCCTCATGTTGAATAACCACTTTTTAAACCCTCACAGTGACCAAAATTGCCATTTTTACAGAGTTTTGATTACTCAAAAGCTTCAATTTTGACCCATTTCAGGCACAGAAATGACTTTAAACACACTTATTTTAGTTGACAAAGTCATAATTCACATCCAACAGTCATTTACAGTCAAAAGATTAAATGTTAAAATTTCATCCATATTGACCATTTTGGGATCGTTCGACATGTCCGGAGTCATTGTTTTTCATCCGAAAATTGATTTTTTGGACTGTACCAAAAATGATTCAAAATGTCAATTGGATCGTGCCTCATGTTGAATAACCACTTTTTAAACCCTCACAGTGACCAAAATTGCCATTTTTACAGAGTTTTGCTTACTCAAAAGCTTTAATTTTGACCCATTTCAGGCACAGAAATGACTTTAAACACACTTATTTTAGTTGACAAAGTCATAATTCACATCCAACAGTCATTTACAGTCAAAAGATTAAATGTTAAAATTTCATTCATATTGACCATTTTGGGATCGTTCGACATGTCCGGAGTCATTGTTTTTCATCCGAAAATTGATTTTTTGGACTGTACCAAAAATGATTCAAAATGTCAATTGGATCGTGCCTCATGTTGAATAACCACTTTTTAAACCCTCACAGTGACCAAAATTGCCATTTTTACAGAGTTTTGCTTACTCAAAAGCTTCAATTTTGACCCATTTCAGGCACAGAAATGACTTTAAACACACTTGTTTTAGTTGACAAAGTCATAATTCACATCCAACAGTCATTTACAGTCAAAAGGTTAAATGTTAAAATTTCATCCATATTGACCATTTTGGGATCGTTCGACATGTCCGGAGTCATCGTTTTTCATCCAAAAATTGATTTTTTGGACTGTACCAAAAATGATTCAAAATGTCAATTGGATCGTGCCTCATGTTGAATAACCACTTTTTAAACCCTCACAGTGACCAAAATTGCCATTTTTACAGAGTTTTGATTACTCAAAAGCTTCAATTTTGACCCATTTCAGGCACAGAAATGACTTTAAACACACTTATTTTAGTTGACAAAGTCATAATTCACATCCAACAGTCATTTACAGTCAAAAGATTAAAGGTTAAAATTTCATCCATATTGACCATTTTGGGATCGTTCGACATGTCCGGAGTCATTGTTTTTCATCCGAAAATTGATTTTTTGAACTGTACCAAAAATGATTCAAAATGTCAATTGGATCGTGCCTCATGTTGAATAACCACTTTTTAAACCCTCAGAGTGACCAAAATTGCCATTTTTACAGAGTTTTGATTACTCAAAAGCTTCAATTTTTACCCCTTTGAGGCACAGAAATGACTTTAAACACACTTATTTTAGTTGACCAAGTCATAATTCACATCCAACAGTCATTTACAGTCAAAAGATTAAATGTTAAAATTTCATCCATATTGACCATTTTGGGATCGTTCGACATGTCCGGAGTCATCGTTTTTTTTTCATCCGAAATTTGATTTTTTGGACTGTACCAAAAATGATTCAAAATGTCAATTGGATCATGCCTCATGTTGAATAACCACTTTTTAAACCCTCACAGTGACCAAAATTGCCATTTTTACAGAGTTTTGCTTACTCAAAAGCTTCAATTTTGACCCATTTCAGGCACAGAAATGACTTTAAACACACTTATTTTAGTTGACAAAGTCATAATTCACATCCAACAGTCATTTACAGTCAAAAGATTAAATGTTAAAATTTCATCCATATTGACCATTTTGGGATCGTTCGACATGTCCGGAGTCATCGTTTTTCATCCGAAAATTGATTTTTTGAACTGTACCAAAAATGATTCAAAATGTCAATTGGATCGTGCCTCATGTTGAATAACCACTTTTTAAACCCTCACAGTGACCAAAATTGCCAATTTTACACAGTTTTGCTTACTCAAAAGCTTCAATTTTGACCCATTTCAGGCACAGAAATGACTTTAAACACACTTATTTTAGTTGACAAAGCCATAATTCACATCCAACAGTCATTTAGAGTCAAAAGATTAAATGTTAAAATTTTATCATTATAGACCATTTTGGGAACGTTCGACAGGTCCGGAGTCATCGTTTTTCGTCTGAAAATTGATTTTTTGGACTGTACCCAAAATGATTCAAAATGTCAATTGGATCGTGCCTCATGTTGAATAACCACTTTTTAAACCCTCAGAGTGACCAAAATTGCCATTTTTACAGAGTTTTGATTACTCAAAAGCTTCAATTTTTACCCCTTTGAGGCACAGAAATGACTTTAAACACACTTATTTTAGTTGACAAAGTCATAATTCACATCCAACAGTCATTTACAGTCAAAAGATTAAATGTTAAAATTTCATCCATATTGACCATTTTGGGATCGTTCGACATGTCCGGAGTCATCGTTTTTCATCCGAAAATTGATTTTTTGGACTGTACCAAAAATGATTCAAAATGTCAATTGGATCGTGCCTCATGTTGAATAACCACTTTTTAAACCCTCACAGTGACCAAAATTGCCATTTTTACAGAGTTTTGATTACTCAAAAGCTTCAATTTTGACCCATTTCAGGCACAGAAATGACTTTAAACACACTTATTTTAGTTGACAAAGTCATAATTCACATCCAACAGTCATTTACAGTCAAAAGATTAAATGATAAAATTTCATCCATATTGACCATTTTGGGATCGTTTGACATGTACGGAGTCATCGTTTTTCATCCGAAAATTGATTTTTTGGACTGTACCAAAAATGATTCAAAATGTCAATTGGATCGTGCCTCATGTTGAATAACCACTTTTTAAACCCTCACAGTGACCAAAATTGCCATTTTTACAGAGTTTTGCTTACTCAAAAGCTTCAATTTTGACCCATTTCAGGCACAGAAATGGCTTTAAACACACTTATTTTAGTTGACAAAGTCATAATTCACATCCAACAGTCATTTACAGTCAAAAGATTAAATGTTAAAATTTCATCCATATTGACCATTTTGGGATCGTTCGACATGTCATCGTTTTTCATCCGAAAATTGATTTTTTGGACAGTACCAAAAATGATTCAAAATGTCAATTGGATCGTGCCTCATGTTGAATAACCACTTTTTAAACCCTCACAGTGACCAAAATTGCCATTTTTACAGAGTTTTGCTTACTCAAAAGCTTCAATTTTGACCCATTTCAGGCACAGAAATGACTTTAAACACACTTATTTTAGTTGACAAAGTCATAATTCACATCCAACAGTCATTTACAGTCAAAAGATTAAATGTTAAAATTTCATCCATATTGACCATTTTGGGATCGTTCGACATGTCCGGAGTCATCGTTTTTCATCCGAAAATTGATTTTTTGGACTGTACCAAAAATGATTCAAAATGTCAATTGGATCATGCCTCATGTTGAATAACCACTTTTTAAACCCTCACAGTGACCAAAATTGCCATTTTTACAGAGTTTTGATTACTCAAAAGCTTCAATTTTTACCCCTTTGAGGCACAGAAATGACTTTAAACACACTTATTTTAGTTGACAAAGTCATAATTCACATCCAACAGTCATTTACAGTCAAAAGATTAAATGTTAAAATTTCATCCATATTGACCATTTTGGGATCGTTCGACATGTCCGGAGTCATCGTTTTTCATCCAAAATTGATTTTTTGGACTGTACCAAAAATGATTCAAAATGTCAATTGGATCGTGCCTCATGTTGAATAACCACTTTTTAAACCCTCACAGTGACTAAAAATTGCCATTTTTACAGAGTTTTGATTACTCAAAAGCTTCAATTTTGACCCATTTCAGGCACAGAAATGACTTTAAACACACTTATTTTAGTTGACAAAGTCATAATTCACATCCAACAGTCATTTACAGTCAAAAGATTAAATGTTAAAATTTCATCCATATTGACCATTTTGGGATCGTTCGACATGTCCGGAGTCATCGTTTTTCATCCGAAAATTGATTTTTTGGACTGTACCAAAAATGATTCCAAATGTCAATTGGATCGTGCCTCATTTTGAATAACCACTTTTTAAACCCTCACAGTGACCAAAATTGCCAATTTTACAGAGTTTTGCTTACACAAAAGCTTCAATTTTGACCCGTTTCAGGCACAGAAATGACTTTAAACACACTTATTTTAGTTGACAAAGTCATTATTCACATCCAACAGTCATTTAGAGTCAAAAGATTAAATGTTAAAATTTCATCCATATTGACCATTTTGGGATCGTTCGACATGTCCGGAGTCATCGTTTTTCATCCGAAAATTGATTTTTTGGACTGTACCAAAAAATATTCAAAATGTCAATTGGATCGTGCCTCATGTTGAATAACCACTTTTTAAACCCTCACAGTGACCAAAATTGCCATTTTTACAGAGTTTTGATTACTCAAAAGCTTCAATTTTGACCCATTTCAGGCACAGAAATGACTTTAAACACACTTATTTTAGTTGACAAAGTCATAATTCACATCCAACAGTCATTTACAGTCAAAAGATTAAATGTTAAAATTTCATCCATATTGACCATTTTGGGATCGTTCGACATGTCCGGAGTCATTGTTTTTCATCCGAAAATTGATTTTTTGGACTGTACCAAAAATGATTCAAAATGTCAATTGGATCGTGCCTCATGTTGAATAACCACTTTTTAAACCCTCACAGTGACCAAAATTGCCATTTTTACAGAGTTTTGCTTACTCAAAAGCTTTAATTTTGACCCATTTCAGGCACAGAAATGACTTTAAACACACTTATTTTAGTTGACAAAGTCATAATTCACATCCAACAGTCATTTACAGTCAAAAGATTAAATGTTAAAATTTCATTCATATTGACCATTTTGGGATCGTTCGACATGTCCGGAGTCATTGTTTTTCATCCGAAAATTGATTTTTTGGACTGTACCAAAAATGATTCAAAATGTCAATTGGATCGTGCCTCATGTTGAATAACCACTTTTTAAACCCTCACAGTGACCAAAATTGCCATTTTTACAGAGTTTTGCTTACTCAAAAGCTTCAATTTTGACCCATTTCAGGCACAGAAATGACTTTAAACACACTTGTTTTAGTTGACAAAGTCATAATTCACATCCAACAGTCATTTACAGTCAAAAGGTTAAATGTTAAAATTTCATCCATATTGACCATTTTGGGATCGTTCGACATGTCCGGAGTCATCGTTTTTCATCCGAAAATTGATTTTTTGAACTGTACCAAAAATGATTCAAAATGTCAATTGGATCGTGCCTCATGTTGAATAACCACTTTTTAAACCCTCACAGTGACCAAAATTGCCAATTTTACACAGTTTTGCTTACTCAAAAGCTTCAATTTTGACCCATTTCAGGCACAGAAATGACTTTAAACACACTTATTTTAGTTGACAAAGCCATAATTCACATCCAACAGTCATTTAGAGTCAAAAGATTAAATGTTAAAATTTTATCATTATAGACCATTTTGGGAACGTTCGACAGGTCCGGAGTCATCGTTTTTCGTCTGAAAATTGATTTTTTGGACTGTACCCAAAATGATTCAAAATGTCAATTGGATCGTGCCTCATGTTGAATAACCACTTTTTAAACCCTCAGAGTGACCAAAATTGCCATTTTTACAGAGTTTTGATTACTCAAAAGCTTCAATTTTTACCCCTTTGAGGCACAGAAATGACTTTAAACACACTTATTTTAGTTGACAAAGTCATAATTCACATCCAACAGTCATTTACAGTCTAAAGATTAAATGTTAAAATTTCATCCATATTGACCATTTTGGGATCGTTCGACATGTCCGGAGTCATCGTTTTTCATCCGAAAATTGATTTTTTGGACTGTACCAAAAATGATTCAAAATGTCAATTGGATCGTGCCTCATGTTGAATAACCACTTTTTAAACCCTCACAGTGACCAAAATTGCCATTTTTACAGAGTTTTGATTACTCAAAAGCTTCAATTTTGACCCATTTCAGGCACAGAAATGACTTTAAACACACTTATTTTAGTTGACAAAGTCATAATTCACATCCAACAGTCATTTACAGTCAAAAGATTAAATGATAAAATTTCATCCATATTGACCATTTTGGGATCGTTTGACATGTACGGAGTCATCGTTTTTCATCCGAAAATTGATTTTTTGGACTGTACCAAAAATGATTCAAAATGTCAATTGGATCGTGCCTCATGTTGAATAACCACTTTTTAAACCCTCACAGTGACCAAAATTGCCATTTTTACAGAGTTTTGCTTACTCAAAAGCTTCAATTTTGACCCATTTCAGGCACAGAAATGGCTTTAAACACACTTATTTTAGTTGACAAAGTCATAATTCACATCCAACAGTCATTTACAGTCAAAAGATTAAATGTTAAAATTTCATCCATATTGACCATTTTGGGATCGTTCGACATGTCATCGTTTTTCACCCGAAAATTGATTTTTTGGACTGTACCAAAAATGATTCAAAATGTCAATTGGATCGTGCCTCATGTTGAATAACCACTTTTTAAACCCTCACAGTGACCAAAATTGCCATTTTTACAGAGTTTTGCTTACTCAAAAGCTTCAATTTTGACCCATTTCAGGCACAGAAATGACTTTAAACACACTTATTTTAGTTGACAAAGTCATAATTCACATCCAACAGTCATTTACAGTCAAAAGATTAAATGTTAAAATTTCATCCATATTGACCATTTTGGGATCGTTCGACATGTCCGGAGTCATCGTTTTTCATCCGAAAATTGATTTTTTGGACTGTACCAAAAATGATTCAAAATGTCAATTGGATCATGCCTCATGTTGAATAACCACTTTTTAAACCCTCACAGTGACCAAAATTGCCATTTTTACAGAGTTTTGATTACTCAAAAGCTTCAATTTTTACCCCTTTGAGGCACAGAAATGACTTTAAACACACTTATTTTAGTTGACAAAGTCATAATTCACATCCAACAGTCATTTACAGTCAAAAGATTAAATGTTAAAATTTCATCCATATTGACCATTTTGGGATCGTTCGACATGTCCGGAGTCATCGTTTTTCATCCAAAATTGATTTTTTGGACTGTACCAAAAATGATTCAAAATGTCAATTGGATCGTGCCTCATGTTGAATAACCACTTTTTAAACCCTCACAGTGACTAAAAATTGCCATTTTTACAGAGTTTTGATTACTCAAAAGCTTCAATTTTGACCCATTTCAGGCACAGAAATTACTTTAAACACACTTATTTTAGTTGACAAAGTCATAATTCACATCCAACAGTCATTTACAGTCAAAAGATTAAATGTTAAAATTTCATCCATATTGACCATTTTGGGATCGTTCGACATGTCCGGAGTCATCGTTTTTCATCCGAAAATTGATTTTTTGGACTGTACCAAAAATGATTCCAAATGTCAATTGGATCGTGCCTCATTTTGAATAACCACTTTTTAAACCCTCACAGTGACCAAAATTGCCAATTTTACAGAGTTTTGCTTACACAAAAGCTTCAATTTTGACCCGTTTCAGGCACAGAAATGACTTTAAACACACTTATTTTAGTTGACAAAGTCATTATTCACATCCAACAGTCATTTAGAGTCAAAAGATTAAATGTTAAAATTTCATCCATATTGACCATTTTGGGATCGTTCGACATGTCCGGAGTCATCGTTTTTCATCCGAAAATTGATTTTTTGGACTGTACCAAAAAATATTCAAAATGTCAATTGGATCGTGCCTCATGTTGAATAACCACTTTTTAAACCCTCACAGTGACCAAAATTGCCATTTTTACAGAGTTTTGATTACTCAAAAGCTTCAATTTTGACCCATTTCAGGCACAGAAATGACTTTAAACACACTTATTTTAGTTGACAAAGTCATAATTCACATCCAACAGTCATTTACAGTCAAAAGATTAAATGTTAAAATTTCATCCATATTGACCATTTTGGGATCGTTCGACATGTCCGGAGTCATTGTTTTTCATCCGAAAATTGATTTTTTGGACTGTACCAAAAATGATTCAAAATGTCAATTGGATCGTGCCTCATGTTGAATAACCACTTTTTAAACCCTCACAGTGACCAAAATTGCCATTTTTACAGAGTTTTGCTTACTCAAAAGCTTTAATTTTGACCCATTTCAGGCACAGAAATGACTTTAAACACACTTATTTTAGTTGACAAAGTCATAATTCACATCCAACAGTCATTTACAGTCAAAAGATTAAATGTTAAAATTTCATTCATATTGACCATTTTGGGATCGTTCGACATGTCCGGAGTCATTGTTTTTCATCCGAAAATTGATTTTTTGGACTGTACCAAAAATGATTCAAAATGTCAATTGGATCGTGCCTCATGTTGAATAACCACTTTTTAAACCCTCACAGTGACCAAAATTGCCATTTTTACAGAGTTTTGCTTACTCAAAAGCTTCAATTTTGACCCATTTCAGGCACAGAAATGACTTTAAACACACTTGTTTTAGTTGACAAAGTCATAATTCACATCCAACAGTCATTTACAGTCAAAAGGTTAAATGTTAAAATTTCATCCATATTGACCATTTTGGGATCGTTCGACATGTCCGGAGTCATCGTTTTTCATCCAAAAATTGATTTTTTGGACTGTACCAAAAATGATTCAAAATGTCAATTGGATCGTGCCTCATGTTGAATAACCACTTTTTAAACCCTCACAGTGACCAAAATTGCCATTTTTACAGAGTTTTGATTACTCAAAAGCTTCAATTTTGACCCATTTCAGGCACAGAAATGACTTTAAACACACTTATTTTAGTTGACAAAGTCATAATTCACATCCAACAGTCATTTACAGTCAAAAGATTAAAGGTTAAAATTTCATCCATATTGACCATTTTGGGATCGTTCGACATGTCCGGAGTCATTGTTTTTCATCCGAAAATTGATTTTTTGAACTGTACCAAAAATGATTCAAAATGTCAATTGGATCGTGCCTCATGTTGAATAACCACTTTTTAAACCCTCAGAGTGACCAAAATTGCCATTTTTACAGAGTTTTGATTACTCAAAAGCTTCAATTTTTACCCCTTTGAGGCACAGAAATGACTTTAAACACACTTATTTTAGTTGACCAAGTCATAATTCACATCCAACAGTCATTTACAGTCAAAAGATTAAATGTTAAAATTTCATCCATATTGACCATTTTGGGATCGTTCGACATGTCCGGAGTCATCGTTTTTTTTTCATCCGAAATTTGATTTTTTGGACTGTACCAAAAATGATTCAAAATGTCAATTGGATCATGCCTCATGTTGAATAACCACTTTTTAAACCCTCACAGTGACCAAAATTGCCATTTTTACAGAGTTTTGATTACTCAAAAGCTTCAATTTTGACCCATTTCAGGCACAGAAATGACTTTAAACACACTTATTTTAGTTGACAAAGTCATAATTCACATCCAACAGTCATTTACAGTCAAAAGATTAAATGTTAAAATTTCATCCATATTGACCATTTTGGGATCGTTCGACATGTCCGGAGTCATCGTTTTTTTTTCATCCGAAATTTGATTTTTTGGACTGTACCAAAAAAGATTCAAAATGTCAATTGGATCGTGCCTCATGTTGAATAACCACTTTTTAAACCCTCAGAGTGACCAAAATTGCCATTTATACAGAGTTTTGATTACTCAAAAGCTTCAATTTTTACCCCTTTGAGGCACAGAAATGACTTTAAACACACTTATTTTAGTTGACAAAGTCATAATTCACATCCAACAGTCATTTACAGTCAAAAGATTACATGTTAAAATTTCATCCATATTGACCATTTTGGGATCGTTCGACATGTCCGGAGTCATCGTTTTTCATTCGAAAATTGATTTTTTGGACTGTACCAAAAAAGATTCAAAATATCAATTGGATCGTGCCTCATGTTGAATAACCACTTTTTAAACCCTCACAGTGACCAAAATTGCCAATTTTACACAGTTTTGCTTCCTTAAAAGCTTCAATTTTGACCCATTTCAGGCACAGAAATGACTGTAAACACACTTATTTTAGTTGACAAAGTCATTATTCACATCCAACAGTCATTTAGAGTCAAAAGATTAAATGTTAAAATTTCATCCATATTGACCATTTTGGGATCGTTCGACATGTCCGGAGTCATCGTTTTTCGTCTGAAAATTGATTTTTTGGACTGTACCAAAAATGATTCAAAATGTCAATTGGATCGTGCCTCATGTTGAATAACCACTTTTTAAACCCTCAGAGTGACCAAAATTGCCATTTTTACAGAGTTTTGATTACTCAAAAGCTTCAATTTTTACCCCTTTGAGGCACAGAAATGACTGTAAACACACTTATTTTAGTTGACAAAGTCATTATTCACATCCAACAGTCATTTAGAGTCAAAAGATTAAATGTTAAAATTTCATCCATATTGACCATTTTGGGATCGTTCGACATGTCCGGAGTCATCGTTTTTCATCCGAAAATTGATTTTTTGGACTGTACCAAAAATGATTCAAAATGTCAATTGGATCGTGCCTCATGTTGAATAACCACTTTTTAAACCCTCACAGTGACCAAAATTGCCATTTTTACAGAGTTTTGATTACTCAAAAGCTTCACTTTTGACCCATTTCAGGCACAGAAATGACTTTAAACACACTTATTTTAGTTCACAAAGTCATAATTCACATCCAACAGTCATTTACAGTCAAAAGATTAAATGTTAAAATTTCATCCATATTGACCATTTTGGGATCGTTCGACATGTCCGGAGTCATCGTTTTTCATCCGAAAATTGATTTTTTGGACTGTACCAAAAATGATTCAAAATGTCAATTGGATCGTGCCTCATTTTGAATAACCACTTTTTAAACCCTCACAGTGACCAAAATTGCCAATTTTACAGAGTTTTGCTTACACAAAAGCTTCAATTTTGACCCGTTTCAGGCACAGAAATGACTTTAAACACACTTATTTTAGTTGACAAAGTCATTATTCACATCCAACAGTCATTTAGAGTCAAAAGATTAAATGTTAAAGTTTCATCCATATTGACCATTTTGGGATCGTTCGACATGTCCGGAGTCGTTTTTCATCCGAAAATTGATTTTTTGGACTGTACCAAAAATGATTCAAAATGTCAATTGGATCGTGCCTCATGTTGAATAACCACTTTTTAAACCCTCACAGTGACCAAAATTGCCATTTTTACAGAGTTTTGATTACTCAAAAGCTTCAATTTTGACCCATTTCAGGCACAGAAATGACTTTAAACACACTTATTTTAGTTGACAAAGTCATAATTCACATCCAACAGTCATTTACAGTCAAAAGATCAAATGTTAATATTTCATCCATATTGACCATTTTGGGATCGTTCGACATGTCCGGAGTCATCGTTTTTCATCCGAAAATTGATTTTTTGGACTGTACCAAAAATGATTCAAAATGTCAATTGGATCGTGCCTCATTTTGAATAACCACTTTTTAAACCCTCACAGTGACCAAAATTGCCAATTTTACAGAGTTTTGCTTACACAAAAGCTTCAATTTTGACCCGTTTCAGGCACAGAAATGACTTTAAACACACTTATTTTAGTTGACAAAGTCATAATTCACATCCAACAGTCATTTACAGTCAAAAGATTAAATGTTAAAATTTCATCCATATTGACCATTTTGGGATCGTTCGACATGTCCGGAGTCATCGTTTTTCATCCGAAAATTGAATTTTTGGACTGTACCAAAAATGATTCAAAATGTCAATTGGATCGTGCCTCATGTTGAATAACCACTTTTTAAACCCTCACAGTGACCAAAATTGCCATTTTTACAGAGTTTTGCTTACTCAAAAGCTTCAATTTTGACCCATTTCAGGCACAGAAATGACTTTAAACACACTTATTTTAGTTGACAAAGTCATAATTCACATCCAACAGTCATTTACAGTCAAAAGATTAAATGTTAAAATTTCATCCATATTGACCATTTTGGGATCGTTCGACATGTCCGGAGTCATCGTTTTTCATCCGAAAATTGATTTTTTGGACTGTACCAAAAATGATTCAAAATGTCAATTGGATCATGCCTCATGTTGAATAACCACTTTTTAAACCCTCACAGTGACCAAAATTGCAATTTTTACAGAGTTTTGATTACTCAAAAGCTTCAATTTTTACCCCTTTGAGGCACAGAAATGACTTTAAACACACTTATTTTAGTTGACAAAGTCATAATTCACATCCAACAGTCATTTACAGTCAAAAGATTAAATGTTAAAATTTCATCCATATTGACCATTTTGGGATCGTTCGACATGTCCGGAGTCATCGTTTTTCATCCGAAAATTGATTTTTTGGACTGTACCAAAAATGATTCAAAATGTCAATTGGATCGTGCCTCATGTTGAATAACCACTTTTTAAACCCTCACAGTGACCAAAATTGCCATTTTTACAGAGTTTTGATTACTCAAAAGCTTCACTTTTGACCCATTTCAGGCACAGAAATGACTTTAAACACACTTATTTTAGTTGACAAAGTCATAATTCACATCCAACAGTCATTTACATTCAAAAGATTAAATGTTAAAATTTCATCCATATTGACCATTTTGGGATCGTTCGACATGTCCGGAGTCATCGTTTTTCATCCGAAAATTGATTTTTTGGACTGTACCAAAAATGATTCAAAATGTCAATTGGATCGTGCCACATTTTGAATAACCACTTTTTAAACCCTCACAGTGACCAAAATTGCCAATTTTACAGAGTTTTGCTTACACAAAAGCTTCAATTTTGACCCGTTTCAGGCACAGAAATGACTTTAAACACACTTATTTTAGTTGACAAAGTCATTATTCACATCCAACAGTCATTTAGAGTCAAAAGATTAAATGTTAAAATTTCATCCATATTGACCATTTTGGGATCGTTCGACATGTCCGGAGTCATCGTTTTTCATCCGAAAATTGATTTTTTGGACTGTACCAAAAATGATTCAAAATGTCAATTGGATCGTGCCTCATGTTGAATAACCACTTTTTAAACCCTCACAGTGACCAAAATTGCCATTTTTACAGAGTTTTGCTTACTCAAAAGCTTCAATTTTGACCCGTTTCAGGCACATAAATGACTTTAAACACACTTATTTTAGTTGACAAAGTCATAATTCACATCCAACAGTCATTTAGAGTCAAAAGATTAAATGTTAAAATTTCATCCATATTGACCATTTTGGGATCGTTCGACATGTCCGGAGTCATTGTTTTTCATCCGAAAATTGATTTTTTGGACTGTACCAAAAATGATTCAAAATGTCAATTGGATCGTGCCTCATGTTGAATAACCACTTTTTAAACCATCACAGTGACCAAAATTGCCATTTTTACAGAGTTTTGATTACTCAAAAGCTTCAATTTTGACCCATTTCATGCACAGAACTGACTTTAAACACACTTATTTTAGTTGACAAAGTCATAATTCACATCCAACAGTCATTTACAGTCAAAAGATTAAATGTTAAAATTTCATCCATATTGACCATTTTGGGATCGTTCGACATGTCCGGAGTCATCGTTTTTCATCCGAAAATTGATTTTTTGGACTGTACCAAAAATGATTCAAAATGTCAATTGGATCGTGCCTCATGTTGAATAACCACTTTTTAAACCCTCACAGTGACCAAAATTGCCATTTTTACAGAGTTTTGCTTACTCAAAAGCTTCAATTTTGACCCATTTCAGGCACAGAAATGACTTTAAACACACTTATTTTAGTTGACAAAGTCATAATTCACATCCAACAGTCATTTACAGTCAAAAGATTAAATGTTAAAATTTCATCCATATTGACCATTTTGGGATCGTTCGACATGTCCGGAGTCATCGTTTTTCATCCGAAAATTGATTTTTTGGACTGTACCAAAAATGATTCAAAATGTCAATTGGATCATGCCTCATGTTGAATAACCACTTTTTAAACCCTCACAGTGACCAAAATTGCCATTTTTACAGAGTTTTGATTACTCAAAAGCTTCAATTTTTACCCCTTTGAGGCACAGAAATGACTTTAAACACACTTATTTTAGTTGACAAAGTCATAATTCACATCCAACAGTCATTTACAGTCAAAAGATTAAATGTTAAAATTTCATCCATATTGACCATTTTGGGATCGTTCGACATGTCCGGAGTCATCGTTTTTCATCCGAAAATTGATTTTTTGGACTGTACCAAAAATGATTCAAAATGTCAATTGGATCCTGCCTCATGTTGAATAACCACTTTTTAAACCCTCACAGTGACCAAAATTGCCAATTTTACACAGTTTTGCTTACTCAAAAGCTTCAATTTTGACCCATTTCAGGCACAGAAATGACTTTAAACACACTTATTTTAGTTGACAAAGCCATAATTCACATCCAACAGTCATTTAGAGTCAAAAGATTAAATGTTAAAATTTCATCATTATAGACCATTTTGGGAACGTTCGACAGGTCCGGAGTCATCGTTTTTCGTCTGAAAATTGATTTTTTGGACTGTACCAAAAATGATTCAAAATGTCAATTGGATCGTGCCTCATGTTGAATAACCATCAATCAATCAATCAATCAGTGACACTTGTAAAGCGCGCTACATACCCGTAGGGTCTCAAGGCGCTGGGGGGGGGGGGGGTGCCGCTACTGCTCGAACAGCCAGGTCTTCAGCTTCTTCCTGAAGGAGAGGTGGTCTTGGGTCAGGCGCAGGTCGGGAGGGAGGGAGTTCCAGGTCTTGGCGGCCAGGTAGGAGAAGGACCTTCCTCCTGTAGTCGCTCTTCGGATGCGGGGGACGGCGGCGAGGGCGTGGTTGGCTGATCGGAGGTGGTGTTTGGGAGCGTAGAAGTTGACTCGGCTGTTGAGGTAGCTCGGGCCTTGGTCGTGTAGGGCCTTGTGTGCGTGGGTGAGGAGGCGGAAGGTGATTCTTTTGTTGACGGGGAGCCAGTGAAGGTCTCTCAGATGTCCGGAGATGTGGCTGGTTCATGGGATGTCGAGGATGAGTCTGGCTGAGGCGTTCTGGATCCGCTGGAGTATCTTCTGGAGCTTGGGGGTGGTACCGGCGTAGAGGGCGTTGCCGTAGTCCAGTCGGCTGGTGACGAGGGCCTGGGTGACGGTCTTCCTGGTCTCGGTGGGGATCCACCAGAAGATCTTCCGTAGCATGCGTAGGATGTTGAAGCACGCCGAGGAGACGTTGTTGACTTGCCTGGTCATGGAGAGGGAGGAGTCCAGGATGAAGCCCAGGTTTCGTGCATGGTCTGTCGGTTTGGGTGCGGTGCCCAGGGCGGGAGGCCACCAGGAGTCGTCCCAGGCGGAGGGTGAGGAGCCCAGGATGAGAATAACCACTTTTTAAACCCTCAGAGTGACCAAAATTGCCATTTGCCCTCAGAGTGATCAGAATAACCACTTTTTAAACCCTCAGAGTGACCAAAATTGCCATTTTTACAGAGTTTTGATTACTCAAAAGCTTCAATTTTTACCCCTTTGAGGCACAGAAATGACTTTAAACACACTTATTTTAGTTGACAAAGTCATAATTCACATCCAACAGTCATTTACAGTCAAAAGATTAAATGTTAAAATTTCATCCATATTGACCATTTTGGGATCGTTCGACATGTCCGGAGTCATCGTTTTTCATCCGAAAATTGATTTTTTGGACTGTACCAAAAATGATTCAAAATGTCAATTGGATCGTGCCTCATGTTGAATAACCACTTTTTAAACCCTCACAGTGACCAAAATTGCCATTTTTACAGAGTTTTGATTACTCAAAAGCTTCAATTTTGACCCATTTCAGGCACAGAAATGACTTTAAACACACTTATTTTAGTTGACAAAGTCATAATTCACATCCAACAGTCATTTACAGTCAAAAGATTAAATGTTAAAATTTCATCCATATTGACCATTTTGGGATCGTTCGACATGTCCGGAGTCATCGTTTTTCATCCGAAAATTGATTTTTTGGACTGTACCAAAAATGATTCAAAATGTCAATTGGATCGTGCCTCATGTTGAATAACCACTTTTTAAACCCTCACAGTGACCAAAATTGCCATTTTTACAGAGTTTTGCTTACTCAAAAGCTTCAATTTTGACCCATTTCAGGCACAGAAATGACTTTAAACACACTTATTTTAGTTGACAAAGTCATAATTCACATCCAACAGTCATTTACAGTCAAAAGATTAAATGTTAAAATTTCATCCATATTGACCATTTTGGGATCGTTCGACATGTCCGGAGTCATCGTTTTTCATCCGAAAATTGATTTTTTGAACTGTACCAAAAATGATTCAAAAGGTCAATTGGATCGTGCCTCATGTTGAATAACCACTTTTTAAACCCTCACAGTGACCAAAATTGCCAATTTTACACAGTTTTGCTTACTCAAAAGCTTCAATTTTGACCCATTTCAGGCACAGAAATGACTTTAAACACACTTATTTTAGTTGACAAAGCCATAATTCACATCCAACAGTCATTTAGAGTCAAAAGATTAAATGTTAACATTTTATCATTATAGACCATTTTGGGAACGTTCGACAGGTCCGGAGTCATCGTTTTTCGTCTGAAAATTGATTTTTTGGACTGTACCCAAAATGATTCAAAATGTCAATTGGATCGTGCCTCATGTTGAATAACCACTTTTTAAACCCTCAGAGTGACCAAAATTGCCATTTTTACAGAGTTTTGATTACTCAAAAGCTTCAATTTTTACCCCTTTGAGGCACAGAAATGACTTTAAACACACTTATTTTAGTTGACAAAGTCATAATTCACATCCAACAGTCATTTACAGTCAAAAGATTAAATGTTAAAATTTCATCCATATTGACCATTTTGGGATCGTTCGACATGTCCGGAGTCATCGTTTTTCATCCGAAAATTGATTTTTTGGACTGTACCAAAAATGATTCAAAATGTCAATTGGATCGTGCCTCATGTTGAATAACCACTTTTTAAACCCTCACAGTGACCAAAATTGCCATTTTTACAGAGTTTTTCTTACTCAAAAGCTTCAATTTTGACCCATTTCAGGCACAGAAATGACTTTAAACACACTTATTTTAGTTGACAAAGTCATAATTCACATCCAACAGTCATTTACAGTCAAAAGATTAAATGTTAAAATTTCATCCATATTGACCATTTAGGGATCGTTCGACATGTCCGGAGTCATCGTTTTTCATCCGAAAATTGATTTTTTGAACTGTACCAAAAATGATTCAAAATGTCAATTGGATCGTGCCTCATGTTGAATAACCACTTTTTAAACCCTCACAGTGACCAAAATTGCCAATTTTACACAGTTTTGCTTACTCAAAAGCTTCAATTTTGACCCATTTCAGGCACAGAAATGACTTTAAACACACTTATTTTAGTTGACAAAGCCATAATTCACATCCAACAGTCATTTAGAGTCAAAAGATTAAATGTTAACATTTTATCATTATAGACCATTTTGGGAACGTTCGACAGGTCCGGAGTCATCGTTTTTCGTCTGAAAATTGATTTTTTGGACTGTACCCAAAATTATTCAAAATGTCAATTGGATCGTGCCTCATGTTGAATAACCACTTTTTAAACCCTCAGAGTGACCAAAATTGCCATTTTTACAGAGTTTTGATTACTCAAAAGCTTCAATTTTTACCCCTTTGAGTTACAGAAATGACTTTAAACACACTTATTTTAGTTGACAAAGTCATAATTCACATCCAACAGTCATTTACAGTCAAAAGATTAAATGTTAAAATTTCATCCATATTGACCATTTTGGGATCGTTCGACATGTCCGGAGTCATCGTTTTTCATCCGAAAATTGATTTTTTGGACTGTACCAAAAATGATTCAAAATGTCAATTGGATCGTGCCTCATGTTGAATAACCACTTTTTAAACCCTCACAGTGACCAAAATTGCCATTTTTACAGAGTTTTGATTACTAAAAAGCTTCAATTTTGACCCATTTCAGGCACAGAAATGACTTTAAACACACTTACTTTAGTTGACAAAGTCATAATTCACATCCAACAGTCATTTACAGTCAAAAGATTAAATGTTAAAATTTCATCCATATTGACCATTTTGGGATCGTTCGACATGTCCGGAGTCATCACTTTTCATCCGAAAATTGATTTTTTGGACTGTACCAAAAATGATTCAAAATGTCAATTGGATCGTGCCTCATTTTGAATAACCACTTTTTAAACCCTCACAGTGACCAAAATTGCCAATTTTACAGAGTTTTGCTTACACAAAAGCTTCAATTTTGACCCGTTTCAGGCACAGAAATGACTTTAAACACACTTATTTTAGTTGACAAAGTCATTATTCACATCCAACAGTCATTTAGAGTCAAAAGATTAAATGTTAAAATTTCATCCATATTGACCATTTTGGGATCGTTCGACATGTCCGGAGTCATCGTTTTTCATCCGAAAATTGATTTTTTGGACTGTACCAAAAATGATTCAAAATGTCAATTGGATCGTGCCTCATGTTGAATAACCACTTTTTAAACCCTCAGAGTGACCAAAATTGCCATTTTTACAGAGTTTTGATTACTCAAAAGCTTCAATTTTTACCCCTTTGAGGCACAGAAATGACTTTAAACACACTTATTTTAGTTGACAAAGTCATAATTCACATCCAACAGTCATTTACAGTCAAAAGATTAAATGTTAAAATTTCATCCATATTGACCATTTTGGGATCGTTCGACATGTCCGGAGTCATCGTTTTTCATCCGAAAATTGATTTTTTGGACTGTACCAAAAATGATTCAAAATGTCAATTGGATCGTGCCTCATGTTGAATAACCACTTTTTAAACCCTCACAGTGACCAAAATTGCCATTTTTACAGAGTTTTGATTACTCAAAAGCTTCAATTTTGACCCATTTCAGGCACAGAAATGACTTTAAACACACTTATTTTAGTTGACAAAGTCATAATTCACATCCAACAGTCATTTACAGTCAAAAGATTAAATGTTAAAATTTCATCCATATTGACCATTTTGGGATCGTTCGACATGTCCGGAGTCATCGTTTTTCATCCGAAAATTGATTTTTTGGACTGTACCAAAAATGATTCCAAATGTCAATTGGATCGTGCCTCATTTTGAATAACCACTTTTTAAACCCTCACAGTGACCAAAATTGCCAATTTTACAGAGATTTGCTTACACAAAAGCTTCAATTTTGACCCGTTTCAGGCACAGAAATGACTTTAAACACACTTATTTTAGTTGACAAAGTCATTATTCACATCCAACAGTCATTTAGAGTCAAAAGATTAAATGTTAAAATTTCATCCATATTGACCATTTTGGGATCGTTCGTCATGTCCGGAGTCATCGTTTTTCAGCCGAAAATTGATTTTTTGGACTGTACCAAAAATTATTCAAAATGTCAATTGGATCGTGCCTCATGTTGAATAACCACTTTTTAAACCCTCACAGTGACCAAAATTGCCATTTTTACAGAGTTTTGATTACTCAAAAGCTTCAATTTTGCCCCATTTCAGGCACAGAAATGACTTTAAACACACTTATTTTAGTTGACAAAGTCATAATTCACATCCAACAGTCATTTACAGTCAAAAGATTAAATGTTAAAATTTCATCCATATTGACCATTTTGGGATCGTTCGACATGTCCGGAGTCATTGTTTTTCATCCGAAAATTGATTTTTTGGACTGTACCAAAAATGATTCAAAATGTCAATTGGATCGTGCCTCATGTTGAATAACCACTTTTTAAACCCTCACAGTGACCAAAATTGCCATTTTTACAGAGTTTTGATTACTCAAAAGCTTCACTTTTGACCCATTTCAGGCACAGAAATGACTTTAAACACACTTATTTTAGTTGACAAAGTCATAATTCACATCCAACAGTCATTTACATTCAAAAGATTAAATGTTAAAATTTCATCCATATTGACCATTTTGGGATCGTTCGACATGTCCGGAGTCATCGTTTTTCATCCGAAAATTGATTTTTTGGACTGTACCAAAAATGATTCAAAATGTCAATTGGATCGTGCCTCATTTTGAATAACCACTTTTTAAACCCTCACAGTGACCAAAATTGCCAATTTTACAGAGTTTTGCTTACACAAAAGCTTCAATTTTGACCCGTTTCAGGCACAGAAATGACTTTAAACACACTTATTTTAGTTGACAAAGTCATTATTCACATCCAACAGTCATTTACAGTCAAAAGATTAAATGTTAAAATTTCATCCATATTGACCATTTTGGGATCGTTCGACATGTCCGGAGTCATCGTTTTTCATCCGAAAATTGATTTTTTGGACTGTACCAAAAATGATTCAAAATGTCAATTGGATCGTGCCTCATGTTGAATACCCACTTTTTAAACCATCACAGTGACCAAAATTGCCATTTTTACAGAGTTTTGATTACTCAAAAGCTTCAATTTTGACCCATTTCATGCACAGAACTGACTTTAAACACACTTATTTTAGTTGACAAAGTCATAATTCACATCCAACAGTCATTTACAGTCAAAAGATTAAATGTTAAAATTTCATCCATATTGACCATTTTGGGATCGTTCGACATGTCCGGAGTCATCGTTTTTCATCCGAAAATTGATTTTTTGGACTGTACCAAAAATGATTCAAAATGTCAATTGGATCGTGCCTCATGTTGAATAACCACTTTTTAAACCCTCACAGTGACCAAAATTGCCATTTTTACAGAGTTTTGCTTACTCAAAAGCTTCAATTTTGACCCATTTCAGGCACAGAAATGACTTTAAACACACTTATTTTAGTTGACAAAGTCATAATTCACATCCAACAGTCATTTACAGTCAAAAGATTAAATGTTAAAATTTCATCCATATTGACCATTTTGGGATCGTTCGACATGTCCGGAGTCATCGTTTTTCATCCGAAAATTGATTTTTTGGACTGTACCAAAAATGATTCAAAATGTCAATTGGATCGTGCCTCATGTTGAATAACCACTTTTTAAACCCTCACAGTGACCAAAATTGCCATTTTTACAGAGTTTTGCTTACTCAAAAGCTTCAATTTTGACCCATTTCAGGCACAGAAATGACTTTAAACACACTTATTTTAGTTGACAAAGTCATAATTCACATCCAACAGTCATTTACAGTCAAAAGATTAAATGTGAAAATTTCATCCATATTGACCATTTTGGGATCATTCGACATGTCCGGAGTCATCGTTTTTCATCCGAAAATTGATTTTTTGGACTGTACCAAAAATGATTCAAAATGTCAATTGGATCATGCCTCATGTTGAATAACCACTTTTTAAACCCTCACAGTGACCAAAATTGCCATTTTTACAGAGTTTTGATTACTCAAAAGCTTCAATTTTTACCCCTTTGAGGCACAGAAATGACTTTAAACACACTTATTTTAGTTGACAAAGTCATAATTCACATCCAACAGTCATTTACAGTCAAAAGATTAAATGTTAAAATTTCATCCATATTGACCATTTTGGGATCGTTCGACATGTCCGGAGTCATCGTTTTTCATCCGAAAATTGATTTTTTGAACTGTACCAAAAATGATTCAAAATGTCAATTGGATCCTGCCTCATGTTGAATAACCACTTTTTAAACCCTCACAGTGACCAAAATTGCCAATTTTACACAGTTTTGCTTACTCAAAAGCTTCAATTTTGACCCATTTCAGGCACAGAAATGACTTTAAACACACTTATTTTAGTTGACAAAGCCATAATTCACATCCAACAGTCATTTAGAGTCAAAAGATTAAATGTTAAAATTTCATCATTATAGACCATTTTGGGAACGTTCGACAGGTCCGGAGTCATCGTTTTTCGTCTGAAAATTGATTTTTTGGACTGTACCAAAAATGATTCAAAATGTCAATTGGATCGTGCCTCATGTTGAATAACCATCAATCAATCAATCAATCAGTGACACTTGTAAAGCGCGCTACATACCCGTAGGGTCTCAAGGCGCTGGGGGGGGGGGGGGGTGCCGATACTGCTCGAACAGCCAGGTCTTCAGCTTCTTCCTGAAGGAGAGGTGGTCTTGGGTCAGGCGCAGGTCGGGAGGGAGGGAGTTCCAGGTCTTGGCGGCCAGGTAGGAGAAGGACCTTCCTCCTGTAGTCGCTCTTCGGATGCGAGGGACGGCGGCGAGGGCGTGGTTGGCTGATCGGAGGTGGTGTTTGGGAGCGTAGAAGTTGACTCGGCTGTTGAGGTAGCTCGGGCCTTGGTCGTGTAGGGCCTTGTGTGCGTGGGTGAGGAGGCGGAAGGTGATTCTTTTGTTGACGGGGAGCCAGTGAAGGTCTCTCAGATGTCCGGAGATGTGGCTGGTTCGTGGGATGTCGAGGATGAGTCTGGCTGAGGCGTTCTGGATCCGCTGGAGTATCTTCTGGAGCTTGGCGGTGGTACCGGCGTAGAGGGCGTTGCCGTAGTCCAGTCGGCTGGTGACGAGGGCCTGGGTGACGGTCTTCCTGGTCTCGGTGGGGATCCACCAGAAGATCTTCCGTAGCATGCGTAGGATGTTGAAGCACGCCGAGGAGACGTTGTTGACTTGCCTGGTCATGGAGAGGGAGGAGTCCAGGATGAAGCCCAGGTTTCGTGCATGGTCTGTCGGTTTGGGTGCGGTGCCCAGGGCGGGAGGCCACCAGGAGTCGTCCCAGGCGGAGGGTGAGGAGCCCAGGATGAGAATAACCACTTTTTAAACCCTCAGAGTGACCAAAATTGCCATTTGCCCTCAGAGTGATCAGAATAACCACTTTTTAAACCCTCAGAGTGACCAAAATTGCCATTTTTACAGAGTTTTGATTCCTCAAAAGCTTCAATTTTTACCCCTTTGAGGCACAGAAATGACTTTAAACACACTTATTTTAGTTGACAAAGTCATAATTCACATCCAACAGTCATTTACAGTCAAAAGATTAAATGTTAAAATTTCATCCATATTGACCATTTTGGGATCGTTCGACATGTCCGGAGTCATCGTTTTTCATCCGAAAATTGATTTTTTGGACTGTACCAAAAATGATTCAAAATGTCAATTGGATCGTGCCTCATGTTGAATAACCACTTTTTAAACCCTCAGAGTGACCAAAATTGCCATTTTTACAGAGTTTTGCTTACTCAAAAGCTTCAATTTTGACCCATTTCAGGCACAGAAATGACTTTAAACACACTTATTTTAGTTGACAAAGTCATAATTCACATCCAACAGTCATTTACAGTCAAAAGATTAAATGTTAAAATTTCATCCATATTGACCATTTTGGGATCGTTCGACATGTCCGGAGTCATCGTTTTTCATCCGAAAATTGATTTTTTGAACTGTACCAAAAATGATTCAAAATGTCAATTGGATCGTGCCTCATGTTGAATAACCACTTTTTAAACCCTCACAGTGACCAAAATTGCCAATTTTACACAGTTTTGCTTACTCAAAAGCTTCAATTTTGACCCATTTCAGGCACAGAAATGACTTTAAACACACTTATTTTAGTTGACAAAGCCATAATTCACATCCAACAGTCATTTAGAGTCAAAAGATTAAATGTTAACATTTTATCATTATAGACCATTTTGGGAACGTTCGACAGGTCCGGAGTCATCGTTTTTCGTCTGAAAATTGATTTTTTGGACTGTACCCAAAATGATTCAAAATGTCAATTGGATCGTGCCTCATGTTGAATAACCACTTTTTAAACCCTCAGAGTGACCAAAATTGCCATTTTTACAGAGTTTTGATTACTCAAAAGCTTCAATTTTTACCCCTTTGAGGCACAGAAATGACTTTAAACACACTTATTTTAGTTGACAAAGTCATAATTCACATCCAACAGTCATTTACAGTCAAAAGATTAAATGTTAAAATTTCATCCATATTGACCATTTTGGGATCGTTCGACATGTCCGGAGTCATCGTTTTTCATCCGAAAATTGATTTTTTGGACTGTACCAAAAATGATTCAAAATGTCAATTGGATCGTGCCTCATGTTGAATAACCACTTTTTAAACCCTCACAGTGACCAAAATTGCCATTTTTACAGAGTTTTGATTACTCAAAAGCTACAATTTTGACCCATTTCAGGCACAGAAATGACTTTAAACACACTTATTTTAGTTGACAAAGTCATAATTCACATCCAACAGTCATTTACAGTCAAAAGATTAAATGTTAAAATTTCATCCATATTGACCATTTTGGGATCGTTCGACATGTCCGGAGTCATCGTTTTTCATCCGAAAATTGATTTTTTGGACTGTACCAAAAATGATTCAAAATGTCAATTGGATCGTGCCTCATTTTGAATAACCACTTTTTAAACCCTCACAGTGACCAAAATTGCCAATTTTACAGAGTTTTGCTTACACAAAAGCTTCAATTTTGACCCGTTTCAGGCACAGAAATGACTTTAAACACAATTATTTTAGTTGACAAAGTCATTATTCACATCCAACAGTCATTTAGAGTCAAAAGATTAAATGTTAAAATTTCATCCATATTGACCATTTTGGGATCGTTCGACATGTCCGGAGTCATCGTTTTTCATCCGAAAATTGATTTTTTGGACTGTACCAAAAATGATTCAAAATGTCAATTGGATCGTGCCTCATGTTGAATAACCACTTTTTAAACCCTCAGAGTGACCAAAATTGCCATTTTTACAGAGTTTTGATTACTCAAAAGCTTCAATTTTTACCCCTTTGAGGCACAGAAATGACTTTAAACACACTTATTTTAGTTGACAAAGTCATAATTCACATCCAACAGTCATTTACAGTCAAAAGATTAAATGTTAAAATTTCATCCATATTGACCATTTTGGGATCGTTCGACATGTCCGGAGTCATCGTTTTTCATCCGAAAATTGATTTTTTGGACTGTACCAAAAATGATTCAAAATGCCAATTGGATCGTGCCTCGTGTTGAATAACCACTTTTTAAACCGTCACAGTGACCAAAATTGCCATTTTTACAGAGTTTTGATTACTCAAAAGCTTCAATTTTGACCCATTTCAGGCACAGAAATGACTTTAAACACACTTATTTTAGTTGACAAAGTCATAATTCACATCCAACAGTCATTTACAGTCAAAAGATTAAATGTTAAAATTTCATCCATATTGACCATTTTGGGATCGTTCGACATGTCCGGAGTCATCGTTTTTCATCCGAAAATTGATTTTTTGGACTGTACCAAAAATGATTCCAAATGTCAATTGGATCGTGCCTCATTTTGAATAACCACTTTTTAAACCCTCACAGTGACCAAAATTGCCAATTTTACAGAGATTTGCTTACACAAAAGCTTCAATTTTGACCCGTTTCAGGCACAGAAATGACTTTAAACACACTTATTTTAGTTGACAAAGTCATTATTCACATCCAACAGTCATTTAGAGTCAAAAGATTAAATGTTAAAATTTCATCCATATTGACCATTTTGGGATCGTTCGACATGTCCGGGGTCATCGTTTTTCATCCGAAAATTGATTTTTTGGACTGTACCAAAAATTATTCAAAATGTCAATTGGATCGTGCCTCATGTTGAATAACCACTTTTTAAACCCTCACAGTGACCAAAATTGCCATTTTTACAGAGTTTTGATTACTCAAAAGCTTCAATTTTGACCCATTTCAGGCACAGAAATGACTTTAAACACACTTATTTTAGTTGACAAAGTCATAATTCACATCCAACAGTCATTTACAGTCAAAAGATTAAATGTTAAAATTTCATCCATATTGACCATTTTGGGATCGTTCGACATGTCCGGAGTCATTGTTTTTCATCCGAAAATTGATTTTTTGGACTGTACCAAAAATGATTCAAAATGTCAATTGGATCGTGCCTCATGTTGAATAACCACTTTTTAAACCCTCACAGTGACCAAAATTGCCATTTTTACAGAGTTTTGCTTACTCAAAAGCTTCAATTTTGACCCATTTCAGGCACAGAAATGACTTTAAACACACTTATTTTAGTTGACAAAGTCATAATTCACATCCAACAGTCATTTACAGTCAAAAGATTAAATGTTAAAATTTCATCCATATTGACCATTTTGGGATCGTTCGACATGTCCGGAGTCATTGTTTTTCATCCGAAAATTGATTTTTTGGACTGTACCAAAAATGATTCAAAATGTCAATTGGATCGTGCCTCATGTTGAATAACCACTTTTTAAACCCTCACAGTGACCAAAATTGCCATTTTTACAGAGTTTTGCTTACTCAAAAGCTTCAATTTTGACCCATTTCAGGCACAGAAATGACTTTAAACACACTTATTTTAGTTGACAAAGTCATAATTCACATCCAACAGTCATTTACAGTCAAAAGATTAAATGTTAAAATTTCATCCATATTGACCATTTTGGGATCGTTCGACATGTCCGGAGTCATCGTTTTTCATCCGAAAATTGATTTTTTGGACTGTACCAAAAATGATTCAAAATGTCAATTGGATCGTGCCTCATGTTGAATAACCACTTTTTAAACCCTCACAGTGACCAAAATTGCCATTTTTACAGAGTTTTGATTACTCAAAAGCTTCAATTTTGACCCATTTCAGGCACAGAAATGACTTTAAACACACTTATTTTAGTTGACAAAGTCATAATTCACATCCAACAGTCATTTACAGTCAAAAGATTAAAGGTTAAAATTTCATCCATATTGACCATTTTGGGATCGTTCGACATGTCCGGAGTCATTGTTTTTCATCCGAAAATTGATTTTTTGGACTGTACCAAAAATGATTCAAAATGTCAATTGGATCGTGCCTCATGTTGAATAACCACTTTTTAAACCCTCACAGTGACCAAAATTGCCATTTTTACAGAGTTTTGCTTACTCAAAAGCTTCAATTTTGACCCATTTCAGGCACAGAAATGACTTTAAACACACTTATTTTAGTTGACAAAGTCATAATTCACATCCAACAGTCATTTACAGTCAAAAGATTAAATGTTAAAATTTCATCAATATTGACCATTTTGGGATCGTTCGACATGTCCGGAGTCATTGTTTTTCATCCGAAAATTGATTTTTTGGACTGTACCAAAAATGATTCAAAATGTCAATTGGATCGTGCCTCATGTTGAATAACCACTTTTTAAACCCTCACAGTGACCAAAATTGCCATTTTTACAGAGTTTTGCTTACTCAAAAGCTTCAATTTTGACCCATTTCAGGCACAGAAATGACTTTAAACACACTTATTTTAGTTGACAAAGTCATAATTCACATCCAACAGTCATTTACAGTCAAAAGATTAAATGTTAAAATTTCATCCATATTGACCATTTTGGGATCGTTCGACATGTCCGGAGTCATTGTTTTTCATCCGAAAATTGATTTTTTGGACTGTACCAAAAATGATTCAAAATGTCAATTGGATCGTGCCTCATGTTGAATAACCACTTTTTAAACCCTCACAGTGACCAAAATTGCCATTTTTACAGAGTTTTGCTTACTCAAAAGCTTCAATTTTGACCCATTTCAGGCACAGAAATGACTTTAAACACACTTATTTTAGTTGACAAAGTCATAATTCACATCCAACAGTCATTTACAGTCAAAAGATTAAATGTTAAAATTTCATCCATATTGACCATTTTGGGATCGTTCGACATGTCCGGAGTCATTGTTTTTCATCCGAAAATTGATTTTTTGGACTGTACCAAAAATGATTCAAAATGTCAATTGGATCGTGCCTCATGTTGAATAACCACTTTTTAAACCCTCACAGTGACCAAAATTGCCATTTTTACAGAGTTTTGCTTACTCAAAAGCTTCAATTTTGACCCATTTCAGGCACAGAAATGACTTTAAACACACTTATTTTAGTTGACAAAGTCATAATTCACATCCAACAGTCATTTACAGTCAAAAGATTAAATGTTAAAATTTCATCCATATTGACCATTTTGGGATCGTTCGACATGTCCGGAGTCATCGTTTTTCATCCGAAAATTGATTTTTTGGACTGTACCAAAAATGATTCAAAATGTCAATTGGATCATGCCTCATGTTGAATAACCACTTTTTAAACCCGCACAGTGACCAAAATTGCCATTTTTACAGAGTTTTGATTACTCAAAAGCTTCAATTTTTACCCATTTCAGGCACAGAAATGACTTTAAACACACTTATTTTAGTTGACAAAGTCATAATTCACATCCAACAGTCATTTACAGTCAAAAGATTAAATGTTAAAATTTCATCCATATTGACCATTTTGGGATCGTTCGACATGTCCGGAGTCATCGTTTTTCATCCGAAAATTGATTTTTTGGACTGTACCAAAAATGATTCAAAACGTCAATTGGATCGTGCCTCATGTTGAATAACCACTTTTTAAACCCTCACAGTGACCAAAATTGCCATTTTTACAGAGTTTTGATCACTCAAAAGCTTCAATTTTGACCCATTTCAGGCACAGAAATGACTTTAAACACACTTATTTTAGTTGACAAAGTCATAATTCACATCCAACAGTCATTTACAGTCAAAAGATTAAATGTTAAAATTTCATCCATATTGACCATTTTGGGATCGTTCGACATGTCCGGAGTCATCGTTTTTCATCCGAAAATTGATTTTTTGGACTGTACCAAAAATGATTCCAAATGTCAATTGGATCGTGCCTCATTTTGAATAACCACTTTTTAAACCCTCACAGTGACCAAAATTGCCAATTTTACAGAGTTTTGCTTACACAAAAGCTTCAATTTTGACCCGTTTCAGGCACAGAAATGACTTTAAACACACTTATTTTAGTTGACAAAGTCATTATTCACATCCAACAGTCATTTAGAGTCAAAAGATTAAATGTTAAAATTTCATCCATATTGACCATTTTGGGATCGTTCGACATGTCCGGAGTCATCGTTTTTCATCCGAAAATTGATTTTTTGGACTGTACCAAAAATTATTCAAAATGTCAATTGGATCGTGCCTCATGTTGAATAACCACTTTTTAAACCCTCACAGTGACCAAAATTGCCATTTTTACAGAGTTTTGATTACTCAAAAGCTTCAATTTTGACCCATTTCAGGCACAGAAATGACTTTAAACACACTTATTTTAGTTGACAAAGTCATAATTCACATCCAACAGTCATTTACAGTCAAAAGATTAAATGTTAAAATTTCATCCATATTGACCATTTTGGGATCGTTCGACATGTCCGGAGTCATTGTTTTTCATCCGAAAATTGATTTTTTGGACTGTACCAAAAATGATTCAAAATGTCAATTGGATCGTGCCTCATGTTGAATAACCACTTTTTAAACCCTCACAGTGACCAAAATTGCCATTTTTACAGAGTTTTGCTTACTCAAAAGCTTCAATTTTGACCCCTTTCAGGCACAGAAATGACTTTAAACACACTTATTTTAGTTGACAAAGTCATAATTCACATCCAACAGTCATTTACAGTCAAAAGATTAAATGTTAAAATTTCATCCATATTGACCATTTTGGGATCGTTCGACATGTCCGGAGTCATTGTTTTTCATCCGAAAATTGATTTTTTGGACTGTACCAAAAATGATTCAAAATGTCAATTGGATCGTGCCTCATGTTGAATTACCACTTTTTAAACCCTCACAGTGACCAAAATTGCCATTTTTCAGAGTTTTGCTTACTCAAAAGCTTCAATTTTGACCCATTTCAGGCACAGAAATGACTTTAAACACACTTATTTTAGTTGACAAAGTCATAATTCACATCCAACAGTCATTTACAGTCAAAAGATTAAATGTTAAAATTTCATCCATATTGACCATTTTGGGATCGTTCGACATGTCCGGAGTCATCGTTTTTCATCCGAAAATTGATTTTTTGGACTGTACCAAAAATGATTCAAAATGTCAATTGGATCGTGCCTCATGTTGAATAACCACTTTTTAAACCCTCACAGTGACCAAAATTGCCATTTTTACAGAGTTTTGATTACTCAAAAGCTTCAATTTTGACCCATTTCAGGCACAGAAATGACTTTAAACACACTTATTTTAGTTGACAAAGTCATAATTCACATCCAACAGTCATTTACAGTCAAAAGATTAAAGGTTAAAATTTCATCCATATTGACCATTTTGGGATCGTTCGACATGTCCGGAGTCATTGTTTTTCATCCGAAAATTGATTTTTTGAACTGTACCAAAAATGATTCAAAATGTCAATTGGATCGTGCCTCATGTTGAATAACCACTTTTTAAACCCTCACAGTGACCAAAATTGCCAATTTTACACAGTTTTGCTTACTCAAAAGCTTCAATTTTGACCCATTTCAGGCACAGAAATGACTTTAAACACACTTATTTTAGTTGACAAAGCCATAATTCACATCCAACAGTCATTTAGAGTCAAAAGATTAAATGTTAAAATTTCATCATTATAGACCATTTTGGGAACGTTCGACAGGTCCGGAGTCATCGTTTTTCGTCTGAAAATTGATTTTTTGGACTGTACCAAAAATGATTCAAAATGTCAATTGGATCGTGCCTCATGTTGAATAACCATCAATCAATCAATCAATCAGTGACACTTGTAAAGCGCGCTACATACCCGTAGGGTCTCAAGGCGCTGGGGGGGGGGGGGGGGGGGTGCCGCTACTGCTCGAACAGCCAGGTCTTCAGCTTCTTCCTGAAGGAGAGGTGGTCTTGGGTCAGGCGCAGGTCGGGAGGGAGGGAGTTCCAGGTCTTGGCGGCCAGGTAGGAGAAGGACCTTCCTCCTGTAGTCGCTCTTCGGATGCGGGGGACGGCGGCGAGGGCGTGGTTGGCTGATCGGAGGTGGTGTTTGGGAGCATAGAAGTTGACTCGGCTGTTGAGGTAGCTCGGGCCTTGGTCGTGTAGGGCCTTGTGTGCGTGGGTGAGGAGGCGGAAGGTGATTCTTTTGTTGACGGGGAGCCAGTGAAGGTCTCTCAGATGTCCGGAGATGTGGCTGGTTCGTGGGATGTCGAGGATGAGTCTGGCTGAGGCGTTCTGGATCCGCTGGAGTATCTTCTGGAGCTTGGCGGTGGTACCGGCGTAGAGGGCGTTGCCGTAGTCCAGTCGGCTGGTGACGAGGGCCTGGGTGACGGTCTTCCTGGTCTCGGTGGGGATCCACCAGAAGATCTTCCGTAGCATGCGTAGGATGTTGAAGCACGCCGAGGAGACGTTGTTGACTTGCCTGGTCATGGAGAGGGAGGAGTCCAGGATGAAGCCCAGGTTTCGTGCATGGTCTGTCGGTTTGGGTGCGGTGCCCAGGGCGGGAGGCCACCAGGAGTCGTCCCAGGCGGAGGGTGAGGAGCCCAGGATGAGAATAACCACTTTTTAAACCCTCAGAGTGACCAAAATTGCCATTTGCCCTCAGAGTGATCAGAATAACCACTTTTTAAACCCTCAGAGTGACCAAAATTGCCATTTTTACAGAGTTTTGATTACTCAAAAGCTTCAATTTTTACCCCTTTGAGGCACAGAAATGACTTTAAACACACTTATTTTAGTTGACAAAGTCATAATTCACATCCAACAGTCATTTACAGTCAAAAGATTAAATGTTAAAATTTCATCCATATTGACCATTTTGGGATCGTTCGACATGTCCGGAGTCATCGTTTTTCATCCGAAAATTGATTTTTTGGACTGTACCAAAAATGATTCAAAATGTCAATTGGATCGTGCCTCATGTTGAATAACCACTTTTTAAACCCTCACAGTGACCAAAATTGCCATTTTTACAGAGTTTTGATTACTCAAAAGCTTCAATTTTGACCCATTTCAGGCACAGAAATGACTTTAAACACACTTATTTTAGTTGACAAAGTCATAATTCACATCCAACAGTCATTTACAGTCAAAAGATTAAATGTTAAAATTTCATCCATATTGACCATTTTGGGATCGTTCGACATGTCCGGAGTCATCGTTTTTCATCCGAAAATTGATTTTTTGGACTGTACCAAAAATGATTCAAAATGTCAATTGGATCGTGCCTCATGTTGAATAACCACTTTTTAAACCCTCACAGTGACCAAAATTGCCATTTTTACAGAGTTTTGATTACTCAAAAGCTTCAATTTTGACCCATTTCAGGCACAGAAATGACTTTAAACACACTTATTTTAGTTGACAAAGTCATAATTCACATCCAACAGTCATTTACAGTTAAAAGATTAAATGTTAAAATTTCATCCATATTGACCATTTTGGGATCGTTCGACATGTCCGGAGTCATCGTTTTTCATCCGAAAATTGATTTTTTGGACTGTACCAAAAATGATTCAAAATGTCAATTGGATCGTGCCTCATGTTGAATAACCACTTTTTAAACCCTCACAGTGACCAAAATTGCCATTTTTACAGAGTTTTGCTTACTCAAAAGCTTCAATTTTGACCCATTTCAGGCACAGAAATGACTTTAAACACACTTATTTTAGTTGACAAAGTCATAATTCACATCCAACAGTCATTTACAGTCAAAAGATTAAATGTTAAAATTTCATCCATATTGACCATTTTGGGATCGTTCGACATGTCCGGAGTCATCGTTTTTCATCCGAAAATTGATTTTTTGAACTGTACCAAAAATGATTCAAAATGTCAATTGGATCGTGCCTCATGTTGAATAACCACTTTTTAAACCCTCACAGTGACCAAAATTGCCAATTTTACACAGTTTTGCTTACTCAAAAGCTTCAATTTTGACCCATTTCAGGCACAGAAATGACTTTAAACACACTTATTTTAGTTGACAAAGCCATAATTCACATCCAACAGTCATTTAGAGTCAAAAGATTAAATGTTAACATTTTATCATTATAGACCATTTTGGGAACGTTCGACAGGTCCAGAGTCATCGTTTTTCGTCTGAAAATTGATTTTTTGGACTGTACCCAAAATGATTCAAAATGTCAATTGGATCGTGCCTCATGTTGAATAACCACTTTTTAAACCCTCAGAGTGACCAAAATTGCCATTTTTACAGAGTTTTGATTACTCAAAAGCTTCAATTTTTACCCCTTTGAGGCACAGAAATGACTTTAAACACACTTATTTTAGTTGACAAAGTCATAATTCACATCCAACAGTCATTTACAGTCAAAAGATTAAATGTTAAAATTTCATCCATATTGACCATTTTGGGATCGTTCGACATGTCCGGAGTCATCGTTTTTCATCCGAAAATTGATTTTTTGGACTGTACCAAAAATGATTCAAAATGTCAATTGGATCGTGCCTCATGTTGAATAACCACTTTTTAAACCCTCACAGTGACCAAAATTGCCATTTTTACAGAGTTTTGATTACTCAAAAGCTTCAATTTTGACCCATTTCAGGCACAGAAATGACTTTAAACACACTTATTTTAGTTGACTAAGTCATAATTCACATCCAACAGTCATTTACAGTCAAAAGATTAAATGTTAAAATTTCATCCATATTGACCATTTTGGGATCGTTCGACATGTCCGGAGTCATCGTTTTTCATCCGAAAATTGATTTTTTTGGACTGTACCAAAAATGATTCAAAATGTCAATTGGATCGTGCCTCATGTTGAATAACCACTTTTTAAACCCTCAGAGTGACCAAAATTGCCATTTTTACAGAGTTTTGATTACTCAAAAGCTTCAATTTTTACCCCTTTGAGGCACAGAAATGACTTTAAACACACTTATTTTAGTTGACAAAGTCATAATTCACATCCAACAGTCATTTACAGTCAAAAGATTAAATGTTAAAATTTCATCCATATTGACCATTTTGGGATCGTTCGACATGTCCGGAGTCATCGTTTTTCATCCGAAAATTGATTTTTTGGACTGTACCAAAAATGATTCAAAATGTCAATTGGATCGTGCCTCATGTTGAATAACCACTTTTTAAACCCTCACAGTGACCAAAATTGCCATTTTTCAGAGTTTTCCTTACTCAAAAGCTTCAATTTTGACCCATTTCAGGCACAGAAATGACTTTAAACACACTTATTTTAGTTGACAAAGTCATAATTCACATCCAACAGTCATTTACAGTCAAAAGATTAAATGTTAAAATTTCATCCATATTGACCATTTTGGGATCGTTCGACATGTCCGGAGTCATCGTTTTTCATCCGAAAATTGATTTTTTGGACTGTACCAAAAATGATTCAAAATGTCAATTGGATCGTGCCTCATGTTGAATAACCACTTTTTAAACCCTCACAGTGACCAAAATTGCCATTTTTACAGAGTTTTGATTACTCAAAAGCTTCAATTTTGACCCATTTCAGGCACAGAAATGACTTTAAACACACTTATTTTAGTTGACTAAGTCATAATTCACATCCAACAGTCATTTACAGTCAAAAGATTAAATGTTAAAATTTCATCCATATTGACCATTTTGGGATCGTTCGACATGTCCGGAGTCATCGTTTTTCATCCGAAAATTGATTTTTTGGACTGTACCAAAAATGATTCCAAATGTCAATTGGATCGTGCCTCATTTTGAATAACCACTTTTTAAACCCTCACAGTGACCAAAATTGCCAATTTTACAGAGATTTGCTTACACAAAAGCTTCAATTTTGACCCGTTTCAGGCACAGAAATGACTTTAAACACACTTATTTTAGTTGACAAAGTCATTATTCACATCCAACAGTCATTTAGAGTCAAAAGATTAAATGTTAAAATTTCATCCATATTGACCATTTTGGGATCGTTCGACATGTCCGGAGTCATTGTTTTTCATCCGAAAATTGATTTTTTGGACTGTACCAAAAATGATTCAAAATGTCAATTGGATCGTGCCTCATGTTGAATAACCACTTTTTAAACCCTCACAGTGACCAAAATTGCCATTTTTACAGAGTTTTGCTTACTCAAAAGCTTCAATTTTGACCCATTTCAGGCACAGAAATGACTTTAAACACACTTATTTTAGTTGACAAAGTCATAATTCACATCCAACAGTCATTTACAGTCAAAAGATTAAATGTTAAAATTTCATCCATATTGACCATTTTGGGATCGTTCGACATGTCCGGAGTCATCGTTTTTCATCCGAAAATTGATTTTTTGGACTGTACCAAAAATGATTCAAAATGTCAATTGGATCGTGCCTCATGTTGAATAACCACTTTTTAAACCCTCACAGTGACCAAAATTGCCATTTTTACAGAGTTTTGATTACTCAAAAGCTTCAATTTTGACCCATTTCAGGCACAGAAATGACTTTAAACACACTTATTTTAGTTGACAAAGTCATAATTCACATCCAACAGTCATTTACAGTCAAAAGATTAAAGGTTAAAATTTCATCCATATTGACCATTTTGGGATCGTTCGACATGTCCGGAGTCATTGTTTTTCATCCGAAAATTGATTTTTTGAACTGTACCAAAAATGATTCAAAATGTCAATTGGATCGTGCCTCATGTTGAATAACCACTTTTTAAACCCTCACAGTGACCAAAATTGCCAATTTTACACAGTTTTGCTTACTCAAAAGCTTCAATTTTGACCCATTTCAGGCACAGAAATGACTTTAAACACACTTATTTTAGTTGACAAAGTCATAATTCACATCCAACAGTCATTTACAGTCAAAAGATTAAATGTTAAAATTTCATCCATATTGACCATTTTGGGATCGTTCGACATGTCCGGAGTCATCGTTTTTCATCCGAAAATTGATTTTTTGGACTGTACCATAAATGATTCAAAATGTCAATTGGATCATGCCTCATGTTGAATAACCACTTTTTAAACCCTCACAGTGACCAAAATTGCCATTTTTACAGAGTTTTGATTACTCAAAAGCTTCAATTTTGACCCATTTCAGGCACAGAAATGACTTTAAACACACTTATTTTAGTTGACAAAGTCATAATTCACATCCAACAGTCATTTACAGTCAAAAGATGAAATGTTAAAATTTCATCCATATTGACCATTTTGGGATCGTTCGACATGTCCGGAGTCATCGTTTTTCATCCGAAAATTGATTTTTTGGACTGTACCAAAAATGATTCCAAATGTCAATTGGATCGTGCCTCATTTTGAATAACCACTTTTTAAACCCTCACAGTGACCAAAATTGCCAATTTTACAGAGTTTTGCTTACACAAAAGCTTCAATTTTGACCCGTTTCAGGCACAGAAATGACTTTAAACACACTTATTTTAGTTGACAAAGTCATTATTCACATCCAACAGTCATTTAGAGTCAAAAGATTAAATGTTAAAATTTCATCCATATTGACCATTTTGGGATCGTTCGACATGTCCGGAGTCATCGTTTTTCATCCGAAAATTTATTTTTTGGACTGTACCAAAAATTATTCAAAATGTCAATTGGATCGTGCCTCATGTTGAATAACCACTTTTTAAACCCTCACAGTGACCAAAATTGCCATTTTTACAGAGTTTTGATTACTCAAAAGCTTCAATTTTGACCCATTTCAGGCACAGAAATGACTTTAAACACACTTATTTTAGTTGACAAAGTCATAATTCACATCCAACAGTCATTTACAGTCAAAAGATTAAATGTTAAAATTTCATCCATATTGACCATTTTGGGATCGTTCGACATGTCCGGAGTCATTGTTTTTCATCCGAAAATTGATTTTTTGGACTTTACCAAAAATGATTCAAAATGTCAATTGGATCGTGCCTCATGTTGAATAACCACTTTTTAAACCCTCACAGTGACCAAAATTGCCATTTTTCAGAGTTTTGCTTACTCAAAAGCTTCAATTTTGACCCATTTCAGGCACTGAAATGACTTTAAACACACTTATTTTAGTTGACAAAGTCATAATTCACATCCAACAGTCATTTACAGTCAAAAGATTAAATGTTAAAATTTCATCCATATTGACCATTTTGGGATCGTTCGACATGTCCGGAGTCATCGTTTTTCATCCGAAAATTGATTTTTTGGACTGTACCAAAAATGATTCAAAATGTCAATTGGATCGTGCCTCATGTTGAATAACCACTTTTTAAACCCTCACAGTGACCAAAATTGCCATTTTTACAGAGTTTTGATTACTCAAAAGCTTCAATTTTGACCCATTTCAGGCACAGAAATGACTTTAAACACACTTATTTTAGTTGACAAAGTCATAATTCACATCCAACAGTCATTTACAGTCAAAAGATTACAGGTTAAAATTTCATCCATATTGACCATTTTGGGATCGTTCGACATGTCCGGAGTCATTGTTTCTCATCCGAAAATTGATTTTTTGAACTGTACCAAAAATGATTCAAAATGTCAATTGGATCGTGCCTCATGTTGAATAACCACTTTTTAAACCCTCACAGTGACCAAAATTGCCAATTTTACACAGTTTTGCTTACTCAAAAGCTTCAATTTTGACCCATTTCAGGCACAGAAATGACTTTAAACACACTTATTTTAGTTGACAAAGTCATAATTCACATCCAACAGTCATTTACAGTCAAAAGATTAAATGTTAAAATTTCATCCATATTGACCATTTTGGGATCGTTCGACATGTCCGGAGTCATCGTTTTTCATCCGAAAATTGATTTTTTGGACTGTACCAAAAATGATTCCAAATGTCAATTGGATCGTGCCTCATTTTGAATAACCACTTTTTAAACCCTCACAGTGACCAAAATTGCCAATTTTACAGAGATTTGCTTACACAAAAGCTTCAATTTTGACCCGTTTCAGGCACAGAAATGACTTTAAACACACTTATTTTAGTTGACAAAGTCATTATTCACATCCAACAGTCATTTAGAGTCAAAAGATTAAATGTTAAAATTTCATCCATATTGACCATTTTGGGATCGTTCGACATGTCCGGAGTCATCGTTTTTCAGCCGAAAATTGATTTTTTGGACTGTACCAAAAATGATTCAAAATGTCAATTGGATCGTGCCTCATGTTGAATAACCACTTTTTAAACCCTCACAGTGACAAAAATTGCCATTTTTACAGAGTTTTGCTTACTCAAAAGCTTCAATTTTGACCCATTTCAGGCACAGAAATGACTTTAAACACACTTATTTTAGTTGACAAAGTCATAATTCACATCCAACAGTCATTTACAGTCAAAAGATTAAATGTTAAAATTTCATCCATATTGACCATTTTGGGATCGTTCGACATGTCCGGAGTCATTGTTTTTCATCCGAAAATTGATTTTTTGGACTGTACCAAAAATGATTCAAAATGTCAATTGGATCGTGCCTCATGTTGAATAACCACTTTTTAAACCCTCACAGTGACCAAAATTGCCATTTTTACAGAGTTTTGCTTACTCAAAAGCTTCAATTTTGACCCATTTCAGGCACAGAAATGACTTTAAACACACTTATTTTAGTTGACAAAGTCATAATTCACATCCAACAGTCATTTACAGTCAAAAGATTAAATGTTAAAATTTCATCCATATTGACCATTTTGGGATCGTTCGACATGTCCGGAGTCATCGTTTTTCATCCGAAAATTGATTTTTTGGACTGTACCAAAAATGATTCAAAATGTCAATTGGATCGTGCCTCATGTTGAATAACCACTTTTTAAACCCTCACAGTGACCAAAATTGCCATTTTTACAGAGTTTTGATTACTCAAAAGCTTCAATTTTGACCCATTTCAGGCACAGAAATGACTTTAAACACACTTATTTTAGTTGACAAAGTCATAATTCACATCCAACAGTCATTTACAGTAAAAAGATTAAAGGTTAAAATTTCATCCATATTGACCATTTTGGGATCGTTCGACATGTCCGGAGTCATTGTTTTTCATCCGAAAATTGATTTTTTGAACTGTACCAAAAATGATTCAAAATGTCAATTGGATCGTGCCTCATGTTGAATAACCACTTTTTAAACCCTCACAGTGACCAAAATTGCCAATTTTACACAGTTTTGCTTACTCAAAAGCTTCAATTTTGACCCATTTCAGGCACAGAAATGACTTTAAACACACTTATTTTAGTTGACAAAGTCATAATTCACATCCAACAGTCATTTACAGTCAAAAGATTAAATGTTAAAATTTCATCCATATTGACCATTTTGGGATCGTTCGACATGTCCGGAGTCATCGTTTTTCATCCGAAAATTGATTTTTTGGACTGTACCATAAATGATTCAAAATGTCAATTGGATCATGCCTCATGTTGAATAACCACTTTTTAAACCCTCACAGTGACCAAAATTGCCATTTTTACAGAGTTTTGATTACTCAAAAGCTTCAATTTTGACCCATTTCAGGCACAGAAATGACTTTAAACACACTTATTTTAGTTGACAAAGTCATAATTCACATCCAACAGTCATTTACAGTCAAAAGATTAAATGTTAAAATTTCATCCATATTGACCATTTTGGGATCGTTCGACATGTCCGGAGTCATCGTTTTTCATCCGAAAATTGATTTTTTGGACTGTACCAAAAATGATTCCAAATGTCAATTGGATCGTGCCTCATTTTGAATAACCACTTTTTAAACCCTCACAGTGACCAAAATTGCCAATTTTACAGAGTTTTGCTTACACAAAAGCTTCAATTTTGACCCGTTTCAGGCACAGAAATGACTTTAAACACACTTATTTTAGTTGACAAAGTCATTATTCACATCTAACAGTCATTTAGAGTCAAAAGATTAAATGTTAAAATTTCATCCATATTGACCATTTTGGGATCGTTCGACATGTCCGGAGTCATCGTTTTTCATCCGAAAATTTATTTTTTGGACTGTACCAAAAATTATTCAAAATGTCAATTGGATCGTGCCTCATGTTGAATAACCACTTTTTAAACCCTCACAGTGACCAAAATTGCCATTTTTACAGAGTTTTGATTACTCAAAAGCTTCAATTTTGACCCATTTCAGGCACAGAAATGACTTTAAACACACTTATTTTAGTTGACAAAGTCATAATTCACATCCAACAGTCATTTACAGTCAAAAGATTAAATGTTAAAATTTCATCCATATTGACCATTTTGGGATCGTTCGACATGTCCGGAGTCATTGTTTTTCATCCGAAAATTGATTTTTTGGACTGTACCAAAAATGATTCAAAATGTCAATTGGATCGTGCCTCATGTTGAATAACCACTTTTTAAACCCTCACAGTGACCAAAATTGCCATTTTTACAGAGTTTTGCTTACTCAAAAGCTTCAATTTTGACCCCTTTCAGGCACAGAAATGACTTTAAACACACTTATTTTAGTTGACAAAGTCATAATTCACATCCAACAGTCATTTACAGTCAAAAGATTAAATGTTAAAATTTCATCCATATTGACCATTTTGGGATCGTTCGACATGTCCGGAGTCATTGTTTTTCATCCGAAAATTGATTTTTTGGACTTTACCAAAAATGATTCAAAATGTCAATTGGATCGTGCCTCATGTTGAATAACCACTTTTTAAACCCTCACAGTGACCAAAATTGCCATTTTTCAGAGTTTTGCTTACTCAAAAGCTTCAATTTTGACCCATTTCAGGCACAGAAATGACTTTAAACACACTTATTTTAGTTGACAAAGTCATAATTCACATCCAACAGTCATTTACAGTCAAAAGATTAAATGTTAAAATTTCATCCATATTGACCATTTTGGGATCGTTCGACATGTCCGGAGTCATCGTTTTTCATCCGAAAATTGATTTTTTGGACTGTACCAAAAATGATTCAAAATGTCAATTGGATCGTGCCTCATGTTGAATAACCACTTTTTAAACCCTCACAGTGACCAAAATTGCCATTTTTACAGAGTTTTGATTACTCAAAAGCTTCAATTTTGACCCATTTCAGGCACAGAAATGACTTTAAACACACTTATTTTAGTTGACAAAGTCATAATTCACATCCAACAGTCATTTACAGTCAAAAGATTACAGGTTAAAATTTCATCCATATTGACCATTTTGGGATCGTTCGACATGTCCGGAGTCATTGTTTTTCATCCGAAAATTGATTTTTTGAACTGTACCAAAAATGATTCAAAATGTCAATTGGATCGTGCCTCATGTTGAATAACCACTTTTTAAACCCTCACAGTGACCAAAATTGCCAATTTTACACAGTTTTGCTTACTCAAAAGCTTCAATTTTGACCCATTTCAGGCACAGAAATGACTTTAAACACACTTATTTTAGTTGACAAAGTCATAATTCACATCCAACAGTCATTTAGAGTCAAAAGATTAAATGTTAAAATTTCATCATTATAGACCATTTTGGGAACGTTCGACAGGTCCGGAGTCATCGTTTTTCGTCTGAAAATTGATTTTTTGGACTGTACCAAAAATGATTCAAAATGTCAATTGGATCGTGCCTCATGTTGAATAACCATCAATCAATCAATCAATCAGTGACACTTGTAAAGCGCGCTACATACCCGTAGGGTCTCAAGGCGCTGGGGGGGGGGGGGGTGCCGCTACTGCTCGAACAGCCAGGTCTTCAGCTTCTTCCTGAAGGAGAGGTGGTCTTGGGTCAGGCGCAGGTCGGGAGGGAGGGAGTTCCAGGTCTTGGCGGCCAGGTAGGAGAAGGACCTTCCTCCTGTAGTCGCTCTTCGGATGCGGGGGACGGCGGCGAGGGCGTGGTTGGCTGATCGGAGGTGGTGTTGGGGAGCATAGAAGTTGACTCGGCTGTTGAGGTAGCTCGGGCCTTGGTCGTGTAGGGCCTTGTGTGCGTGGGTGAGGAGGCGGAAGGTGATTCTTTTGTTGACGGGGAGCCAGTGAAGGTCTCTCAGATGTCCAGAGATGTGGCTGGTTCGTGGGATGTCGAGGATGAGTCTGGCTGAGGCGTTCTGGATCCGCTGGAGTATCTTCTGGAGCTTGGCGGTGGTACCGGCGTAGAGGGCGTTGCCGTAGTCCAGTCGGCTGGTGACGAGGGCCTGGGTGACGGTCTTCCTGGTCTCGGTGGGGATCCACCAGAAGATCTTCCGTAGCATGCGTAGGATGTTGAAGCACGCCGAGGAGACGTTGTTGACTTGCCTGGTCATGGAGAGGGAGGAGTCCAGGATGAAGCCCAGGTTTCGTGCATGGTCTGTCGGTTTGGGTGCGGTGCCCAGGGCGGGAGGCCACCAGGAGTCGTCCCAGGCGGAGGGTGAGGAGCCCAGGATGAGAATAACCACTTTTTAAACCCTCAGAGTGACCAAAATTGCCATTTGCCCTCAGAGTGATCAGAATAACCACTTTTTAAACCCTCAGAGTGACCAAAATTGCCATTTTTACAGAGTTTTGATTACTCAAAAGCTTCAATTTTTACCCCTTTGAGGCACAGAAATGACTTTAAACACACTTATTTTAGTTGACAAAGTCATAATTCACATCCAACAGTCATTTACAGTCAAAAGATTAAATGTTAAAATTTCATCCATATTGACCATTTTGGGATCGTTCGACATGTCCGGAGTCATCGTTTTTCATCCGAAAATTGATTTTTTGGACTGTACCAAAAATGATTCAAAATGTCAATTGGATCGTGCCTCATGTTGAATAACCACTTTTTAAACCCTCACAGTGACCAAAATTGCCATTTTTACAGAGTTTTGATTACTCAAAAGCTTCAATTTTGACCCATTTCAGGCACAGAAATGACTTTAAACACACTTATTTTAGTTGACAAAGTCATAATTCACATCCAACAGTCATTTACAGTCAAAAGATTAAATGTTAAAATTTCATCCATATTGACCATTTTGGGATCGTTCGACATGTCCGGAGTCATCGTTTTTCATCCGAAAATTGATTTTTTGGACTGTACCAAAAATGATTCAAAATGTCAATTGGATCGTGCCTCATGTTGAATAACCACTTTTTAAACCCTCACAGTGACCAAAATTGCCATTTTTACAGAGTTTTGATTACTCAAAAGCTTCAATTTTGACCCATTTCAGGCACAGAAATGACTTTAAACACACTTATTTTAGTTGACAAAGTCATAATTCACATCCAACAGTCATTTACAGTTAAAAGATTAAATGTTAAAATTTCATCCATATTGACCATTTTGGGATCGTTCGACATGTCCGGAGTCATCGTTTTTCATCCGAAAATTGATTTTTTGGACTGTACCAAAAATGATTCAAAATGTCAATTGGATCGTGCCTCATGTTGAATAACCACTTTTTAAACCCTCACAGTGACCAAAATTGCCATTTTTACAGAGTTTTGCTTACTCAAAAGCTTCAATTTTGACCCATTTCAGGCACAGAAATGACTTTAAACACACTTATTTTAGTTGACAAAGTCATAATTCACATCCAACAGTCATTTACAGTCAAAAGATTAAATGTTAAAATTTCATCCATATTGACCATTTTGGGATCGTTCGACATGTCCGGAGTCATCGTTTTTCATCCGAAAATTGATTTTTTGAACTGTACCAAAAATGATTCAAAATGTCAATTGGATCGTGCCTCATGTTGAATAACCACTTTTTAAACCCTCACAGTGACCAAAATTGCCAATTTTACACAGTTTTGCTTACTCAAAAGCTTCAATTTTGACCCATTTCAGGCACAGAAATGACTTTAAACACACTTATTTTAGTTGACAAAGCCATAATTCACATCCAACAGTCATTTAGAGTCAAAAGATTAAATGTTAACATTTTATCATTATAGACCATTTTGGGAACGTTCGACAGGTCCAGAGTCATCGTTTTTCGTCTGAAAATTGATTTTTTGGACTGTACCCAAAATGATTCAAAATGTCAATTGGATCGTGCCTCATGTTGAATAACCACTTTTTAAACCCTCAGAGTGACCAAAATTGCCATTTTTACAGAGTTTTGATTACTCAAAAGCTTCAATTTTTACCCCTTTGAGGCACAGAAATGACTTTAAACACACTTATTTTAGTTGACAAAGTCATAATTCACATCCAACAGTCATTTACAGTCAAAAGATTAAATGTTAAAATTTCATCCATATTGACCATTTTGGGATCGTTCGACATGTCCGGAGTCATCGTTTTTCATCCGAAAATTGATTTTTTGGACTGTACCAAAAATGATTCAAAATGTCAATTGGATCGTGCCTCATGTTGAATAACCACTTTTTAAACCCTCACAGTGACCAAAATTGCCATTTTTACAGAGTTTTGATTACTCAAAAGCTTCAATTTTGACCCATTTCAGGCACAGAAATGACTTTAAACACACTTATTTTAGTTGACTAAGTCATAATTCACATCCAACAGTCATTTACAGTCAAAAGATTAAATGTTAAAATTTCATCCATATTGACCATTTTGGGATCGTTCGACATGTCCGGAGTCATCGTTTTTCATCCGAAAATTGATTTTTTTGGACTGTACCAAAAATGATTCAAAATGTCAATTGGATCGTGCCTCATGTTGAATAACCACTTTTTAAACCCTCAGAGTGACCAAAATTGCCATTTTTACAGAGTTTTGATTACTCAAAAGCTTCAATTTTTACCCCTTTGAGGCACAGAAATGACTTTAAACACACTTATTTTAGTTGACAAAGTCATAATTCACATCCAACAGTCATTTACAGTCAAAAGATTAAATGTTAAAATTTCATCCATATTGACCATTTTGGGATCGTTCGACATGTCCGGAGTCATCGTTTTTCATCCGAAAATTGATTTTTTGGACTGTACCAAAAATGATTCAAAATGTCAATTGGATCGTGCCTCATGTTGAATAACCACTTTTTAAACCCTCACAGTGACCAAAATTGCCATTTTTCAGAGTTTTCCTTACTCAAAAGCTTCAATTTTGACCCATTTCAGGCACAGAAATGACTTTAAACACACTTATTTTAGTTGACAAAGTCATAATTCACATCCAACAGTCATTTACAGTCAAAAGATTAAATGTTAAAATTTCATCCATATTGACCATTTTGGGATCGTTCGACATGTCCGGAGTCATCGTTTTTCATCCGAAAATTGATTTTTTGGACTGTACCAAAAATGATTCAAAATGTCAATTGGATCGTGCCTCATGTTGAATAACCACTTTTTAAACCCTCATAGTGACCAAAATTGCCATTTTTACAGAGTTTTGATTACTCAAAAGCTTCAATTTTGACCCATTTCAGGCACAGAAATGACTTTAAACACACTTATTTTAGTTGACTAAGTCATAATTCACATCCAACAGTCATTTACAGTCAAAAGATTAAATGTTAAAATTTCATCCATATTGACCATTTTGGGATCGTTCGACATGTCCGGAGTCATCGTTTTTCATCCGAAAATTGATTTTTTGGACTGTACCAAAAATGATTCCAAATGTCAATTGGATCGTGCCTCATTTTGAATAACCACTTTTTAAACCCTCACAGTGACCAAAATTGCCAATTTTACAGAGATTTGCTTACACAAAAGCTTTAATTTTGACCCGTTTCAGGCACAGAAATGACTTTAAACACACTTATTTTAGTTGACAAAGTCATTATTCACATCCAACAGTCATTTAGAGTCAAAAGATTAAATGTTAAAATTTCATCCATATTGACCATTTTGGGATCGTTCGACATGTCCGGAGTCATTGTTTTTCATCCGAAAATTGATTTTTTGGACTGTACCAAAAATGATTCAAAATGTCAATTGGATCGTGCCTCATGTTGAATAACCACTTTTTAAACCCTCACAGTGACCAAAATTGCCATTTTTACAGAGTTTTGCTTACTCAAAAGCTTCAATTTTGACCCATTTCAGGCACAGAAATGACTTTAAACACACTTATTTTAGTTGACAAAGTCATAATTCACATCCAACAGTCATTTACAGTCAAAAGATTAAATGTTAAAATTTCATCCATATTGACCATTTTGGGATCGTTCGACATGTCCGGAGTCATTGTTTTTCATCCGAAAATTGATTTTTTGGACTGTACCAAAAATGATTCAAAATGTCAATTGGATCGTGCCTCATGTTGAATAACCACTTTTTAAACCCTCACAGTGACCAAAATTGCCATTTTTACAGAGTTTTGCTTACTCAAAAGCTTCAATTTTGACCCATTTCAGGCACAGAAATGACTTTAAACACACTTATTTTAGTTGACAAAGTCATAATTCACATCCAACAGTCATTTACAGTCAAAAGATTAAATGTTAAAATTTCATCCATATTGACCATTTTGGGATCGTTCGACATGTCCGGAGTCATCGTTTTTCATCCGAAAATTGATTTTTTGGACTGTACCAAAAATGATTCAAAATGTCAATTGGATCGTGCCTCATGTTGAATAACCACTTTTTAAACCCTCACAGTGACCAAAATTGCCATTTTTACAGAGTTTTGATTACTCAAAAGCTTCAATTTTGACCCATTTCAGGCACAGAAATGACTTTAAACACACTTATTTTAGTTGACAAAGTCATAATTCACATCCAACAGTCATTTACAGTCAAAAGATTAAAGGTTAAAATTTCATCCATATTGACCATTTTGGGATCGTTCGACATGTCCGGAGTCATTGTTTTTCATCCGAAAATTGATTTTTTGAACTGTACCAAAAATGATTCAAAATGTCAATTGGATCGTGCCTCATGTTGAATAACCACTTTTTAAACCCTCACAGTGACCAAAATTGCCAATTTTACACAGTTTTGCTTACTCAAAAGCTTCAATTTTGACCCATTTCAGGCACAGAAATGACTTTAAACACACTTATTTTAGTTGACAAAGTCATAATTCACATCCAACAGTCATTTACAGTCAAAAGATTAAATGTTAAAATTTCATCCATATTGACCATTTTGGGATCGTTCGACATGTCCGGAGTCATCGTTTTTCATCCGAAAATTGATTTTTTGGACTGTACCATAAATGATTCAAAATGTCAATTGGATCATGCCTCATGTTGAATAACCACTTTTTAAACCCTCACAGTGACCAAAATTGCCATTTTTACAGAGTTTTGATTGCTCAAAAGCTTCAATTTTGACCCATTTCAGGCACAGAAATGACTTTAAACACACTTATTTTAGTTGACAAAGTCATAATTCACATCCAACAGTCATTTACAGTCAAAAGATGAAATGTTAAAATTTCATCCATATTGACCATTTTGGGATCGTTCGACATGTCCGGAGTCATCGTTTTTCATCCGAAAATTGATTTTTTGGACTGTACCAAAAATGATTCCAAATGTCAATTGGATCGTGCCTCATTTTGAATAACCACTTTTTAAACCCTCACAGTGACCAAAATTGCCAATTTTACAGAGTTTTGCTTACACAAAAGCTTCAATTTTGACCCGTTTCAGGCACAGAAATGACTTTAAACACACTTATTTTAGTTGACAAAGTCATTATTCACATCCAACAGTCATTTAGAGTCAAAAGATTAAATGTTAAAATTTCATCCATATTGACCATTTTGGGATCGTTCGACATGTCCGGAGTCATCGTTTTTCATCCGAAAATTTATTTTTTGGACTGTACCAAAAATTATTCAAAATGTCAATTGGATCGTGCCTCATGTTGAATAACCACTTTTTAAACCCTCACAGTGACCAAAATTGCCATTTTTACAGAGTTTTGATTACTCAAAAGCTTCAATTTTGACCCATTTCAGGCACAGAAATGACTTTAAACACACTTATTTTAGTTGACAAAGTCATAATTCACATCCAACAGTCATTTACAGTCAAAAGATTAAATGTTAAAATTTCATCCATATTGACCATTTTGGGATCGTTCGACATGTCCGGAGTCATTGTTTTTCATCCGAAAATTGATTTTTTGGACTTTACCAAAAATGATTCAAAATGTCAATTGGATCGTGCCTCATGTTGAATAACCACTTTTTAAACCCTCACAGTGACCAAAATTGCCATTTTTCAGAGTTTTGCTTACTCAAAAGCTTCAATTTTGACCCATTTCAGGCACTGAAATGACTTTAAACACACTTATTTTAGTTGACAAAGTCATAATTCACATCCAACAGTCATTTACAGTCAAAAGATTAAATGTTAAAATTTCATCCATATTGACCATTTTGGGATCGTTCGACATGTCCGGAGTCATCGTTTTTCATCCGAAAATTGATTTTTTGGACTGTACCAAAAATGATTCAAAATGTCAATTGGATCGTGCCTCATGTTGAATAACCACTTTTTAAACCCTCACAGTGACCAAAATTGCCATTTTTCAGAGTTTTGCTTACTCAAAAGCTTCAATTTTGACCCATTTCAGGCACTGAAATGACTTTAAACACACTTATTTTAGTTGACAAAGTCATAATTCACATCCAACAGTCATTTACAGTCAAAAGATTAAATGTTAAAATTTCATCCATATTGACCATTTTGGGATCGTTCGACATGTCCGGAGTCATCGTTTTTCATCCGAAAATTGATTTTTTGGACTGTACCAAAAATGATTCAAAATGTCAATTGGATCGTGCCTCATGTTGAATAACCACTTTTTAAACCCTCACAGTGACCAAAATTGCCATTTTTACAGAGTTTTGATTACTCAAAAGCTTCAATTTTGACCCATTTCAGGCACAGAAATGACTTTAAACACACTTATTTTAGTTGACAAAGTCATAATTCACATCCAACAGTCATTTACAGTCAAAAGATTACAGGTTAAAATTTCATCCATATTGACCATTTTGGGATCGTTCGACATGTCCGGAGTCATTGTTTCTCATCCGAAAATTGATTTTTTGAACTGTACCAAAAATGATTCAAAATGTCAATTGGATCGTGCCTCATGTTGAATAACCACTTTTTAAACCCTCACAGTGACCAAAATTGCCAATTTTACACAGTTTTGCTTACTCAAAAGCTTCAATTTTGACCCATTTCAGGCACAGAAATGACTTTAAACACACTTATTTTAGTTGACAAAGTCATAATTCACATCCAACAGTCATTTACAGTCAAAAGATTAAATGTTAAAATTTCATCCATATTGACCATTTTGGGATCGTTCGACATGTCCGGAGTCATCGTTTTTCATCCGAAAATTGATTTTTTGGACTGTACCAAAAATGATTCCAAATGTCAATTGGATCGTGCCTCATTTTGAATAACCACTTTTTAAACCCTCACAGTGACCAAAATTGCCAATTTTACAGAGATTTGCTTACACAAAAGCTTCAATTTTGACCCGTTTCAGGCACAGAAATGACTTTAAACACACTTATTTTAGTTGACAAAGTCATTATTCACATCCAACAGTCATTTAGAGTCAAAAGATTAAATGTTAAAATTTCATCCATATTGACCATTTTGGGATCGTTCGACATGTCCGGAGTCATCGTTTTTCAGCCGAAAATTGATTTTTTGGACTGTACCAAAAATGATTCAAAATGTCAATTGGATCGTGCCTCATGTTGAATAACCACTTTTTAAACCCTCACAGTGACAAAAATTGCCATTTTTACAGAGTTTTGCTTACTCAAAAGCTTCAATTTTGACCCATTTCAGGCACAGAAATGACTTTAAACACACTTATTTTAGTTGACAAAGTCATAATTCACATCCAACAGTCATTTACAGTCAAAAGATTAAATGTTAAAATTTCATCCATATTGACCATTTTGGGATCGTTCGACATGTCCGGAGTCATTGTTTTTCATCCGAAAATTGATTTTTTGGACTGTACCAAAAATGATTCAAAATGTCAATTGGATCGTGCCTCATGTTGAATAACCACTTTTTAAACCCTCACAGTGACCAAAATTGCCATTTTTACAGAGTTTTGCTTACTCAAAAGCTTCAATTTTGACCCATTTCAGGCACAGAAATGACTTTAAACACACTTATTTTAGTTGACAAAGTCATAATTCACATCCAACAGTCATTTACAGTCAAAAGATTAAATGTTAAAATTTCATCCATATTGACCATTTTGGGATCGTTCGACATGTCCGGAGTCATCGTTTTTCATCCGAAAATTGATTTTTTGGACTGTACCAAAAATGATTCAAAATGTCAATTGGATCGTGCCTCATGTTGAATAACCACTTTTTAAACCCTCACAGTGACCAAAATTGCCATTTTTACAGAGTTTTGATTACTCAAAAGCTTCAATTTTGACCCATTTCAGGCACAGAAATGACTTTAAACACACTTATTTTAGTTGACAAAGTCATAATTCACATCCAACAGTCATTTACAGTAAAAAGATTAAAGGTTAAAATTTCATCCATATTGACCATTTTGGGATCGTTCGACATGTCTGGAGTCATTGTTTTTCATCCGAAAATTGATTTTTTGAACTGTACCAAAAATGATTCAAAATGTCAATTGGATCGTGCCTCATGTTGAATAACCACTTTTTAAACCCTCACAGTGACCAAAATTGCCAATTTTACACAGTTTTGCTTACTCAAAAGCTTCAATTTTGACCCATTTCAGGCACAGAAATGACTTTAAACACACTTATTTTAGTTGACAAAGTCATAATTCACATCCAACAGTCATTTACAGTCAAAAGATTAAATGTTAAAATTTCATCCATATTGACCATTTTGGGATCGTTCGACATGTCCGGAGTCATCGTTTTTCATCCGAAAATTGATTTTTTGGACTGTACCATAAATGATTCAAAATGTCAATTGGATCATGCCTCATGTTGAATAACCACTTTTTAAACCCTCACAGTGACCAAAATTGCCATTTTTACAGAGTTTTGATTACTCAAAAGCTTCAATTTTGACCCATTTCAGGCACAGAAATGACTTTAAACACACTTATTTTAGTTGACAAAGTCATAATTCACATCCAACAGTCATTTACAGTCAAAAGATTAAATGTTAAAATTTCATCCATATTGACCATTTTGGGATCGTTCGACATGTCCGGAGTCATCGTTTTTCATCCGAAAATTGATTTTTTGGACTGTACCAAAAATGATTCCAAATGTCAATTGGATCGTGCCTCATTTTGAATAACCACTTTTTAAACCCTCACAGTGACCAAAATTGCCAATTTTACAGAGTTTTGCTTACACAAAAGCTTCAATTTTGACCCGTTTCAGGCACAGAAATGACTTTAAACACACTTATTTTAGTTGACAAAGTCATTATTCACATCTAACAGTCATTTAGAGTCAAAAGATTAAATGTTAAAATTTCATCCATATTGACCATTTTGGGATCGTTCGACATGTCCGGAGTCATCGTTTTTCATCCGAAAATTTATTTTTTGGACTGTACCAAAAATTATTCAAAATGTCAATTGGATCGTGCCTCATGTTGAATAACCACTTTTTAAACCCTCACAGTGACCAAAATTGCCATTTTTACAGAGTTTTGATTACTCAAAAGCTTCAATTTTGACCCATTTCAGGCACAGAAATGACTTTAAACACACTTATTTTAGTTGACAAAGTCATAATTCACATCCAACAGTCATTTACAGTCAAAAGATTAAATGTTAAAATTTCATCCATATTGACCATTTTGGGATCGTTCGACATGTCCGGAGTCATCGTTTTTCATCCGAAAATTGATTTTTTGGACTGTACCAAAAATGATTCAAAATGTCAATTGGATCGTGCCTCATGTTGAATAACCACTTTTTAAACCCTCACAGTGACCAAAATTGCCATTTTTACAGAGTTTTGATTACTCAAAAGCTTCAATTTTGACCCATTTCAGGCACAGAAATGACTTTAAACACACTTATTTTAGTTGACAAAGTCATAATTCACATCCAACAGTCATTTACAGTCAAAAGATTAAATGTTAAAATTTCATCCATATTGACCATTTTGGGATCGTTCGACATGTCCGGAGTCATCGTTTTTCATCCGAAAATTGATTTTTTGGACTGTACCAAAAATGATTCAAAATGTCAATTGGATCGTGCCTCATGTTGAATAACCACTTTTTAAACCCTCACAGTGACCAAAATTGCCATTTTTACAGAGTTTTGATTACTCAAAAGCTTCAATTTTGACCCATTTCAGGCACAGAAATGACTTTAAACACACTTATTTTAGTTGACAAAGTCATAATTCACATCCAACAGTCATTTACAGTTAAAAGATTAAATGTTAAAATTTCATCCATATTGACCATTTTGGGATCGTTCGACATGTCCGGAGTCATCGTTTTTCATCCGAAAATTGATTTTTTGGACTGTACCAAAAATGATTCAAAATGTCAATTGGATCGTGCCTCATGTTGAATAACCACTTTTTAAACCCTCACAGTGACCAAAATTGCCATTTTTACAGAGTTTTGCTTACTCAAAAGCTTCAATTTTGACCCATTTCAGGCACAGAAATGACTTTAAACACACTTATTTTAGTTGACAAAGTCATAATTCACATCCAACAGTCATTTACAGTCAAAAGATTAAATGTTAAAATTTCATCCATATTGACCATTTTGGGATCGTTCGACATGTCCGGAGTCATCGTTTTTCATCCGAAAATTGATTTTTTGAACTGTACCAAAAATGATTCAAAATGTCAATTGGATCGTGCCTCATGTTGAATAACCACTTTTTAAACCCTCACAGTGACCAAAATTGCCAATTTTACACAGTTTTGCTTACTCAAAAGCTTCAATTTTGACCCATTTCAGGCACAGAAATGACTTTAAACACACTTATTTTAGTTGACAAAGCCATAATTCACATCCAACAGTCATTTAGAGTCAAAAGATTAAATGTTAACATTTTATCATTATAGACCATTTTGGGAACGTTCGACAGGTCCAGAGTCATCGTTTTTCGTCTGAAAATTGATTTTTTGGACTGTACCCAAAATGATTCAAAATGTCAATTGGATCGTGCCTCATGTTGAATAACCACTTTTTAAACCCTCAGAGTGACCAAAATTGCCATTTTTACAGAGTTTTGATTACTCAAAAGCTTCAATTTTTACCCCTTTGAGGCACAGAAATGACTTTAAACACACTTATTTTAGTTGACAAAGTCATAATTCACATCCAACAGTCATTTACAGTCAAAAGATTAAATGTTAAAATTTCATCCATATTGACCATTTTGGGATCGTTCGACATGTCCGGAGTCATCGTTTTTCATCCGAAAATTGATTTTTTGGACTGTACCAAAAATGATTCAAAATGTCAATTGGATCGTGCCTCATGTTGAATAACCACTTTTTAAACCCTCACAGTGACCAAAATTGCCATTTTTACAGAGTTTTGATTACTCAAAAGCTTCAATTTTGACCCATTTCAGGCACAGAAATGACTTTAAACACACTTATTTTAGTTGACTAAGTCATAATTCACATCCAACAGTCATTTACAGTCAAAAGATTAAATGTTAAAATTTCATCCATATTGACCATTTTGGGATCGTTCGACATGTCCGGAGTCATCGTTTTTCATCCGAAAATTGATTTTTTTGGACTGTACCAAAAATGATTCAAAATGTCAATTGGATCGTGCCTCATGTTGAATAACCACTTTTTAAACCCTCAGAGTGACCAAAATTGCCATTTTTACAGAGTTTTGATTACTCAAAAGCTTCAATTTTTACCCCTTTGAGGCACAGAAATGACTTTAAACACACTTATTTTAGTTGACAAAGTCATAATTCACATCCAACAGTCATTTACAGTCAAAAGATTAAATGTTAAAATTTCATCCATATTGACCATTTTGGGATCGTTCGACATGTCCGGAGTCATCGTTTTTCATCCGAAAATTGATTTTTTGGACTGTACCAAAAATGATTCAAAATGTCAATTGGATCGTGCCTCATGTTGAATAACCACTTTTTAAACCCTCACAGTGACCAAAATTGCCATTTTTCAGAGTTTTCCTTACTCAAAAGCTTCAATTTTGACCCATTTCAGGCACAGAAATGACTTTAAACACACTTATTTTAGTTGACAAAGTCATAATTCACATCCAACAGTCATTTACAGTCAAAAGATTAAATGTTAAAATTTCATCCATATTGACCATTTTGGGATCGTTCGACATGTCCGGAGTCATCGTTTTTCATCCGAAAATTGATTTTTTGGACTGTACCAAAAATGATTCAAAATGTCAATTGGATCGTGCCTCATGTTGAATAACCACTTTTTAAACCCTCACAGTGACCAAAATTGCCATTTTTACAGAGTTTTGATTACTCAAAAGCTTCAATTTTGACCCATTTCAGGCACAGAAATGACTTTAAACACACTTATTTTAGTTGACTAAGTCATAATTCACATCCAACAGTCATTTACAGTCAAAAGATTAAATGTTAAAATTTCATCCATATTGACCATTTTGGGATCGTTCGACATGTCCGGAGTCATCGTTTTTCATCCGAAAATTGATTTTTTGGACTGTACCAAAAATGATTCCAAATGTCAATTGGATCGTGCCTCATTTTGAATAACCACTTTTTAAACCCTCACAGTGACCAAAATTGCCAATTTTACAGAGATTTGCTTACACAAAAGCTTCAATTTTGACCCGTTTCAGGCACAGAAATGACTTTAAACACACTTATTTTAGTTGACAAAGTCATTATTCACATCCAACAGTCATTTAGAGTCAAAAGATTAAATGTTAAAATTTCATCCATATTGACCATTTTGGGATCGTTCGACATGTCCGGAGTCATTGTTTTTCATCCGAAAATTGATTTTTTGGACTGTACCAAAAATGATTCAAAATGTCAATTGGATCGTGCCTCATGTTGAATAACCACTTTTTAAACCCTCACAGTGACCAAAATTGCCATTTTTACAGAGTTTTGCTTACTCAAAAGCTTCAATTTTGACCCATTTCAGGCACAGAAATGACTTTAAACACACTTATTTTAGTTGACAAAGTCATAATTCACATCCAACAGTCATTTACAGTCAAAAGATTAAATGTTAAAATTTCATCCATATTGACCATTTTGGGATCGTTCGACATGTCCGGAGTCATTGTTTTTCATCCGAAAATTGATTTTGTGGACTGTACCAAAAATGATTCAAAATGTCAATTGGATCGTGCCTCATGTTGAATAACCACTTTTTAAACCCTCACAGTGACCAAAATTGCCATTTTTACAGAGTTTTGCTTACTCAAAAGCTTCAATTTTGACCCATTTCAGGCACAGAAATGACTTTAAACACACTTATTTTAGTTGACAAAGTCATAATTCACATCCAACAGTCATTTACAGTCAAAAGATTAAATGTTAAAATTTCATCCATATTGACCATTTTGGGATCGTTCGACATGTCCGGAGTCATCGTTTTTCATCCGAAAATTGATTTTTTGGACTGTACCAAAAATGATTCAAAATGTCAATTGGATCGTGCCTCATGTTGAATAACCACTTTTTAAACCCTCACAGTGACCAAAATTGCCATTTTTACAGAGTTTTGATTACTCAAAAGCTTCAATTTTGACCCATTTCAGGCACAGAAATGACTTTAAACACACTTATTTTAGTTGACAAAGTCATAATTCACATCCAACAGTCATTTACAGTCAAAAGATTAAAGGTTAAAATTTCATCCATATTGACCATTTTGGGATCGTTCGACATGTCCGGAGTCATTGTTTTTCATCCGAAAATTGATTTTTTGAACTGTACCAAAAATGATTCAAAATGTCAATTGGATCGTGCCTCATGTTGAATAACCACTTTTTAAACCCTCACAGTGACCAAAATTGCCAATTTTACACAGTTTTGCTTACTCAAAAGCTTCAATTTTGACCCATTTCAGGCACAGAAATGACTTTAAACACACTTATTTTAGTTGACAAAGTCATAATTCACATCCAACAGTCATTTACAGTCAAAAGATTAAATGTTAAAATTTCATCCATATTGACCATTTTGGGATCGTTCGACATGTCCGGAGTCATCGTTTTTCATCCGAAAATTGATTTTTTGGACTGTACCATAAATGATTCAAAATGTCAATTGGATCATGCCTCATGTTGAATAACCACTTTTTAAACCCTCACAGTGACCAAAATTGCCATTTTTACAGAGTTTTGATTACTCAAAAGCTTCAATTTTGACCCATTTCAGGCACAGAAATGACTTTAAACACACTTATTTTAGTTGACAAAGTCATAATTCACATCCAACAGTCATTTACAGTCAAAAGATGAAATGTTAAAATTTCATCCATATTGACCATTTTGGGATCGTTCGACATGTCCGGAGTCATCGTTTTTCATCCGAAAATTGATTTTTTGGACTGTACCAAAAATGATTCCAAATGTCAATTGGATCGTGCCTCATTTTGAATAACCACTTTTTAAACCCTCACAGTGACCAAAATTGCCAATTTTACAGAGTTTTGCTTACACAAAAGCTTCAATTTTGACCCGTTTCAGGCACAGAAATGACTTTAAACACACTTATTTTAGTTGACAAAGTCATTATTCACATCCAACAGTCATTTAGAGTCAAAAGATTAAATGTTAAAATTTCATCCATATTGACCATTTTGGGATCGTTCGACATGTCCGGAGTCATCGTTTTTCATCCGAAAATTTATTTTTTGGACTGTACCAAAAATTATTCAAAATGTCAATTGGATCGTGCCTCATGTTGAATAACCACTTTTTAAACCCTCACAGTGACCAAAATTGCCATTTTTACAGAGTTTTGATTACTCAAAAGCTTCAATTTTGACCCATTTCAGGCACAGAAATGACTTTAAACACACTTATTTTAGTTGACAAAGTCATAATTCACATCCAACAGTCATTTACAGTCAAAAGATTAAATGTTAAAATTTCATCCATATTGACCATTTTGGGATCGTTCGACATGTCCGGAGTCATTGTTTTTCATCCGAAAATTGATTTTTTGGACTGTACCAAAAATGATTCAAAATGTCAATTGGATCGTGCCTCATGTTGAATAACCACTTTTTAAACCCTCACAGTGACCAAAATTGCCATTTTTACAGAGTTTTGCTTACTCAAAAGCTTCAATTTTGACCCCTTTCAGGCACAGAAATGACTTTAAACACACTTATTTTAGTTGACAAAGTCATAATTCACATCCAACAGTCATTTACAGTCAAAAGATTAAATGTTAAAATTTCATCCATATTGACCATTTTGGGATCGTTCGACATGTCCGGAGTCATTGTTTTTCATCCGAAAATTGATTTTTTGGACTTTACCAAAAATGATTCAAAATGTCAATTGGATCGTGCCTCATGTTGAATAACCACTTTTTAAACCCTCACAGTGACCAAAATTGCCATTTTTCAGAGTTTTGCTTACTCAAAAGCTTCAATTTTGACCCATTTCAGGCACTGAAATGACTTTAAACACACTTATTTTAGTTGACAAAGTCATAATTCACATCCAACAGTCATTTACAGTCAAAAGATTAAATGTTAAAATTTCATCCATATTGACCATTTTGGGATCGTTCGACATGTCCGGAGTCATCGTTTTTCATCCGAAAATTGATTTTTTGGACTGTACCAAAAATGATTCAAAATGTCAATTGGATCGTGCCTCATGTTGAATAACCACTTTTTAAACCCTCACAGTGACCAAAATTGCCATTTTTACAGAGTTTTGATTACTCAAAAGCTTCAATTTTGACCCATTTCAGGCACAGAAATGACTTTAAACACACTTATTTTAGTTGACAAAGTCATAATTCACATCCAACAGTCATTTACAGTCAAAAGATTACAGGTTAAAATTTCATCCATATTGACCATTTTGGGATCGTTCGACATGTCCGGAGTCATTGTTTCTCATCCGAAAATTGATTTTTTGAACTGTACCAAAAATGATTCAAAATGTCAATTGGATCGTGCCTCATGTTGAATAACCACTTTTTAAACCCTCACAGTGACCAAAATTGCCAATTTTACACAGTTTTGCTTACTCAAAAGCTTCAATTTTGACCCATTTCAGGCACAGAAATGACTTTAAACACACTTATTTTAGTTGACAAAGTCATAATTCACATCCAACAGTCATTTACAGTCAAAAGATTAAATGTTAAAATTTCATCCATATTGACCATTTTGGGATCGTTCGACATGTCCGGAGTCATCGTTTTTCATCCGAAAATTGATTTTTTGGACTGTACCAAAAATGATTCCAAATGTCAATTGGATCGTGCCTCATTTTGAATAACCACTTTTTAAACCCTCACAGTGACCAAAATTGCCAATTTTACAGAGATTTGCTTACACAAAAGCTTCAATTTTGACCCGTTTCAGGCACAGAAATGACTTTAAACACACTTATTTTAGTTGACAAAGTCATTATTCACATCCAACAGTCATTTAGAGTCAAAAGATTAAATGTTAAAATTTCATCCATATTGACCATTTTGGGATCGTTCGACATGTCCGGAGTCATCGTTTTTCAGCCGAAAATTGATTTTTTGGACTGTACCAAAAATGATTCAAAATGTCAATTGGATCGTGCCTCATGTTGAATAACCACTTTTTAAACCCTCACAGTGACAAAAATTGCCATTTTTACAGAGTTTTGCTTACTCAAAAGCTTCAATTTTGACCCATTTCAGGCACAGAAATGACTTTAAACACACTTATTTTAGTTGACAAAGTCATAATTCACATCCAACAGTCATTTACAGTCAAAAGATTAAATGTTAAAATTTCATCCATATTGACCATTTTGGGATCGTTCGACATGTCCGGAGTCATTGTTTTTCATCCGAAAATTGATTTTTTGGACTGTACCAAAAATGATTCAAAATGTCAATTGGATCGTGCCTCATGTTGAATAACCACTTTTTAAACCCTCACAGTGACCAAAATTGCCATTTTTACAGAGTTTTGCTTACTCAAAAGCTTCAATTTTGACCCATTTCAGGCACAGAAATGACTTTAAACACACTTATTTTAGTTGACAAAGTCATAATTCACATCCAACAGTCATTTACAGTCAAAAGATTAAATGTTAAAATTTCATCCATATTGACCATTTTGGGATCGTTCGACATGTCCGGAGTCATCGTTTTTCATCCGAAAATTGATTTTTTGGACTGTACCAAAAATGATTCAAAATGTCAATTGGATCGTGCCTCATGTTGAATAACCACTTTTTAAACCCTCACAGTGACCAAAATTGCCATTTTTACAGAGTTTTGATTACTCAAAAGCTTCAATTTTGACCCATTTCAGGCACAGAAATGACTTTAAACACACTTATTTTAGTTGACAAAGTCATAATTCACATCCAACAGTCATTTACAGTAAAAAGATTAAAGGTTAAAATTTCATCCATATTGACCATTTTGGGATCGTTCGACATGTCCGGAGTCATTGTTTTTCATCCGAAAATTGATTTTTTGAACTGTACCAAAAATGATTCAAAATGTCAATTGGATCGTGCCTCATGTTGAATAACCACTTTTTAAACCCTCACAGTGACCAAAATTGCCAATTTTACACAGTTTTGCTTACTCAAAAGCTTCAATTTTGACCCATTTCAGGCACAGAAATGACTTTAAACACACTTATTTTAGTTGACAAAGTCATAATTCACATCCAACAGTCATTTACAGTCAAAAGATTAAATGTTAAAATTTCATCCATATTGACCATTTTGGGATCGTTCGACATGTCCGGAGTCATCGTTTTTCATCCGAAAATTGATTTTTTGGACTGTACCATAAATGATTCAAAATGTCAATTGGATCATGCCTCATGTTGAATAACCACTTTTTAAACCCTCACAGTGACCAAAATTGCCATTTTTACAGAGTTTTGATTACTCAAAAGCTTCAATTTTGACCCATTTCAGGCACAGAAATGACTTTAAACACACTTATTTTAGTTGACAAAGTCATAATTCACATCCAACAGTCATTTACAGTCAAAAGATTAAATGTTAAAATTTCATCCATATTGACCATTTTGGGATCGTTCGACATGTCCGGAGTCATCGTTTTTCATCCGAAAATTGATTTTTTGGTCTGTACCAAAAATGATTCCAAATGTCAATTGGATCGTGCCTCATTTTGAATAACCACTTTTTAAACCCTCACAGTGACCAAAATTGCCAATTTTACAGAGTTTTGCTTACACAAAAGCTTCAATTTTGACCCGTTTCAGGCACAGAAATGACTTTAAACACACTTATTTTAGTTGACAAAGTCATTATTCACATCTAACAGTCATTTAGAGTCAAAAGATTAAATGTTAAAATTTCATCCATATTGACCATTTTGGGATCGTTCGACATGTCCGGAGTCATCGTTTTTCATCCGAAAATTTATTTTTTGGACTGTACCAAAAATTATTCAAAATGTCAATTGGATCGTGCCTCATGTTGAATAACCACTTTTTAAACCCTCACAGTGACCAAAATTGCCATTTTTACAGAGTTTTGATTACTCAAAAGCTTCAATTTTGACCCATTTCAGGCACAGAAATGACTTTAAACACACTTATTTTAGTTGACAAAGTCATAATTCACATCCAACAGTCATTTACAGTCAAAAGATTAAATGTTAAAATTTCATCCATATTGACCATTTTGGGATCGTTCGACATGTCCGGAGTCATTGTTTTTCATCCGAAAATTGATTTTTTGGACTGTACCAAAAATGATTCAAAATGTCAATTGGATCGTGCCTCATGTTGAATAACCACTTTTTAAACCCTCACAGTGACCAAAATTGCCATTTTTACAGAGTTTTGCTTACTCAAAAGCTTCAATTTTGACCCCTTTCAGGCACAGAAATGACTTTAAACACACTTATTTTAGTTGACAAAGTCATAATTCACATCCAACAGTCATTTACAGTCAAAAGATTAAATGTTAAAATTTCATCCATATTGACCATTTTGGGATCGTTCGACATGTCCGGAGTCATTGTTTTTCATCCGAAAATTGATTTTTTGGACTTTACCAAAAATGATTCAAAATGTCAATTGGATCGTGCCTCATGTTGAATAACCACTTTTTAAACCCTCACAGTGACCAAAATTGCCATTTTTCAGAGTTTTGCTTACTCAAAAGCTTCAATTTTGACCCATTTCAGGCACAGAAATGACTTTAAACACACTTATTTTAGTTGACAAAGTCATAATTCACATCCAACAGTCATTTACAGTCAAAAGATTAAATGTTAAAATTTCATCCATATTGACCATTTTGGGATCGTTCGACATGTCCGGAGTCATCGTTTTTCATCCGAAAATTGATTTTTTGGACTGTACCAAAAATGATTCAAAATGTCAATTGGATCGTGCCTCATGTTGAATAACCACTTTTTAAACCCTCACAGTGACCAAAATTGCCATTTTTACAGAGTTTTGATTACTCAAAAGCTTCAATTTTGACCCATTTCAGGCACAGAAATGACTTTAAACACACTTATTTTAGTTGACAAAGTCATAATTCACATCCAACAGTCATTTACAGTCAAAAGATTACAGGTTAAAATTTCATCCATATTGACCATTTTGGGATCGTTCGACATGTCCGGAGTCATTGTTTTTCATCCGAAAATTGATTTTTTGAACTGTACCAAAAATGATTCAAAATGTCAATTGGATCGTGCCTCATGTTGAATAACCACTTTTTAAACCCTCACAGTGACCAAAATTGCCAATTTTACACAGTTTTGCTTACTCAAAAGCTTCAATTTTGACCCATTTCAGGCACAGAAATGACTTTAAACACACTTATTTTAGTTGACAAAGTCATAATTCACATCCAACAGTCATTTACAGTCAAAAGATTAAATGTTAAAATTTCATCCATATTGACCATTTTGGGATCGTTCGACATGTCCGGAGTCATCGTTTTTCATCCGAAAATTGATTTTTTGGACTGTACCATAAATGATTCAAAATGTCAATTGGATCATGCCTCATGTTGAATAACCACTTTTTAAACCCTCACAGTGACCAAAATTGCCATTTTTACAGAGTTTTGATTACTCAAAAGCTTCAATTTTGACCCATTTCAGGCACAGAAATGACTTTAAACACACTTATTTTAGTTGACAAAGTCATAATTCACATCCAACAGTCATTTACAGTCAAAAGAATAAATGTTAAAATTTCATCCATATTGACCATTTTGGGATCGTTCGACATGTCCGGAGTCATCGTTTTTCATTCGAAAATTGATTTTTTGGACTGTACCAAAAAAGATTCAAAATGTCAATTGGATCGTGCCTCATGTTGAATAACCACTTTTTAAACCCTCAGAGTGACCAGAATTGCCATTTATACAGAGTTTTGATTACTCAAAAGCTTCAATTTTTACCCCTTTGAGGCACAGAAATGACTTTAAACACACTTATTTTAGTTGACAAAGTCATAATTCACATCCAACAGTCATTTACAGTCAAAAGATTAAATGTTAAAATTTCATCCATATTGACCATTTTGGGATCGTTCGACATGTCCGGAGTCATTGTTTTTCATCCGAAAATTGATTTTTTGGACTGTACCAAAAATGATTCAAAATGTCAATTGGATCGTGCCTCATGTTGAATAACCACTTTTTAAACCCTCACAGTGACCAAAATTGCCATTTTTACAGAGTTTTGCTTACTCAAAAGCTTCAATTTTGACCCCTTTCAGGCACAGAAATGACTTTAAACACACTTATTTTAGTTGACAAAGTCATAATTCACATCCAACAGTCATTTACAGTCAAAAGGTTAAATGTTAAAATTTCATCCATATTGACCATTTTGGGATCGTTCGACATGTCCGGAGTCATTGTTTTTCATCCGAAAATTGATTTTTTGGACTGTACCAAAAATGATTCAAAATGTCAATTGGATCGTGCCTCATGTTGAATAACCACTTTTTAAACCCTCACAGTGACCAAAATTGCCATTTTTCAGAGTTTTCCTTACTCAAAAGCTTCAATTTTGACCCATTTCAGGCACAGAAATGACTTTAAACACACTTATTTTAGTTGACAAAGTCATAATTCACATCCAACAGTCATTTACAGTCAAAAGATTAAATGTTAAAATTTCATCCATATTGACCATTTTGGGATCGTTCGACATGTCCGGAGTCATCGTTTTTCATCCGAAAATTGATTTTTTGGACTGTACCAAAAATGATTCAAAATGTCAATTGGATCGTGCCTCATGTTGAATAACCACTTTTTAAACCCTCACAGTGACCAAAATTGCCATTTTTACAGAGTTTTGATTACTCAAAAGCTTCAATTTTGACCCATTTCAGGCACAGAAATGACTTTAAACACACTTATTTTAGTTGACAAAGTCATAATTCACATCCAACAGTCATTTACAGTCAAAAGATTAAAGGTTAAAATTTCATCCATATTGACCATTTTGGGATCGTTCGACATGTCCGGAGTCATTGTTTTTCATCCGAAAATTGATTTTTTGAACTGTACCAAAAATGATTCAAAATGTCAATTGGATCGTGCCTCATGTTGAATAACCACTTTTTAAACCCTCACAGTGACCAAAATTGCCAATTTTACACAGTTTTGCTTACTCAAAAGCTTCAATTTTGACCCATTTCAGGCACAGAAATGACTTTAAACACACTTATTTTAGTTGACAAAGCCATAATTCACATCCAACAGTCATTTAGAGTCAAAAGATTAAATGTTAAAATTTCATCATTATAGACCATTTTGGGAACGTTCGACAGGTCCGGAGTCATCGTTTTTCGTCTGAAAATTGATTTTTTGGACTGTACCAAAAATGATTCAAAATGTCAATTGGATCGTGCCTCATGTTGAATAACCACTTTTTAAACCCTCAGAGTGACCAAAATTGCCATTTTTACAGAGTTTTGATTACTCAAAAGCTTCAATTTTTACCCCTTTGAGGCACAGAAATGACTTTAAACACTCTTATTTTAGTTGACAAAGTCATAATTCACATCCAACAGTCATTTACAGTCAAAAGATTAAATGTTAAAATTTCATCCACATTGACCATTTTGGGATCGTTCGACATGTCTGGAGTCATCGTTTTTCATCCGAAAATTGATTTTTTGGACTGTACCAAAAATGATTCAAAATGTCAATTGGATCATGCCTCATGTTGAATAACCACTTTTTAAACCCTCACAGTGACCAAAATTGCCATTTTTACAGAGTTTTGATTACTCAAAAGCTTCAATTTTTACCCCTTTGAGGCACAGAAATGACTTTAAACACACTTATTTTAGTTGACAAAGTCATAATTCACATCCAACAGTCATTTACAGTCAAAAGATTAAATGTTAAAATTTCATCCATATTGACCATTTTGGGATCGTTCGACATGTCCGGAGTCATCGTTTTTCATCCGAAAATTGATTTTTTGAACTGTACCAAAAATGATTCAAAATGTCAATTGGATCGTGCCTCATGTTGAATAACCACTTTTTAAACCCTCACAGTGACCAAAATTGCCAATTTTACACAGTTTTGCTTACTCAAAAGCTTCAATTTTGACCCATTTCAGGCACAGAAATGACTTTAAACACACTTATTTTAGTTGACAAAGCCATAATTCACATCCAACAGTCATTTAGAGTCAAAAGATTAAATGTTAACATTTTATCATTATAGACCATTTTGGGAACGTTCGACAGGTCCGGAGTCATCGTTTTTCGTCTGAAAATTGATTTTTTGGACTGTACCCAAAATGATTCAAAATGTCAATTGGATCGTGCCTCATGTTGAATAACCACATTTTAAACCCTCAGATTGACCAAAATTGCCATTTTTACAGAGTTTTGATTACTCAAAAGCTTCAATTTTTACCCATTTCAGGCACAGAAATGACTTTAAACACACTTATTTTAGTTGACAAAGTCATAATTCACATCCAACAGTCATTTACAGTCAAAAGATTAAATGTTAAAATTTCATCCATATTGACCATTTTGGGATCGTTCGACATGTCCGGAGTCATCGTTTTTCATCCGAAAATTGATTTTTTGGACTGTACCAAAAATGATTCAAAATGTCAATTGGATCGTGCCTCATGTTGAATAACCACTTTTTAAACCCTCACAGTGACCAAAATTGCCATTTTTACAGAGTTTTGATTACTCAAAAGCTTCAATTTTTACCCCTTTGAGGCACAGAAATGACTTTAAATTTACAGTCAAAAGATTAAATGTTAAAATTTCATCCATATTGACCATTTTGGGATCGTTCGACATGTCCGGAGTCATCGTTTTTCATCCGAAAATTGATTTTTTGGACTGTACCAAAAATGATTCAAAATGTCAATTGGATCGTGCCTCATGTTGAATAACCACTTTTTAAACCCTCACAGTGACCAAAATTGCCATTTTTACAGAGTTTTGATTACTCAAAAGCTTCAATTTTGACCCATTTCAGGCACAGAAATGACTTTAAACACACTTATTTTAGTTGACAAAGTCATAATTCACATCCAACAGTCATTTACAGTCAAAAGATTAAATGTTAAAATTTCATCCATATTGACCATTTTGGGATCGTTCGACATGTCCGGAGTCATTGTTTTTCATCCGAAAATTGATTTTTTGGACTGTACCAAAAATGATTCAAAATGTCAATTGGATCGTGCCTCATGTTGAATAACCACTTTTTAAACCCTCACAGTGACCAAAATTGCCATTTTTACAGAGTTTTGCTTACTCAAAAGCTTCAATTTTGACCCCTTTCAGGCACAGAAATGACTTTAAACACACTTATTTTAGTTGACAAAGTCATAATTCACATCCAACAGTCATTTACAGTCAAAAGATTAAATGTTAAAATTTCATCCATATTGACCATTTTGGGATCGTTCGACATGTCCGGAGTCATTGTTTTTCATCCGAAAATTGATTTTTTGGACTGTACCAAAAATGATTCAAAATGTCAATTGGATCGTGCCTCATGTTGAATAACCACTTTTTAAACCCTCACAGTGACCAAAATTGCCATTTTTACAGAGTTTTGCTTACTCAAAAGCTTCAATTTTGACCCCTTTCAGGCACAGAAATGACTTTAAACACACTTATTTTAGTTGACAAAGTCATAATTCACATCCAACAGTCATTTACAGTCAAAAGATTAAATGTTAAAATTTCATCCATATTGACCATTTTGGGATCGTTCGACATGTCCGGAGTCATTGTTTTTCATCCGAAAATTGATTTTTTGGACTGTACCAAAAATGATTCAAAATGTCAATTGGATCGTGCCTCATGTTGAATAACCACTTTTTAAACCCTCACAGTGACCAAAATTGCCATTTTTCAGAGTTTTCCTTACTCAAAAGCTTCAATTTTGACCCATTTCAGGCACAGAAATGACTTTAAACACACTTATTTTAGTTGACAAAGTCATAATTCACATCCAACAGTCATTTACAGTCAAAAGATTAAATGTTAAAATTTCATCCATATTGACCATTTTGGGATCGTTCGACATGTCCGGAGTCATCGTTTTTCATCCGAAAATTGATTTTTTGGACTGTACCAAAAATGATTCAAAATGTCAATTGGATCGTGCCTCATGTTGAATAACCACTTTTTAAACCCTCACAGTGACCAAAATTGCCATTTTTACAGAGTTTTGATTACTCAAAAGCTTCAATTTTGACCCATTTCAGGCACAGAAATGACTTTAAACACACTTATTTTAGTTGACAAAGTCATAATTCACATCCAACAGTCATTTACAGTCAAAAGATTAAAGGTTAAAATTTCATCCATATTGACCATTTTGGGATCGTTCGACATGTCCGGAGTCATTGTTTTTCATCCGAAAATTGATTTTTTGAACTGTACCAAAAATGATTCAAAATGTCAATTGGATCGTGCCTCATGTTGAATAACCACTTTTTAAACCCTCACAGTGACCAAAATTGCCAATTTTACACAGTTTTGCTTACTCAAAAGCTTCAATTTTGACCCATTTCAGGCACAGAAATGACTTTAAACACACTTATTTTAGTTGACAAAGCCATAATTCACATCCAACAGTCATTTAGAGTCAAAAGATTAAATGTTAAAATTTCATCATTATAGACCATTTTGGGAACGTTCGACAGGTCCGGAGTCATCGTTTTTCGTCTGAAAATTGATTTTTTGGACTGTACCAAAAATGATTCAAAATGTCAATTGGATCGTGCCTCATGTTGAATAACCACTTTTTAAAACCTCAGAGTGACCAAAATTGCCATTTTTACAGAGTTTTGATTACTCAAAAGCTTCAATTTTTACCCCTTTGAGGCACAGAAATGACTTTAAACACTCTTATTTTAGTTGACAAAGTCATAATTCACATCCAACAGTCATTTACAGTCAAAAGATTAAATGTTAAAATTTCATCCACATTGACCATTTTGGGATCGTTCGACATGTCTGGAGTCATCGTTTTTCATCCGAAAATTGATTTTTTGGACTGTACCAAAAATGATTCAAAATGTCAATTGGATCATGCCTCATGTTGAATAACCACTTTTTAAACCCTCACAGTGACCAAAATTGCCATTTTTACAGAGTTTTGATTACTCAAAAGCTTCAATTTTTACCCCTTTGAGGCACAGAAATGACTTTAAACACACTTATTTTAGTTGACAAAGTCATAATTCACATCCAACAGTCATTTAGAGTCAAAAGATTAAATGTTAAAATTTCATCCATATTGACCATTTTGGGATCGTTCGACATGTCCGGAGTCATCGTTTTTCATCCGAAAATTGATTTTTTGAACTGTACCAAAAATGATTCAAAATGTCAATTGGATCGTGCCTCATGTTGAATAACCACTTTTTAAACCCTCACAGTGACCAAAATTGCCAATTTTACACAGTTTTGCTTACTCAAAAGCTTCAATTTTGACCCATTTCAGGCACAGAAATGACTTTAAACACACTTATTTTAGTTGACAAAGCCATAATTCACATCCAACAGTCATTTAGAGTCAAAAGATTAAATGTTAACATTTTATCATTATAGACCATTTTGGGAACGTTCGACAGGTCCGGAGTCATCGTTTTTCGTCTGAAAATTGATTTTTTGGACTGTACCCAAAATGATTCAAAATGTCAATTGGATCGTGCCTCATGTTGAATAACCACATTTTAAACCCTCTGAATGACCAAAATTGCCATTTTTACAGAGTTTTGATTACTCAAAAGCTTCAATTTTTACCCATTTCAGGCACAGAAATGACTTTAAACACACTTATTTTAGTTGACAAAGTCATAATTCACATCCAACAGTCATTTACAGTCAAAAGATTAAATGTTAAAATTTCATCCATATTGACCATTTTGGGATCGTTCGACATGTCCGGAGTCATCGTTTTTCATCCGAAAATTGATTTTTTGGACTGTACCAAAAATGATTCAAAATGTCAATTGGATCGTGCCTCATGTTGAATAACCACTTTTTAAACCCTCACAGTGACCAAAATTGCCATTTTTACAGAGTTTTGATTACTCAAAAGCTTCAATTTTTACCCGTTTGAGGCACAGAAATGACTTTAAATTTACAGTCAAAAGATTAAATGTTAAAATTTCATCCATATTGACCATTTTGGGATCGTTCGACATGTCCGGAGTCATCGTTTTTCATCCGAAAATTGATTTTTTGGACTGTACCAAAAATGATTCAAAATGTCAATTGGATCGTGCCTCATGTTGAATAACCACTTTTTAAACCCTCACAGTGACCAAAATTGCCATTTTTACAGAGTTTTGATTACTCAAAAGCTTCAATTTTGACCCATTTCAGGCACAGAAATGACTTTAAACACACTTATTTTAGTTGACAAAGTCATAATTCACATCCAACAGTCATTTACAGTCAAAAGATTAAATGTTAAAATTTCATCCATATTGACCATTTTGGGATCGTTCGACATGTCCGGAGTCATCGTTTTTCATCCGAAAATTAATTTTTTGGACTGTACCAAAAATGATTCCAAATGTCAATTGGATCGTGCCTCATTTTGAATAACCACTTTTTAAACCCTCACAGTGACCAAAATTGCCAATTTTACAGAGTTTTGCTTACACAAAAGCTTCAATTTTGACCCGTTTCAGGCACAGAAATGACTTTAAACACACTTATTTTAGTTGACAAAGTCATTATTCACATCCAACAGTCATTTAGAGTCAAAAGATTAAATGTTAAAATTTCATCCATATTGACCATTTTGGGATCGTTCGACATGTCCGGAGTCATCGTTTTTCATCCGAAAATTGATTTTTTGGACTGTACCAAAAATTATTCAAAATGTCAATTGGATCGTGCCTCATGTTGAATAACCACTTTTTAAACCCTCACAGTGACCAAAATTGCCATTTTTACAGAGTTTTGATTACTCAAAAGCTTCAATTTTGACCCATTTCAGGCACAGAAATGACTTTAAACACACTTATTTTAGTTGACAAAGTCATAATTCACATCCAACAGTCATTTACAGTCAAAAGATTAAATGTTAAAATTTCATCCATATTGACCATTTTGGGATCGTTCGACATGTCCGGAGTCATCGTTTTTCATGCGAAAATTGATTTTTTGGACTGTACCAAAAATGATTCAAAATGTCAATTGGATCGTGCCTCATGTTGAATAACCACTTTTTAAACCCTCACAGTGACCAAAATTGCCAATTTTACAGAGTTTTGCTTACTCAAAAGCTTCAATTTTGACCCATTTCAGGCACAGAAATGACTTTAAACACACTTATTTTAGTTGACAAAGTCATAATTCACATCCAACAGTCATTTACAGTCAAAAGATTAAATGTTAAAATTTCATCCATATTGACCATTTTGGGATCGTTCGACATGTCCGGAGTCATCGTTTTTCATCCGAAAATTGATTTTTTGGACTGTACCAAAAATGATTCAAAATGTCAATTGGATCGTGCCTCATGTTGAATAACCACTTTTTAAACCCTCACAGTGACCAAAATTGCCATTTTTACAGAGTTTTGCTTACTCAAAAGCTTCAATTTTGACCCCTTTCAGGCACAGAAATGACTTTAAACACACTTATTTTAGTTGACAAAGTCATAATTCACATCCAACAGTCATTTACAGTCAAAAGATTAAATGTTAAAATTTCATCCATATTGACCATTTTGGGATCGTTCGACATGTCCGGAGTCATTGTTTTTCATCCGAAAATTGATTTTTTGGACTGTACCAAAAATGATTCAAAATGTCAATTGGATCGTGCCTCATGTTGAATAACCACTTTTTAAACCCTCACAGTGACCAAAATTGCCATTTTTCAGAGTTTTGCTTACTCAAAAGCTTCAATTTTGACCCATTTCAGGCACAGAAATGACTTTAAACACACTTATTTTAGTTGACAAAGTCATAATTCACATCCAACAGTCATTTACAGTCAAAAGATTAAATGTTAAAATTTCATCCATATTGACCATTTTGGGATCGTTCGACATGTCCGGAGTCATCGTTTTTCATCCGAAAATTGATTTTTTGGACTGTACCAAAAATGATTCAAAATGTCAATTGGATCGTGCCTCATGTTGAATAACCACTTTTTAAACCCTCACAGTGACCAAAATTGCCATTTTTACAGAGTTTTGATTACTCAAAAGCTTCAATTTTGACCCATTTCAGGCACAGAAATGACTTTAAACACACTTATTTTAGTTGACAAAGTCATAATTCACATCCAACAGTCATTTACAGTCAAAAGATTAAAGGTTAAAATTTCATCCATATTGACCATTTTGGGATCGTTCGACATGTCCGGAGTCATTGTTTTTCATCCGAAAATTGATTTTTTGAACTGTACCAAAAATGATTCAAAATGTTAATTGGATCGTGCCTCATGTTGAATAACCACTTTTTAAACCCTCACAGTGACCAAAATTGCCAATTTTACACAGTTTTGCTTACTCAAAAGCTTCAATTTTGACCCATTTCAGGCACAGAAATGACTTTAAACACACTTATTTTAGTTGACAAAGCCATAATTCACATCCAACAGTCATTTAGAGTCAAAAGATTAAATGTTAAAATTTCATCATTATAGACCATTTTGGGAACGTTCGACAGGTCCGGAGTCATCGTTTTTCGTCTGAAAATTGATTTTTTGGACTGTACCAAAAATGATTCAAAATGTCAATTGGATCGTGCCTCATGTTGAATAACCACTTTTTAAACCCTCAGAGTGACCAAAATTGCCATTTTTACAGAGTTTTGATTACTCAAAAGCTTCAATTTTTACCCCTTTGAGGCACAGAAATGACTTTAAACACTCTTATTTTAGTTGACAAAGTCATAATTCACATCCAACAGTCATTTACAGTCAAAAGATTAAATGTTAAAATTTCATCCATATTGACCATTTTGGGATCGTTCGACATGTCTGGAGTCATCGTTTTTCTTCCGAAAATTGATTTTTTGGACTGTACCAAAAATGATTCAAAATGTCAATTGGATCATGCCTCATGTTGAATAACCACTTTTTAAACCCTCACAGTGACCAAAATTGCCATTTTTACAGAGTTTTGATTACTCAAAAGCTTCAATTTTTACCCCTTTGAGGCACAGAAATGACTTTAAACACACTTATTTTAGTTGACAAAGTCATAATTCACATCCAACAGTCATTTACAGTCAAAAGATTAAATGTTAAAATTTCATCCATATTGACCATTTTGGGATCGTTCGACATGTCCGGAGTCATTGTTTTTCATCCGAAAATTGATTTTTTGGACTTTACCAAAAATGATTCAAAATGTCAATTGGATCGTGCCTCATGTTGAATAACCACTTTTTAAACCCTCACAGTGACCAAAATTGCCATTTTTCAGAGTTTTGCTTACTCAAAAGCTTCAATTTTGACCCATTTCAGGCACAGAAATGACTTTAAACACACTTATTTTAGTTGACAAAGTCATAATTCACATCCAACAGTCATTTACAGTCAAAAGATTAAATGTTAAAATTTCATCCATATTGACCATTTTGGGATCGTTCGACATGTCCGGAGTCATCGTTTTTCATCCGAAAATTGATTTTTTGGACTGTACCAAAAATGATTAAAAATGTCAATTGGATCGTGCCTCATGTTGAATAACCACTTTTTAAACCCTCACAGTGACCAAAATTGCCATTTTTACAGAGTTTTGATTACTCAAAAGCTTCAATTTTGACCCATTTCAGGCACAGAAATGACTTTAAACACACTTATTTTAGTTGACAAAGTCATAATTCACATCCAACAGTCATTTACAGTCAAAAGATTACAGGTTAAAATTTCATCCATATTGACCATTTTGGGATCGTTCGACATGTCCGGAGTCATTGTTTCTCATCCGAAAATTGATTTTTTGAACTGTACCAAAAATGATTCAAAATGTCAATTGGATCGTGCCTCATGTTGAATAACCACTTTTTAAACCCTCACAGTGACCAAAATTGCCAATTTTACACAGTTTTGCTTACTCAAAAGCTTCAATTTTGACCCATTTCAGGCACAGAAATGAGTTTAAACACACTTATTTTAGTTGACAAAGTCATAATTCACATCCAACAGTCATTTACAGTCAAAAGATTAAATGTTAAAATTTCATCCATATTGACCATTTTGGGATCGTTCGACATGTCCGGAGTCATCGTTTTTCATCCGAAAATTGATTTTTTGGACTGTACCAAAAATGATTCCAAATGTCAATTGGATCGTGCCTCATTTTGAATAACCACTTTTTAAACCCTCACAGTGACCAAAATTGCCAATTTTACAGAGATTTGCTTACACAAAAGCTTCAATTTTGACCCGTTTCAGGCACAGAAATGACTTTAAACACACTTATTTTAGTTGACAAAGTCATTATTCACATCCAACAGTCATTTAGAGTCAAAAGATTAAATGTTAAAATTTCATCCATATTGACCATTTTGGGATCGTTCGACATGTCCGGAGTCATTGTTTCTCATCCGAAAATTGATTTTTTGAACTGTACCAAAAATGATTCAAAATGTCAATTGGATCGTGCCTCATGTTGAATAACCACTTTTTAAACCCTCACAGTGACCAAAATTGCCATTTTTACAGAGTTTTGATTACTCAAAAGCTTCAATTTTGACCCATTTCAGGCACAGAAATGACTTTAAACACACTTATTTTAGTTGACAAAGTCATAATTCACATCCAACAGTCATTTACAGTCAAAAGATTAAAGGTTAAAATTTCATCCATATTGACCATTTTGGGATCGTTCGACATGTCCGGAGTCATTGTTTTTCATCCGAAAATTGATTTTTTGAACTGTACCAAAAATGATTCAAAATGTCAATTGGATCGTGCCTCATGTTGAATAACCACTTTTTAAACCCTCACAGTGACCAAAATTGCCAATTTTACACAGTTTTGCTTACTCAAAAGCTTCAATTTTGACCCATTTCAGGCACAGAAATGACTTTAAACACACTTATTTTAGTTGACAAAGTCATAATTCACATCCAACAGTCATTTACAGTCAAAAGATTAAATGTTAAAATTTCATCCATATTGACCATTTTGGGATCGTTCGACATGTCCGGAGTCATCGTTTTTCATCCGAAAATTGATTTTTTGGACTGTACCATAAATGATTCAAAATGTCAATTGGATCATGCCTCATGTTGAATAACCACTTTTTAAACCCTCACAGTGACCAAAATTGCCATTTTTACAGAGTTTTGATTACTCAAAAGCTTCAATTTTGACCCATTTCAGGCACAGAAATGACTTTAAACACACTTATTTTAGTTGACAAAGTCATAATTCACATCCAACAGTCATTTACAGTCAAAAGATTAAATGTTAAAATTTCATCCATATTGACCATTTTGGGATCGTTCGACATGTCCGGAGTCATCGTTTTTCATCCGAAAATTGATTTTTTGGACTGTACCAAAAATGATTCCAAATGTCAATTGGATCGTGCCTCATTTTGAATAACCACTTTTTAAACCCTCACAGTGACCAAAATTGCCAATTTTACAGAGTTTTGCTTACACAAAAGCTTCAATTTTGACCCGTTTCAGGCACAGAAATGACTTTAAACACACTTATTTTAGTTAACAAAGTCATTATTCACATCTAACAGTCATTTAGAGTCAAAAGATTAAATGTTAAAATTTCATCCATATTGACCATTTTGGGATCGTTCGACATGTCCGGAGTCATCGTTTTTCATCCGAAAATTTATTTTTTGGACTGTACCAAAAATTATTCAAAATGTCAATTGGATCGTGCCTCATGTTGAATAACCACTTTTTAAACCCTCACAGTGACCAAAATTGCCATTTTTACAGAGTTTTGATTACTCAAAAGCTTCAATTTTGACCCATTTCAGGCACAGAAATGACTTTAAACACACTTATTTTAGTTGACAAAGTCATAATTCACATCCAACAGTCATTTACAGTCAAAAGATTAAATGTTAAAATTTCATCCATATTGACCATTTTGGGATCGTTCGACATGTCCGGAGTCATTGTTTTTCATCCGAAAATTGATTTTTTGGACTGTACCAAAAATGATTCAAAATGTCAATTGGATCGTGCCTCATGTTGAATAACCACTTTTTAAACCCTCACAGTGACCAAAATTGCCATTTTTACAGAGTTTTGCTTACTCAAAAGCTTCAATTTTGACCCCTTTCAGGCACAGAAATGACTTTAAACACACTTATTTTAGTTGACAAAGTCATAATTCACATCCAACAGTCATTTACAGTCAAAAGATTAAATGTTAAAATTTCATCCATATTGACCATTTTGGGATCGTTCGACATGTCCGGAGTCATTGTTTTTCATCCGAAAATTGATTTTTTGGACTTTACCAAAAATGATTCAAAATGTCAATTGGATCGTGCCTCATGTTGAATAACCACTTTTTAAACCCTCACAGTGACCAAAATTGCCATTTTTCAGAGTTTTGCTTACTCAAAAGCTTCAATTTTGACCCATTTCAGGCACAGAAATGACTTTAAACACACTTATTTTAGTTGACAAAGTCATAATTCACATCCAACAGTCATTTACAGTCAAAAGATTAAATGTTAAAATTTCATCCATATTGACCATTTTGGGATCGTTCGACATGTCCGGAGTCATCGTTTTTCATCCGAAAATTGATTTTTTGGACTGTACCAAAAATGATTCAAAATGTCAATTGGATCGTGCCTCATGTTGAATAACCACTTTTTAAACCCTCACAGTGACCAAAATTGCCATTTTTACAGAGTTTTGATTACTCAAAAGCTTCAATTTTGACCCATTTCAGGCACAGAAATGACTTTAAACACACTTATTTTAGTTGACAAAGTCATAATTCACATCCAACAGTCATTTACAGTCAAAAGATTAAAGGTTAAAATTTCATCCATATTGACCATTTTGGGATCGTTCGACATGTCCGGAGTCATTGTTTTTCATCCGAAAATTGATTTTTTGAACTGTACCAAAAATGATTCAAAATGTCAATTGGATCGTGCCTCATGTTGAATAACCACTTTTTAAACCCTCACAGTGACCAAAATTGCCAATTTTACACAGTTTTGCTTACTCAAAAGCTTCAATTTTGACCCATTTCAGGCACAGAAATGACTTTAAACACACTTATTTTAGTTGACAAAGTCATAATTCACATCCAACAGTCATTTACAGTCAAAAGATTAAATGTTAAAATTTCATCCATATTGACCATTTTGGGATCGTTCGACATGTCCGGAGTCATCGTTTTTCATCCGAAAATTGATTTTTTGGACTGTACCATAAATGATTCAAAATGTCAATTGGATCATGCCTCATGTTGAATAACCACTTTTTAAACCCTCACAGTGACCAAAATTGCCATTTTTACAGAGTTTTGATTACTCAAAAGCTTCAATTTTGACCCATTTCAGGCACAGAAATGACTTTAAACACACTTATTTTAGTTGACAAAGTCATAATTCACATCCAACAGTCATTTACAGTCAAAAGAATAAATGTTAAAATTTCATCCATATTGACCATTTTGGGATCGTTCGACATGTCCGGAGTCATCGTTTTTCATTCGAAAATTGATTTTTTGGACTGTACCAAAAAAGATTCAAAATGTCAATTGGATCGTGCCTCATGTTGAATAACCACTTTTTAAACCCTCAGAGTGACCAGAATTGCCATTTATACAGAGTTTTGATTACTCAAAAGCTTCAATTTTTACCCCTTTGAGGCACAGAAATGACTTTAAACACACTTATTTTAGTTGACAAAGTCATAATTCACATCCAACAGTCATTTACAGTCAAAAGATTAAATGTTAAAATTTCATCCATATTGACCATTTTGGGATCGTTCGACATGTCCGGAGTCATTGTTTTTCATCCGAAAATTGATTTTTTGGACTGTACCAAAAATGATTCAAAATGTCAATTGGATCGTGCCTCATGTTGAATAACCACTTTTTAAACCCTCACAGTGACCAAAATTGCCATTTTTACAGAGTTTTGCTTACTCAAAAGCTTCAATTTTGACCCCTTTCAGGCACAGAAATGACTTTAAACACACTTATTTTAGTTGACAAAGTCATAATTCACATCCAACAGTCATTTACAGTCAAAAGGTTAAATGTTAAAATTTCATCCATATTGACCATTTTGGGATCGTTCGACATGTCCGGAGTCATTGTTTTTCATCCGAAAATTGATTTTTTGGACTGTACCAAAAATGATTCAAAATGTCAATTGGATCGTGCCTCATGTTGAATAACCACTTTTTAAACCCTCACAGTGACCAAAATTGCCATTTTTCAGAGTTTTCCTTACTCAAAAGCTTCAATTTTGACCCATTTCAGGCACAGAAATGACTTTAAACACACTTATTTTAGTTGACAAAGTCATAATTCACATCCAACAGTCATTTACAGTCAAAAGATTAAATGTTAAAATTTCATCCATATTGACCATTTTGGGATCGTTCGACATGTCCGGAGTCATCGTTTTTCATCCGAAAATTGATTTTTTGGACTGTACCAAAAATGATTCAAAATGTCAATTGGATCGTGCCTCATGTTGAATAACCACTTTTTAAACCCTCACAGTGACCAAAATTGCCATTTTTACAGAGTTTTGATTACTCAAAAGCTTCAATTTTGACCCATTTCAGGCACAGAAATGACTTTAAACACACTTATTTTAGTTGACAAAGCCATAATTCACATCCAACAGTCATTTAGAGTCAAAAGATTAAATGTTAAAATTTCATCATTATAGACCATTTTGGGAACGTTCGACAGGTCCGGAGTCATCGTTTTTCGTCTGAAAATTGATTTTTTGGACTGTACCAAAAATGATTCAAAATGTCAATTGGATCGTGCCTCATGTTGAATAACCACTTTTTAAACCCTCAGAGTGACCAAAATTGCCATTTTTACAGAGTTTTGATTACTCAAAAGCTTCAATTTTTACCCCTTTGAGGCACAGAAATGACTTTAAACACTCTTATTTTAGTTGACAAAGTCATAATTCACATCCAACAGTCATTTACAGTCAAAAGATTAAATGTTAAAATTTCATCCACATTGACCATTTTGGGATCGTTCGACATGTCTGGAGTCATCGTTTTTCATCCGAAAATTGATTTTTTGGACTGTACCAAAAATGATTCAAAATGTCAATTGGATCATGCCTCATGTTGAATAACCACTTTTTAAACCCTCACAGTGACCAAAATTGCCATTTTTACAGAGTTTTGATTACTCAAAAGCTTCAATTTTTACCCCTTTGAGGCACAGAAATGACTTTAAACACACTTATTTTAGTTGACAAAGCCATAATTCACATCCAACAGTCATTTAGAGTCAAAAGATTAAATGTTAACATTTTATCATTATAGACCATTTTGGGAACGTTCGACAGGTCCGGAGTCATCGTTTTTCGTCTGAAAATTGATTTTTTGGACTGTACCCAAAATGATTCAAAATGTCAATTGGATCGTGCCTCATGTTGAATAACCACATTTTAAACCCTCAGAGTGACCAAAATTGCCATTTTTACAGAGTTTTGATTACTCAAAAGCTTCAATTTTTACCCATTTCAGGCACAGAAATGACTTTAAACACACTTATTTTAGTTGACAAAGTCATAATTCACATCCAACAGTCATTTACAGTCAAAAGATTAAATGTTAAAATTTCATCCATATTGACCATTTTGGGATCGTTAGACATGTCCGGAGTCATCGTTTTTCATCCGAAAATTGATTTTTTGGACTGTACCAAAAATGATTCAAAATGTCAATTGGATCGTGCCTCATGTTGAATAACCACTTTTTAAACCCTCACAGTGACCAAAATTGCCATTTTTACAGAGTTTTGATTACTCAAAAGCTTCAATTTTGACCCATTTCAGGCACAGAAATGACTTTAAACACACTTATTTTAGTTGACAAAGTCATAATTCACATCCAACAGTCATTTACAGTCAAAAGATTAAATGTTAAAATTTCATCCATATTGACCATTTTGGGATCGTTCGACATGTCCGGAGTCATCGTTTTTCATCCGAAAATTGATTTTTTGGACTGTACCAAAAATGATTCCAAATGTCAATTGGATCGTGCCTCATTTTGAATAACCACTTTTTAAACCCTCACAGTGACCAAAATTGCCAATTTTACAGAGTTTTGCTTACACAAAAGCTTCAATTTTGACCCGTTTCAGGCACAGAAATGACTTTAAACACACTTATTTTAGTTGACAAAGTCATTATTCACATCCAACAGTCATTTAGAGTCAAAAGATTAAATGTTAAAATTTCATCCATATTGACCATTTTGGGATCGTTCGACATGTCCGGAGTCATCGTTTTTCATCCGAAAATTGATTTTTTGGACTGTACCAAAAATTATTCAAAATGTCAATTGGATCGTGCCTCATGTTGAATAACCACTTTTTAAACCCTCACAGTGACCAAAATTGCCATTTTTACAGAGTTTTGATTACTCAAAAGCTTCAATTTTGACCCATTTCAGGCACAGAAATGACTTTAAACACACTTATTTTAGTTGACAAAGTCATAGTTCACATCCAACAGTCATTTACAGTCAAAAGATTAAATGTTAAAATTTCATCCATATTGACCATTTTGGGATCGTTCGACATGTCCGGAGTCATTGTTTTTCATCCGAAAATTGATTTTTTGGACTGTACCAAAAATGATTCAAAATGTCAATTGGATCGTGCCTCATGTTGAATAACCACTTTTTAAACCCTCACAGTGACCAAAATTGCCATTTTTACAGAGTTTTGCTTACTCAAAAGCTTCAATTTTGACCCCTTTCAGGCACAGAAATGACTTTAAACACACTTATTTTAGTTGACAAAGTCATAATTCACATCCAACAGTCATTTACAGTCAAAAGATTAAATGTTAAAATTTCATCCATATTGACCATTTTGGGATCGTTCGACATGTCCGGAGTCATTGTTTTTCATCCGAAAATTGATTTTTTGGACTGTACCAAAAATGATTCAAAATGTCAATTGGATCGTGCCTCATGTTGAATAACCACTTTTTAAACCCTCACAGTGACCAAAATTGCCATTTTTACAGAGTTTTGCTTACTCAAAAGCTTCAATTTTGACCCCTTTCAGGCACAGAAATGACTTTAAACACACTTATTTTAGTTGACAAAGTCATAATTCACATCCAACAGTCATTTACAGTCAAAAGATTAAATGTTAAAATTTCATCCATATTGACCATTTTGGGATCGTTCGACATGTCCGGAGTCATTGTTTTTCATCCGAAAATTGATTTTTTGGACTGTACCAAAAATGATTCAAAATGTCAATTGGATCGTGCCTCATGTTGAATAACCACTTTTTAAACCCTCACAGTGACCAAAATTGCCATTTTTCAGAGTTTTCCTTACTCAAAAGCTTCAATTTTGACCCATTTCAGGCACAGAAATGACTTTAAACACACTTATTTTAGTTGACAAAGTCATAATTCACATCCAACAGTCATTTACAGTCAAAAGATTAAATGTTAAAATTTCATCCATATTGACCATTTTGGGATCGTTCGACATGTCCGGAGTCATCGTTTTTCATCCGAAAATTGATTTTTTGGACTGTACCAAAAATGATTCAAAATGTCAATTGGATCGTGCCTCATGTTGAATAACCACTTTTTAAACCCTCACAGTGACCAAAATTGCCATTTTTACAGAGTTTTGATTACTCAAAAGCTTCAATTTTGACCCATTTCAGGCACAGAAATGACTTTAAACACACTTATTTTAGTTGACAAAGTCATAATTCACATCCAACAGTCATTTACAGTCAAAAGATTAAAGGTTAAAATTTCATCCATATTGACCATTTTGGGATCGTTCGACATGTCCGGAGTCATTGTTTTTCATCCGAAAATTGATTTTTTGAACTGTACCAAAAATGATTCAAAATGTCAATTGGATCGTGCCTCATGTTGAATAACCACTTTTTAAAGCCTCACAGTGACCAAAATTGCCAATTTTACACAGTTTTGCTTACTCAAAAGCTTCAATTTTGACCCATTTCAGGCACAGAAATGACTTTAAACACACTTATTTTAGTTGACAAAGCCATAATTCACATCCAACAGTCATTTAGAGTCAAAAGATTAAATGTTAAAATTTCATCATTATAGACCATTTTGGGAACGTTCGACAGGTCCGGAGTCATCGTTTTTCGTCTGAAAATTGATTTTTTGGACTGTACCAAAAATGATTCAAAATGTCAATTGGATCGTGCCTCATGTTGAATAACCACTTTTTAAAACCTCAGAGTGACCAAAATTGCCATTTTTACAGAGTTTTGATTACTCAAAAGCTTCAATTTTTACCCCTTTGAGGCACAGAAATGACTTTAAACACTCTTATTTTAGTTGACAAAGTCATAATTCACATCCAACAGTCATTTACAGTCAAAAGATTAAATGTTAAAATTTCATCCACATTGACCATTTTGGGATCGTTCGACATGTCTGGAGTCATCGTTTTTCATCCGAAAATTGATTTTTTGGACTGTACCAAAAATGATTCAAAATGTCAATTGGATCATGCCTCATGTTGAATAACCACTTTTTAAACCCTCACAGTGACCAAAATTGCCATTTTTACAGAGTTTTGATTACTCAAAAGCTTCAATTTTTACCCCTTTGAGGCACAGAAATGACTTTAAACACACTTATTTTAGTTGACAAAGTCATAATTCACATCCAACAGTCATTTACAGTCAAAAGATTAAATGTTAAAATTTCATCCATATTGACCATTTTGGGATCGTTCGACATGTCCGGAGTCATCGTTTTTCATCCGAAAATTGATTTTTTGAACTGTACCAAAAATGATTCAAAATGTCAATTGGATCGTGCCTCATGTTGAATAACCACTTTTTAAACCCTCACAGTGACCAAAATTGCCAATTTTACACAGTTTTGCTTACTCAAAAGCTTCAATTTTGACCCATTTCAGGCACAGAAATGACTTTAAACACACTTATTTTAGTTGACAAAGCCATAATTCACATCCAACAGTCATTTAGAGTCAAAAGATTAAATGTTAACATTTTATCATTATAGACCATTTTGGGAACGTTCGACAGGTCCGGAGTCATCGTTTTTCGTCTGAAAATTGATTTTTTGGACTGTACCCAAAATGATTCAAAATGTCAATTGGATCGTGCCTCATGTTGAATAACCACATTTTAAACCCTCAGAGTGACCAAAATTGCCATTTTTACAGAGTTTTGATTACTCAAAAGCTTCAATTTTTACCCATTTCAGGCACAGAAATGACTTTAAACACACTTATTTTAGTTGACAAAGTCATAATTCACATCCAACAGTCATTTACAGTCAAAAGATTAAATGTTAAAATTTCATCCATATTGACCATTTTGGGATCGTTCGACATGTCCGGAGTCATCGTTTTTCATCCGAAAATTGATTTTTTGGACTGTACCAAAAATGATTCAAAATGTCAATTGGATCGTGCCTCATGTTGAATAACCACTTTTTAAACCCTCACAGTGACCAAAATTGCCATTTTTACAGAGTTTTGATTACTCAAAAGCTTCAATTTTTACCCCTTTGAGGCACAGAAATGACTTTAAATTTACAGTCAAAAGATTAAATGTTAAAATTTCATCCATATTGACCATTTTGGGATCGTTCGACATGTCCGGAGTCATCGTTTTTCATCCGAAAATTGATTTTTTGGACTGTACCAAAAATGATTCAAAATGTCAATTGGATCGTGCCTCATGTTGAATAACCACTTTTTAAACCCTCACAGTGACCAAAATTGCAATTTTTACAGAGTTTTGATTACTCAAAAGCTTCAATTTTGACCCATTTCAGGCACAGAAATGACTTTAAACACACTTATTTTAGTTGACAAAGTCATAATTCACATCCAACAGTCATTTACAGTCAAAAGATTAAATGTTAAAATTTCATCCATATTGACCATTTTGGGATCGTTCGACATGTCCGGAGTCATCGTTTTTCATCCGAAAATTGATTTTTTGGACTGTACCAAAAATGATTCCAAATGTCAATTGGATCGTGCCTCATTTTGAATAACCACTTTTTAAACCCTCACAGTGACCAAAATTGCCAATTTTACAGAGTTTTGCTTACACAAAAGCTTCAATTTTGACCCGTTTCAGGCACAGAAATGACTTTAAACACACTTATTTTAGTTGACAAAGTCATTATTCACATCCAACAGTCATTTAGAGTCAAAAGATTAAATGTTAAAATTCATCCATATTGACCATTTTGGGATCGTTCGACATGTCCGGAGTCATCGTTTTTCATCCGAAAATTGATTTTTTGGACTGTACCAAAAATTATTCAAAATGTCAATTGGATCGTGCCTCATGTTGAATAACCACTTTTTAAACCCTCACAGTGACCAAAATTGCCATTTTTACAGAGTTTTGATTACTCAAAAGCTTCAATTTTGACCCATTTCAGGCACAGAAATGACTTTAAACACACTTATTTTAGTTGACAAAGTCATAATTCACATCCAACAGTCATTTACAGTCAAAAGATTAAATGTTAAAATTTCATCCATATTGACCATTTTGGGATCGTTCGACATGTCCGGAGTCATTGTTTTTCATCCGAAAATTGATTTTTTGGACTGTACCAAAAATGATTCAAAATGTCAATTGGATCGTGCCTCATGTTGAATAACCACTTTTTAAACCCTCACAGTGACCAAAATTGCCATTTTTACAGAGTTTTGCTTACTCAAAAGCTTCAATTTTGACCCCTTTCAGGCACAGAAATGACTTTAAACACACTTATTTTAGTTGACAAAGTCATAATTCACATCCAACAGTCATTTACAGTCAAAAGATTAAATGTTAAAATTTCATCCATATTGACCATTTTGGGATCGTTCGACATGTCCGGAGTCATTGTTTTTCATCCGAAAATTGATTTTTTGGACTGTACCAAAAATGATTCAAAATGTCAATTGGATCGTGCCTCATGTTGAATAACCACTTTTTAAACCCTCACAGTGACCAAAATTGCCATTTTTACAGAGTTTTGCTTACTCAAAAGCTTCAATTTTGACCCCTTTCAGGCACAGAAATGACTTTAAACACACTTATTTTAGTTGACAAAGTCATAATTCACATCCAACAGTCATTTACAGTCAAAAGATTAAATGTTAAAATTTCATCCATATTGACCATTTTGGGATCGTTCGACATGTCCGGAGTCATTGTTTTTCATCCGAAAATTGATTTTTTGGACTGTACCAAAAATGATTCAAAATGTCAATTGGATCGTGCCTCATGTTGAATAACCACTTTTTAAACCCTCACAGTGACCAAAATTGCCATTTTTCAGAGTTTTCCTTACTCAAAAGCTTCAATTTTGACCCATTTCAGGCACAGAAATGACTTTAAACACACTTATTTTAGTTGACAAAGTCATAATTCACATCCAACAGTCATTTACAGTCAAAAGATTAAATGTTAAAATTTCATCCATATTGACCATTTTGGGATCGTTCGACATGTCCGGAGTCATCGTTTTTCATCCGAAAATTGATTTTTTGGACTGTACCAAAAATGATTCAAAATGTCAATTGGATCGTGCCTCATGTTGAATAACCACTTTTTAAACCCTCACAGTGACCAAAATTGCCATTTTTACAGAGTTTTGATTACTCAAAAGCTTCAATTTTGACCCATTTCAGGCACAGAAATGACTTTAAACACACTTATTTTAGTTGACAAAGTCATAATTCACATCCAACAGTCATTTACAGTCAAAAGATTAAAGGTTAAAATTTCATCCATATTGACCATTTTGGGATCGTTCGACATGTCCGGAGTCATTGTTTTTCATCCGAAAATTGATTTTTTGAACTGTACCAAAAATGATTCAAAATGTCAATTGGATCGTGCCTCATGTTGAATAACCACTTTTTAAACCCTCACAGTGACCAAAATTGCCAATTTTACACAGTTTTGCTTACTCAAAAGCTTCAATTTTGACCCATTTCAGGCACAGAAATGACTTTAAACACACTTATTTTAGTTGACAAAGCCATAATTCACATCCAACAGTCATTTAGAGTCAAAAGATTAAATGTTAAAATTTCATCATTATAGACCATTTTGGGAACGTTCGACAGGTCCGGAGTCATCGTTTTTCGTCTGAAAATTGATTTTTTGGACTGTACCAAAAATGATTCAAAATGTCAATTGGATCGTGCCTCATGTTGAATAACCACTTTTTAAAACCTCAGAGTGACCAAAATTGCCATTTTTACAGAGTTTTGATTACTCAAAAGCTTCAATTTTTACCCCTTTGAGGCACAGAAATGACTTTAAACACTCTTATTTTAGTTGACAAAGTCATAATTCACATCCAACAGTCATTTACAGTCAAAAGATTAAATGTTAAAATTTCATCCACATTGACCATTTTGGGATCGTTCGACATGTCTGGAGTCATCGTTTTTCATCCGAAAATTGATTTTTTGGACTGTACCAAAAATGATTCAAAATGTCAATTGGATCATGCCTCATGTTGAATAACCACTTTTTAAACCCTCACAGTGACCAAAATTGCCATTTTTACAGAGTTTTGATTACTCAAAAGCTTCAATTTTTACCCCTTTGAGGCACAGAAATGACTTTAAACACACTTATTTTAGTTGACAAAGTCATAATTCACATCCAACAGTCATTTACAGTCAAAAGATTAAATGTTAAAATTTCATCCATATTGACCATTTTGGGATCGTTCGACATGTCCGGAGTCATCGTTTTTCATCCGAAAATTGATTTTTTGGACTGTACCAAAAATGATTCAAAATGTCAATTGGATCGTGCCTCATGTTGAATAACCACTTTTTAAACCCTCAGAGTGACCAAAATTGCCATTTTTACAGAGTTTTGATTACTCAAAAGCTTCAATTTTTACCCCTTTGAGGCACAGAAATGACTTTAAACACACTTATTTTAGTTGACAAAGTCATAATTCACATCCAACAGTCATTTACAGTCAAAAGATTAAATGTTAAAATTTCATCCATATTGACCATTTTGGGATCGTTCGACATGTCCGGAGTCATCGTTTTTCATCCGAAAATTGATTTTTTGGACTGTACCAAAAATGATTCAAAATGTCAATTGGATCGTGCCTCATGTTGAATAACCACTTTTTAAACCCTCACAGTGACCAAAATTGCCATTTTTACAGAGTTTTGATTACTCAAAAGCTTCAATTTTTACCCCTTTGAGGCACAGAAATGACTTTAAATTTACAGTCAAAAGATTAAATGTTAAAATTTCATCCATATTGACCATTTTGGGATCGTTCGACATGTCCGGAGTCATCGTTTTTCATCCGAAAATTGATTTTTTGGACTGTACCAAAAATGATTCAAAATGTCAATTGGATCGTGCCTCATGTTGAATAACCACTTTTTAAACCCTCACAGTGACCAAAATTGCCATTTTTACAGAGTTTTGATTACTCAAAAGCTTCAATTTTGACCCATTTCAGGCACAGAAATGACTTTAAACACACTTATTTTAGTTGACAAAGTCATAATTCACATCCAACAGTCATTTACAGTCAAAAGATTAAATGTTAAAATTTCATCCATATTGACCATTTTGGGATCGTTCGACATGTCCGGAGTCATCGTTTTTCATCCGAAAATTGATTTTTTGGACTGTACCAAAAATGATTCCAAATGTCAATTGGATCGTGCCTCATTTTGAATAACCACTTTTTAAACCCTCACAGTGACCAAAATTGCCAATTTTACAGAGTTTTGCTTACACAAAAGCTTCAATTTTGACCCGTTTCAGGCACAGAAATGACTTTAAACACACTTATTTTAGTTGACAAAGTCATTATTCACATCCAACAGTCATTTAGAGTCAAAAGATTAAATGTTAAAATTTCATCCATATTGACCATTTTGGGATCGTTCGACATGTCCGGAGTCATCGTTTTTCATCCGAAAATTGATTTTTTGGACTGTACCAAAAATTATTCAAAATGTCAATTGGATCGTGCCTCATGTTGAATAACCACTTTTTAAACCCTCACAGTGACCAAAATTGCCATTTTTACAGAGTTTTGATTACTCAAAAGCTTCAATTTTGACCCATTTCAGGCACAGAAATGACTTTAAACACACTTATTTTAGTTGACAAAGTCATAATTCACATCCAACAGTCATTTACAGTCAAAAGATTAAATGTTAAAATTTCATCCATATTGACCATTTTGGGATCGTTCGACATGTCCGGAGTCATTGTTTTTCATCCGAAAATTGATTTTTTGGACTGTACCAAAAATGATTCAAAATGTCAATTGGATCGTGCCTCATGTTGAATAACCACTTTTTAAACCCTCACAGTGACCAAAATTGCCATTTTTACAGAGTTTTGCTTACTCAAAAGCTTCAATTTTGACCCCTTTCAGGCACAGAAATGACTTTAAACACACTTATTTTAGTTGACAAAGTCATAATTCACATCCAACAGTCATTTACAGTCAAAAGATTAAATGTTAAAATTTCATCCATATTGACCATTTTGGGATCGTTCGACATGTCCGGAGTCATCGTTTTTCATCCGAAAATTGATTTTTTGGACTGTACCAAAAATGATTCAAAATGTCAATTGGATCGTGCCTCATGTTGAATAACCACTTTTTAAACCCTCACAGTGACCAAAATTGCCATTTTTACAGAGTTTTGCTTACTCAAAAGCTTCAATTTTGACCCCTTTCAGGCACAGAAATGACTTTAAACACACTTATTTTAGTTGACAAAGTCATAATTCACATCCAACAGTCATTTACAGTCAAAAGATTAAATGTTAAAATTTCATCCATATTGACCATTTTGGGATCGTTCGACATGTCCGGAGTCATTGTTTTTCATCCGAAAATTGATTTTTTGGACTGTACCAAAAATGATTCAAAATGTCAATTGGATCGTGCCTCATGTTGAATAACCACTTTTTAAACCCTCACAGTGACCAAAATTGCCATTTTTCAGAGTTTTGCTTACTCAAAAGCTTCAATTTTGACCCATTTCAGGCACAGAAATGACTTTAAACACACTTATTTTAGTTGACAAAGTCATAATTCACATCCAACAGTCATTTACAGTCAAAAGATTAAATGTTAAAATTTCATCCATATTGACCATTTTGGGATCGTTCGACATGTCCGGAGTCATCGTTTTTCATCCGAAAATTGATTTTTTGGACTGTACCAAAAATGATTCAAAATGTCAATTGGATCGTGCCTCATGTTGAATAACCACTTTTCACTTTTTAAACCCTCACAGTGACCAAAATTGCCATTTTTACAGAGTTTTGATTACTCAAAAGCTTCAATTTTGACCCATTTCAGGCACAGAAATGACTTTAAACACACTTATTTTAGTTGACAAAGTCATAATTCACATCCAACAGTCATTTACAGTCAAAAGATTAAATGTTAAAATTTCATCCATATTGACCATTTTGGGATCGTTCGACATGTCCGGAGTCATCGTTTTTCATCCGAAAATTGATTTTTTGGACTGTACCAAAAATGATTCAAAATGTCAATTGGATCGTGCCTCATGTTGAATAACCACTTTTTAAACCCTCACAGTGACCAAAATTGCCATTTTTACAGAGTTTTGCTTACTCAAAAGCTTCAATTTTGACCCATTTCAGGCACAGAAATGACTTTAAACACACTTATTTTAGTTGACAAAGTCATAATTCACATCCAACAGTCATTTACAGTCAAAAGATTAAATGTTAAAATTTCATCCATATTGACCATTTTGGGATCGTTCGACATGTCCGGAGTCATCGTTTTTCATCCGAAAATTGATTTTTTGGACTGTACCAAAAATGATTCAAAATGTCAATTGGATCGTGCCTCATGTTGAATAACCACTTTTTAAACCCTCACAGTGACCAAAATTGCCATTTTTACAGAGTTTTGATTGCTCAAAAGCTTCAATTTTTACCCCTTTGAGGCACAGAAATGACTTTAAACACACTTATTTTAGTTGACAAAGTCATAATTCACATCCAACAGTCATTTACAGTCAAAAGATTAAATGTTAAAATTTCATCCATATTGACCATTTTGGGATCGTTCGACATGTCCGGAGTCATCGTTTTTCATCCGAAAATTGATTTTTTGAACTGTACCAAAAATGATTCAAAATGTCAATTGGATCGTGCCTCATGTTGAATAACCACTTTTTAAACCCTCACAGTGACCAAAATTGCCAATTTTACAGAGTTTTGCTTACTCAAAAGCTTCAATTTTGACCCATTTCAGGCACAGAAATGACTTTAAACACACTTATTTTAGTTGACAAAGCCATAATTCACATCCAACAGTCATTTAGAGTCAAAAGATTAAATGTTAAAATTTCATCATTATAGACCATTTTGGGAACGTTCGACAGGACCGGAGTCATCGTTTTTCGTCTGAAAATTGATTTTTTGGACTGTACCAAAAATGATTCAAAATGTCAATTGGATCGTGCCTCATGTTGAATAACCACTTTTTAAACCCTCAGAGTGACCAACATTGCCATTTTTACAGAGTTTTGCTTACTCAAAAGCTTCAATTTTGATCCGTTTTAGGCACAGAAATGACTTTAAACACACTTATTTTAGTTGACAAAGTCATAATTCACATCCAACAGTCATTTACAGTCAAAAGATTAAATGTTAAAATTTCATCCATATTGACCATTTTGGGATCGTTCGACATGTCCGGAGTCATCGTTTTTCATCCGAAAATTGATTTTTTGAACTGTACCAAAAATGATTCAAAATGTCAATTGGATCGTGCCTCATGTTGAATAACCACTTTTTAAACCCTCACAGTGACCAAAATTGCCAATTTTACAGAGTTTTGCTTACTCAAAAGCTTCAATTTTGACCCATTTCAGGCACAGAAATGACTTTAAACACACTTATTTTAGTTGACAAAGCCATAATTCACATCCAACAGTCATTTAGAGTCAAAAGATTAAATGTTAAAATTTCATCATTATAGACCATTTTGGGAACGTTCGACAGGACCGGAGTCATCGTTTTTCGTCTGAAAATTGATTTTTTGGACTGTACCAAAAATGATTCAAAATGTCAATTGGATCGTGCCTCATGTTGAATAACCACTTTTTAAACCCTCAGAGTGACCAAAATTGCCATTTTTACAGAGTTTTGCTTACTCAAAAGCTTCAATTTTGATCCGTTTTAGGCACAGAAATGACTTTAAACACACTTATTTTAGTTGACAAAGTCATAATTTACATCCAACAGTCATTTACAGTCAACAGATTAAATGTTAAAATTTCATCCATATTGACCATTTTGGGATCGTTCGACATGTCCGGAGTCATCGTTTTTCATCCGAAAATTGATTTTTTGGACTGTACCAAAAATGATTCAAAATGTCAATTGGATCGTGCCTCATTTTGAATAACCACTTTTTAAACCCTCACAGTGACCAAAATTGCCAATTTTACAGAGTTTTGCTTACACAAAAGCTTCAATTTTGACCCGTTTCAGGCACAGAAATGACTTTAAACACACTTATTTTAGTTGACAAAGTCATTATTCACATCCAACAGTCATTTAGAGTCAAAAGATTAAATGTTAAAATTTCATCATTATAGACCATTTTGGGAACGTTCGACATGTCCGGAGTCATCGTTTTTCGTCTGAAAATTGATTTTTTGGACTGTACCAAAAATGATTCAAAATGTCAATTGGATCGTGCCTCATGTTGAATAACCACTTTTTAAACCCTCACAGTGACCAAAATTGCCATTTTTACAGAGTTTTGATTACTCAAAAGCTTCAATTTTGACCCATTTCAGGCACAGAAATGACTTTAAACACACTTATTTTAGTTGACAAAGTCATAATTCACATCCAACAGTCATTTACAGTCAAAAGATTAAATGTTAAAATTTCATCCATATTGACCATTTTGGGATCGTTCGACATGTCCGGAGTCATTGTTTTTCATCCGAAAATTGATTTTTTGGACTGTACCAAAAATGATTCAAAATGTCAATTGGATCGTGCCTCATGTTGAATAACCACTTTTTAAACCCTCACAGTGACCAAAATTGCCATTTTTACAGAGTTTTGATTACTCAAAAGCTTCAATTTTGCCCCATTTCAGGCACAGAAATGACTTTAAACACACTTATTTTAGTTGACAAAGTCATAATTCACATCCAACAGTCATTTACAGTCAAAAGATTAAATGTTAAAATTTCATCCATATTGACCATTTTGGGATCGTTCGACATGTCCGGAGTCATCGTTTTTCATCCGAAAATTGATTTTTTGGACTGTACCAAAAATGATTCAAAATGTCAATTGGATCGTGCCTCATGTTGAATAACCACTTTTTAAACCCTCACAGTGACCAAAATTGCCATTTTTACAGAGTTTTGCTTACTCAAAAGCTTCAATTTTGACCCATTTCAGGCACAGAAATGACTTTAAACACACTTATTTTAGTTGACAAAGTCATAATTCACATCCAACAGTCATTTACAGTCAAAAGATTAAATGTTAAAATTTCATCCATATTGACCATTTTGGGATCGTTCGACATGTCCGGAGTCATCGTTTTTCATCCGAAAATTGATTTTTTGGACTGTACCAAAAATGATTCAAAATGTCAATTGGATCGTGCCTCATGTTGAATAACCACTTTTTAAACCCTCACAGTGACCAAAATTGCCAATTTTACAGAGTTTTGCTTACTCAAAAGCTTCAATTTTGACCCATTTCAGGCACAGAAATGACTTTAAACACACTTATTTTAGTTGACAAAGCCATAATTCACATCCAACAGTCATTTAGAGTCAAAAGATTAAATGTTAAAATTTCATTATTATAGACCATTTTGGGAACGTTCGACAGGTCCGGAGTCATCGTTTTTCGTCTGAAAATTGATTTTTTGGACTGTACCAAAAATGATTCAAAATGTCAATTGGATCGTCCCTCATGTTGAATAACCACTTTTTAAACCCTCACAGTGACCAAAATTGCCATTTTTACAGAGTTTTGATTACTCAAAAGCTTCAATTTTGACCCATTTCAGGCACAGAAATGACTTTAAACACACTTATTTTAGTTGACAAAGTCATAATTCACATCCAACAGTCATTTACAGTCAAAAGATTAAATGTTAAAATTTCATCCATATTGACCATTTTGGGATCGTTCGACATGTCCGGAGTCATCGTTTTTCATCCGAAAATTGATTTTTTGGACTGTACCAAAAATGATTCAAAATGTCAATTGGATCGTGCCTCATGTTGAATAACCACTTTTTAAACCCTCACAGTGACCAAAATTGCCATTTTTACAGAGTTTTGCTTACTCAAAAGCTTCAATTTTGACCCATTTCAGGCACAGAAATGACTTTAAACACACTTATTTTAGTTGACAAAGTCATAATTCACATCCAACAGTCATTTACAGTCAAAAGATTAAATGTTAAAATTTCATCCATATTGACCATTTTGGGATCGTTCGACATGTCCGGAGTCATCGTTTTTCATCCGAAAATTGATTTTTTGGACTGTACCAAAAATGATTCAAAATGTCAATTGGATCGTGCCTCATGTTGAATAACCACTTTTTAAACCCTCACAGTGACCAAAATTGCCATTTTTACAGAGTTTTGATTGCTCAAAAGCTTCAATTTTTACCCCTTTGAGGCACAGAAATGACTTTAAACACACTTATTTTAGTTGACAAAGTCATAATTCACATCCAACAGTCATTTACAGTCAAAAGATTAAATGTTAAAATTTCATCCATATTGACCATTTTGGGATCGTTCGACATGTCCGGAGTCATCGTTTTTCATCCGAAAATTGATTTTTTGAACTGTACCAAAAATGATTCAAAATGTCAATTGGATCGTGCCTCATGTTGAATAACCACTTTTTAAACCCTCACAGTGACCAAAATTGCCAATTTTACAGAGTTTTGCTTACTCAAAAGCTTCAATTTTGACCCATTTCAGGCACAGAAATGACTTTAAACACACTTATTTTAGTTGACAAAGCCATAATTCACATCCAACAGTCATTTAGAGTCAAAAGATTAAATGTTAAAATTTCATCATTATAGACCATTTTGGGAACGTTCGACAGGACCGGAGTCATCGTTTTTCGTCTGAAAATTGATTTTTTGGACTGTACCAAAAATGATTCAAAATGTCAATTGGATCGTGCCTCATGTTGAATAACCACTTTTTAAACCCTCAGAGTGACCAACATTGCCATTTTTACAGAGTTTTGCTTACTCAAAAGCTTCAATTTTGATCCGTTTTAGGCACAGAAATGACTTTAAACACACTTATTTTAGTTGACAAAGTCATAATTCACATCCAACAGTCATTTACAGTCAAAAGATTAAATGTTAAAATTTCATCCATATTGACCATTTTGGGATCGTTCGACATGTCCGGAGTCATCGTTTTTCATCCGAAAATTGATTTTTTGAACTGTACCAAAAATGATTCAAAATGTCAATTGGATCGTGCCTCATGTTGAATAACCACTTTTTAAACCCTCACAGTGACCAAAATTGCCAATTTTACAGAGTTTTGCTTACTCAAAAGCTTCAATTTTGACCCATTTCAGGCACAGAAATGACTTTAAACACACTTATTTTAGTTGACAAAGCCATAATTCACATCCAACAGTCATTTAGAGTCAAAAGATTAAATGTTAAAATTTCATCATTATAGACCATTTTGGGAACGTTCGACAGGACCGGAGTCATCGTTTTTCGTCTGAAAATTGATTTTTTGGACTGTACCAAAAATGATTCAAAATGTCAATTGGATCGTGCCTCATGTTGAATAACCACTTTTTAAACCCTCAGAGTGACCAAAATTGCCATTTTTACAGAGTTTTGCTTACTCAAAAGCTTCAATTTTGATCCGTTTTAGGCACAGAAATGACTTTAAACACACTTATTTTAGTTGACAAAGTCATAATTTACATCCAACAGTCATTTACAGTCAACAGATTAAATGTTAAAATTTCATCCATATTGACCATTTTGGGATCGTTCGACATGTCCGGAGTCATCGTTTTTCATCCGAAAATTGATTTTTTGGACTGTACCAAAAATGATTCAAAATGTCAATTGGATCGTGCCTCATTTTGAATAACCACTTTTTAAACCCTCACAGTGACCAAAATTGCCAATTTTACAGAGTTTTGCTTACACAAAAGCTTCAATTTTGACCCGTTTCAGGCACAGAAATGACTTTAAACACACTTATTTTAGTTGACAAAGTCATTATTCACATCCAACAGTCATTTAGAGTCAAAAGATTAAATGTTAAAATTTCATCCATATTGACCATTTTGGGATCGTTCGACATGTCCGGAGTCATCGTTTTTCATCCGAAAATTGATTTTTTGGACTGTACCAAAAATGATTCAAAATGTCAATTGGATCGTGCCTCATGTTGAATAACCACTTTTTAAACCCTCACAGTGACCAAAATTGCCATTTTTACAGAGTTTTGATTACTCAAAAGCTTCAATTTTGACCCATTTCAGGCACAGAAATGACTTTAAACACACTTATTTTAGTTGACAAAGTCATAATTCACATCCAACAGTCATTTACAGTCAAAAGATTACATGTTAAAATTTCATCCATATTGACCATTTTGGGATCGTTCGACATGTCCGGAGTCATCATTTTTCATCCGAAAATTGATTTTTTGGACTGTACCAAAAATGATTCAAAATGTCAATTGGATCGTGCCTCATGTTGAATAACCACTTTTTAAACCCTCACAGTGACCAAAATTGCCAATTTTACAGAGTTTTGCTTACTCAAAAGCTTCAATTTTGACCCATTTCAGGCACAGAAATGACATTAAACACACTTATTTTAGTTGACAAAGTCATTATTCACATCCAACAGTCATTTAGAGTCAAAAGATTAAATGTTAAAATTTCATCCATATTGACCATTTTGGGAACGTTCGACAGGTCTGGAGTCATCGTTTTTCGTCAGAAAATTGATTTTTTGGACTGTACCAAAAATGATTCAAAATGTCAATTGGATCGTGCCTCATGTTGAATAACCACTTTTTAAACCCTCACAGTGACCAAAATTGCCATTTTTACAGAGTTTTGATTACTCAAAAGCTTCAATTTTGACCCATTTCAGGCACAGAATTGACTTTAAACACACTTATTTTAGTTGACAAAGTCATAATTCACATCCAACAGTCATTTACAGTCAAAAGATTACATGTTAAAATTTCATCCATATTGACCATTTTGGGATCGTTCGACATGTCCGGAGTCATCATTTTTCATCCGAAAATTGATTTTTTGGACTGTACAAAAAATGATTCAAAATGTCAATTGGATCGTGCCTCATGTTGAATAACCACTTTTTAAACCCTCACAGTGACCAAAATTGCCATTTTTACAGAGTTTTGATTACTCAAAAGCTTCAATTTTTACCCCTTTGAGGCACAGAAATGACTTTAAACACACTTATTTTAGTTGACAAAGTCATAATTCACATCCAATAGTCATTTACAGTCAAAAGATTAAATGTTAAAATTTCATCCATATTGACCATTTTGGGATCGTTCGACATGTCCGGAGTCATCGTTTTTCATCCGAAAATTGATTTTTTGGACTGTACCAAAAATGATCCAAAATGTCAATTGGATCGTGCCTCATGTTGAATAACCACTTTTTAAACCCTCACAGTGACCAAAATTGCCAATTTTACAGAGTTTTGCTTACTCAAAAGCTTCAATTTTGACCCATTTCAGGCACAGAAATGACTTTAAACACACTTATTTTAGTTGACAAAGTCATAATTGACATCCAACAGTCATTTAGAGTCAAAAGATTAAATGTTAAAATTTCATCATTATAGACCATTTTGGGAACGTTCGACATGTCCGGAGTCATCGTTTTTCGTCTGAAAATTGATTTTTTGGACTGTACCAAAAATGATTCAAAATGTCAATTGGATCGTGCCTCATGTTGAATAACCACTTTTTAAACCCTCACAGTGACCAAAATTGCCATTTTTACAGAGTTTTGATTACTCAAAAGCTTCAATTTTGACCCATTTCAGGCACAGAAATGACTTTAAACACACTTATTTTAGTTGACAAAGTCATAATTCACATCCAACAGTCATTTACAGTCAAAAGATTAAATGTTAAAATTTCATCCATATTGACCATTTTGGGATCGTTCGACATGTCCGGAGTCATTGTTTTTCATCCGAAAATTGATTTTTTGGACTGTACCAAAAATGATTCAAAATGTCAATTGGATCGTGCCTCATGTTGAATAACCACTTTTTAAACCCTCACAGTGACCAAAATTGCCATTTTTACAGAGTTTTGATTACTCAAAAGCTTCAATTTTGCCCCATTTCAGGCACAGAAATGACTTTAAACACACTTATTTTAGTTGACAAAGTCATAATTCACATCCAACAGTCATTTACAGTCAAAAGATTAAATGTTAAAATTTCATCCATATTGACCATTTTGGGATCGTTCGACATGTCCGGAGTCATCGTTTTTCATCCGAAAATTGATTTTTTGGACTGTACCAAAAATGATTCAAAATGTCAATTGGATCGTGCCTCATGTTGAATAACCACTTTTTAAACCCTCACAGTGACCAAAATTGCCATTTTTACAGAGTTTTGCTTACTCAAAAGCTTCACTTTTGACCCATTTCAGGCACAGAAATGACTTTAAACACACTTATTTTAGTTGACAAAGTCATAATTCACATCCAACAGTCATTTACAGTCAAAAGATTAAATGTTAAAATTTCATCCATATTGACCATTTTGGGTTCGTTCGACATGTCCGGAGTCATCGTTTTTCATCCGAAAATGGATTTTTTGGACTGTACCAAAAATGATTCAAAATGTCAATTGGATCGTGCCTCATGTTGAATAACCACTTTTTAAACCCTCACAGTGACCAAAATTGCCAATTTTACAGAGTTTTGCTCACTCAAAAGCTTCAATTTTGACCCATTTCAGGCACAGAAATGACTTTAAACATACTTATTTTAGTTGACAAAGCCATAATTCACATCCAACAGTCATTTAGAGTCAAAAGATTAAATGTTAAAATTTCATTATTATAGACCATTTTGGGAACGTTCGACAGGTCCGGAGTCATCGTTTTTCGTCTGAAAATTGATTTTTTGGACTGTACCAAAAATGATTCAAAATGTCAATTGGATCGTCCCTCATGTTGAATAACCACTTTTTAAACCCTCACAGTGACCAAAATTGCCATTTTTACAGAGTTTTGATTACTCAAAAGCTTCAATTTTGACCCATTTCAGGCACAGAAATGACTTTAAACACACTTATTTTAGTTGACATAGTCATAATTCACATCCAACAGTCATTTACAGTCAAAAGATTAAATGTTAAAATTTCATCCATATTGACCATTTTGGGATCGTTCGACATGTCCGGAGTCATCGTTTTTCATCCGAAAATTGATTTTTTGGACTGTACCAAAAATGATTCAAAATGTCAATTGGATCGTGCCTCATGTTGAATAACCACTTTTTAAACCCTCACAGTGACCAAAATTGCCATTTTTACAGAGTTTTGCTTACTCAAAAGCTTCAATTTTGACCCATTTCAGGCACAGAAATGACTTTAAACACACTTATTTTAGTTGACAAAGTCATAATTCACATCCAACAGTCATTTACAGTCAAAAGATTAAATGTTAAAATTTCATCCATATTGACCATTTTGGGATCGTTCGACATGTCCGGAGTCATCGTTTTTCATCCGAAAATTGATTTTTTGGACTGTACCAAAAATGATTCAAAATGTCAATTGGATCGTGCCTCATGTTGAATAACCACTTTTTAAACCCTCACAGTGACCAAAATTGCCATTTTTACAGAGTTTTGCTTACTCAAAAGCTTCAATTTTGACCCATTTCAGGCACAGAAATGACTTTAAACACACTTATTTTAGTTGACAAAGTCATAATTCACATCCAACAGTCATTTACAGTCAAAAGATTAAATGTTAAAATTTCATCCATATTGACCATTTTGGGATCGTTCGACATGTCCGGAGTCATCGTTTTTCATCCGAAAATTGATTTTTTGGACTGTACCAAAAATGATTCAAAATGTCAATTGGATCGTGCCTCATTTTGAATAACCACTTTTTAAACCCTCACAGTGACCAAAATTGCCAATTTTACAGAGTTTTGCTTACACAAAAGCTTCAATTTTGACCCGTTTCAGGCACAGAAATGACTTTAAACACACTTATTTTAGTTGACAAAGTCATTATTCACATCCAACAGTCATTTAGAGTCAAAAGATTAAATGTTAAAATTTCATCCATATTGACCATTTTGGGATCGTTCGACATGTCCGGAGTCATCGTTTTTCATCCGAAAATTGATTTTTTGGACTGTACCAAAAATGATTCAAAATGTCAATTGGATCGTGCCTCATGTTGAATAACCACTTTTTAAACCCTCACAGTGACCAAAATTGCCATTTTTACAGAGTTTTGATTACTCAAAAGCTTCAATTTTGACCCATTTCAGGCACAGAAATGACTTTAAACACACTTATTTTAGTTGACAAAGTCATAATTCACATCCAACAGTCATTTACAGTCAAAAGATTACATGTTAAAATTTCATCCATATTGACCATTTTGGGATCGTTCGACATGTCCGGAGTCATCATTTTTCATCCGAAAATTGATTTTTTGGACTGTACCAAAAATGATTCAAAATGTCAATTGGATCGTGCCTCATGTTGAATAACCACTTTTTAAACCCTCACAGTGACCAAAATTGCCAATTTTACAGAGTTTTGCTTACTCAAAAGCTTCAATTTTGACCCATTTCAGGCACAGAAATGACTTTAAACACACTTATTTTAGTTGACAAAGTCATAATTCACATCCAACAGTCATTTAGAGTCAAAAGATTAAATGTTAAAATTTCATCATTATAGACCATTTTGGGAACGTTCGACAGGTCCGGAGTCATCGTTTTTCGTCTGAAAATTGATTTTTTGGACTGTACCAAAAATGATTCAAAATGTCAATTGGATCGTGCCTCATGTTGAATAACCACTTTTTAAACCCTCACAGTGACCAAAATTGCCATTTTTACAGAGTTTTGATTACTCAAAAGCTTCAATTTTGACCCATTTCAGGCACAGAAATGACTTTAAACACACTTATTTTAGTTGACAAAGTCATAATTCACATCCAACAGTCATTTACAGTCAAAAGATTAAATGTTAAAATTTCATCCATATTGACCATTTTGGGATCGTTCGACATGTCCGGAGTCATTGTTTTTCATCCGAAAATTGATTTTTTGGACTGTACCAAAAATGATTCAAAATGTCAATTGGATCGTGCCTCATGTTGAATAACCACTTTTTAAACCCTCACAGTGACCAACATTGCCATTTTTACAGAGTTTTGATTACTCAAAAGCTTCAATTTTGACCCATTTCAGGCACAGAAATGACTTTAAACACACTTATTTTAGTTGACAAAGTCATAATTCACATCCAACAGTCATTTACAGTCAAAAGATTAAATGTTAAAATTTCATCCATATTGACCATTTTGGGATCGTTCGACATGTCCGGAGTCATCGTTTTTCATCCGAAAATTGATTTTTTGGACTGTACCAAAAATGATTCAAAATGTCAATTGGATCGTGCCTCATGTTGAATAACCACTTTTTAAACCCTCACAGTGACCAAAATTGCCATTTTTACAGAGTTTTGCTTACTCAAAAGCTTCAATTTTGACCCATTTCAGGCACAGAAATGACTTTAAACACACTTATTTTAGTTGACAAAGTCATAATTCACATCCAACAGTCATTTACAGTCAAAAGATTAAATGTTAAAATGTCATCCATATTGACCATTTTGGGATCGTTCGACATGTCCGGAGTCATCGTTTTTCATCCGAAAATTGATTTTTTGGACTGTACCAAAAATGATTCAAAATGTCAATTGGATCGTGCCTCATGTTGAATAACCACTTTTTAAACCCTCACAGTGACCAAAATTGCCATTTTTACAGAGTTTTGATAACTCAAAAGCTTCAATTTTTACCCCTTTGAGGCACAGAAATGACTTTAAACACACTTATTTTAGTTGACAAAGTCATAATTCACATCCAACAGTCATTTAGAGTCAAAAGATTAAATGTTAAAATTTCATCCATATTGACCATTTTGGGATCGTTCGACATGTCCGGAGTCATGGTTTTTCATCCGAAAATTGATTTTTTGGACTGTACCAAAAATGATTCAAAATGTCAATTGGATCGTGCCTCATGTTGAATAACCACTTTTTAAACCCTCACAGTGACCAAAATTGCCATTTTTACAGAGTTTTGATTACTCAAAAGCTTCAATTTTGACCCATTTCAGGCACAGAAATGACTTTAAACACACTTATTTTAGTTGACAAAGTCATAATTCACATCCAACAGTCATTTACAGTCAAAAGATTAAATGTTAAAATTTCATCCATATTGACCATTTTGGGATCGTTCGACATGTCCGGAGTCATCGTTTTTCATCCGAAAATTGATTTTTTGGACTGTACCAAAAATGATTCAAAATGTCAATTGGATCGTGCCTCATGTTGAATAACCACTTTTTAAACCCTCACAGTGACCAAAATTGCCATTTTTACAGAGTTTTGCTTACTCAAAAGCTTCAATTTTGACCCATTTCAGGCACAGAAATGACTTTAAACACACTTATTTTAGTTGACAAAGTCATAATTCACATCCAACAGTCATTTACAGTCAAAAGATTAAATGTTAAAATTTCATCCATATTGACCATTTTGGGATCGTTCGACATGTCCGGAGTCATCGTTTTTCATCCGAAAATTGATTTTTTGGACTGTACCAAAAATGATTCAAAATGTCAATTGGATCGTGCCTCATGTTGAATAACCACTTTTTAAACCCTCACAGTGACCAAAATTGCCATTTTTACAGAGTTTTGATTACTCAAAAGCTTCAATTTTTACCCCTTTGAGGCACAGAAATGACTTTAAACACACTTATTTTAGTTGACAAAGTCATAATTCACATCCAACAGTCATTTACAGTCAAAAGATTAAATGTTAAAATTTCATCCATATTGACCATTTTGGGATCGTTCGACATGTCCGGAGTCATCGTTTTTCATCCGAAAATTGATTTTTTGGACTGTACCAAAAACGATTCAAAATGTCAATTGGATCGTGCCTCATTTTGAATAACCACTTTTTAAACCCTCACAGTGACCAAAATTGCCAATTTTACAGAGTTTTGCTTACACAAAAGCTTCAATTTTGACCCGTTTCAGGCACAGAAATGACTTTAAACACACTTATTTTAGTTGACAAAGTCATTATTCACATCCAACAGTCATTTAGAGTCAAAAGATTAAATGTTAAAATTTCATCCATATTGACCATTTTGGGAACGTTCGACAGGTCCGGAGTCATCGTTTTTCGTCTGAAAATTGATTTTTTGGACTGTACCAAAAATGATTCAAAATGTCAATTGGATCGTGCCTCATGTTGAATAACCACTTTTTAAACCCTCACAGTGACCAAAATTGCCATTTTTACAGAGTTTTGATACTCAAAAGCTTCAATTTTGACCCATTTCAGGCACAGAAATGACTTTAAACACACTTATTTTAGTTGACAAAGTCATAATTCACATCCAACAGTCATTTACAGTCAAAAGATTAAATGTTAACATTTCATCCATATTGACCATTTTGGGATCGTTCGACATGTCCGGAGTCATCGTTTTTCATCCGAAAATTGATTTTTTGGACTGTACCAAAAACGATTCAAAATGTCAATTGGATCGTGCCTCATTTTGAATAACCACTTTTTAAACCCTCACAGTGACCAAAATTGCCAATTTTACAGAGTTTTGCTTACACAAAAGCTTCAATTTTGACCCGTTTCAGGCACAGAAATGACTTTAAACACACTTATTTTAGTTGACAAAGTCATTATTCACATCCAACAGTCATTTAGAGTCAAAAGATTAAATGTTAAAATTTCATCCATATTGACCATTTTGGGAACGTTCGACAGGTCCGGAGTCATCGTTTTTCGTCTGAAAATTGATTTTTTGGACTGTACCAAAAATGATTCAAAATGTCAATTGGATCGTGCCTCATGTTGAATAACCACTTTTTAAACCCTCACAGTGACCAAAATTCCATTTTTACAGAGTTTTGATTACTCAAAAGCTTCAATTTTGACCCATTTCAGGCACAGAAATGACTTTCAACACACTTATTTTAGTTGACAAAGTCATAATTCACATCCAACAGTCATTTACAGTCAAAAGATTAAATGTTAAAATTTCATCCATATTGACCATTTTGGGATCGTTCGACATGTCCGGAGTCATCGTTTTTCATCCGAAAATTGATTTTTTGGACTGTACCAAAAATGATTCAAAATGTCAATTGGATCGTGCCTCATTTTGAATAACCACTTTTTAAACCCTCACAGTGACCAAAATTGCCAATTTTACAGAGTTTTGCTTACACAAAAGCTTCAATTTTGACCCGTTTCAGGCACAGAAATGACTTTAAACACACTTATTTTAGTTGACAATGTCATTATTCACATCCAACAGTCATTTAGAGTCAAAAGATTAAATGTTAAAATTTCATCCATATTGACCATTTTGGGATCTTTCGACATGTCCGGAGTCATCGTTTTTCATCCGAAAATTGATTTTTTTGGACTGTACCAAAAATGATTCAAAATGTCAATTGGATCGTGCCTCATGTTGAATAACCACTTTTTAAACCCTCACAGTGACCAACATTGCAATTTTTACAGAGTTTTGATTACTCAAAAGCTTCAATTTTGACCCATTTCAGGCACAGAAATGACTTTAAACACACTTATTTTAGTTGACAAAGTCATAATTCACATCCAACAGTCATTTACAGTCAAAAGATTACATGTTAAAATTTCATCCATATTGACCATTTTGGGATCGTTCGACATGTCCGGAGTCATCGTTTTTCATCCGAAAATTGATTTTTTGGACTGTACCAAAAATGATTCAAAATGTCAATTGGATCGTGCCTCATGTTGAATAACCACTTTTTAAACCCTCACAGTGACCAAAATTGCCAATTTTACAGAGTTTTGCTTACTCAAAAGCTTCAATTTTGACCCATTTCAGGCACAGAAATGACTTTAAACACACTTATTTTAGTTGACAAAGTCATAATTCACATCCAACAGTCATTTAGAGTCAAAAGATTAAATGTTAAAATTTCATCATTATAGACCATTTTGGGAACGTTCGACAGGTCCGGAGTCATCGTTTTTCGTCTGAAAATTGATTTTTTGGACTGTACCAAAAATGATTCAAAATGTCAATTGGATCGTGCCTCATGTTGAATAACCACTTTTTAAACCCTCACAGTGACCAAAATTGCCATTTTTACAGAGTTTTGATTACTCAAAAGCTTCAATTTTGACCCATTTCAGGCACAGAAATGACTTTAAACACACTTATTTTAGTTGACAAAGTCATAATTCACATCCAACAGTCATTTACAGTCAAAAGATTAAATGTTAAAATTTCATCCATATTGACCATTTTGGGATCGTTCGACATGTCCGGAGTCATTGTTTTTCATCCGAAAATTGATTTTTTGGACTGTACCAAAAATGATTCAAAATGTCAATTGGATCGTGCCTCATGTTGAATAACCACTTTTTAAACCCTCACAGTGACCAAAATTGCCATTTTTACAGAGTTTTTCTTACTCAAAAGCTTAAATTTTTATCCGTTTTAGGCACAGAAATGACTTTAAACACACTTATTTTAGTTGACAAAGTCATAATTCACATCCAACAGTCATTTACAGTCAAAAGATTAAATGTTAAAATTTCATCCATATTGACCATTTTGGGATCGTTCGACATGTCCGGAGTCATCGTTTTTCATCCGAAAATTGATTTTTTGGACTGTACCAAAAATGATTCAAAATGTCAATTGGATCGTGCCTCATTTTGAATAACCACTTTTTAAACCCTCACAGTGACCAAAATTGCCAATTTTACAGAGTTTTGCTTACACAAAAGCTTCAATTTTGACCCGTTTCAGGCACAGAAATGACTTTAAACACACTTATTTTAGTTGACAAAGTCATAATTCACATCCAACAGTCATTTACAGTCAAAAGATTAAATGTTAAAATTTCATCCATATTGACCATTTTGGGATCGTTCGACATGTCCGGAGTCATCGTTTTTCATCCGAAAATTGATTTTTTGGACTGTACCAAAAATGATTCAAAATGTCAATTGGATCGTGCCTCATGTTGAATAACCACTTTTTAAACCCTGACAGTGACCAAAATTGCCAATTTTACAGAGTTTTGCTTACTCAAAAGCTTCAATTTTGACCCATTTCAGGCACAGAAATGACTTTAAACACACTTATTTTAGTTGACAAAGTCATAATTCACATCCAACAGTCATTTAGAGTCAAAAGATTAAATGTTAAAATTTCATCATTATAGACCATTTTGGGAACGTTCGACAGGTCCGGAGTCATCGTTTTTCGTCTGAAAATTGATTTTTTGGACTGTACCAAAAATGATTCAAAATGTCAATTGGATCGTGCCTCATGTTGAATAACCACTTTTTAAATCCTCACAGTGACCAAAATTGCCATTTTTACAGAGTTTTGATACTCAAAAGCTTCAATTTTGACCCATTTCAGGCACAGAAATGACTTTAAACACACTTATTTTAGTTGACAAAGTCATAATTCACATCCAACAGTCATTTACAGTCAAAAGATTAAATGTTAACATTTCATCCATATTGACCATTTTGGGATCGTTCGACATGTCCGGAGTCATCGTTTTTCATCCGAAAATTGATTTTTTGGACTGTACCAAAAACGATTCAAAATGTCAATTGGATCGTGCCTCATTTTGAATAACCACTTTTTAAACCCTCACAGTGACCAAAATTGCCAATTTTACAGAGTTTTGCTTACACAAAAGCTTCAATTTTGACCCGTTTCAGGCACAGAAATGACTTTAAACTCACTTATTTTAGTTGACAAAGTCATTATTCACATCCAACAGTCATTTAGAGTCAAAAGATTAAATGTTAAAATTTCATCCATATTGACCATTTTGGGAACGTTCGACAGGTCCGGAGTCATCGTTTTTCGTCTGAAAATTTATTTTTTGGACTGTACCAAAAATGATTCAAAATGTCAATTGGATCGTGCCTCATGTTGAATAACCACTTTTTAAACCCTCACAGTGACCAAAATTCCATTTTTACAGAGTTTTGATTACTCAAAAGCTTCAATTTTGACCCATTTCAGGCACAGAAATGACTTTCAACACACTTATTTTAGTTGACAAAGTCATAATTCACATCCAACAGTCATTTACAGTCAAAAGATTAAATGTTAAAATTTCATCCATATTGACCATTTTGGGATCGTTCGACATGTCCGGAGTCATTGTTTTTCATCCGAAAATTGATTTTTTGGACTGTACCAAAAATGATTCAAAATGTCAATTGGATCGTGCCTCATGTTGAATAACCACTTTTTAAACCCTCACAGTGACCAAAATTGCCATTTTTACAGAGTTTTGCTTACTCAAAAGCTTAAATTTTTATCCGTTTTAGGCACAGAAATGACTTTAAACACACTTATTTTAGTTGACAAAGTCATAATTCACATCCAACAGTCATTTACAGTCAAAAGATTAAATGTTAAAATTTCATCCATATTGACCATTTTGGGATCGTTCGACATGTCCGGAGTCATTGTTTTTCATCCGAAAATTGATTTTTTGGACTGTACCAAAAATGATTCAAAATGTCAATTGGATCGTGCCTCATTTTGAATAACCACTTTTTAAACCCTCACAGTGACCAAAATTGCCAATTTTACAGAGTTTTGCTTACACAAAAGCTTCAATTTTGACCCGTTTCAGGCACAGAAATGACTTTAAACACACTTATTTTAGTTGACAATGTCATTATTCACATCCAACAGTCATTTAGAGTCAAAAGATTAAATGTTAAAATTTCATCCATATTGACCATTTTGGGATCTTTCGACATGTCCGGAGTCATCGTTTTTCATCCGAAAATTGATTTTTTTGGACTGTACCAAAAATGATTCAAAATGTCAATTGGATCGTGCCTCATGTTGAATAACCACTTTTTAAACCCTCACAGTGACCAACATTGCAATTTTTACAGAGTTTTGATTACTCAAAAGCTTCAATTTTGACCCATTTCAGGCACAGAAATGACTTTAAACACACTTATTTTAGTTGACAAAGTCATAATTCACATCCAACAGTCATTTACAGTCAAAAGATTACATGTTAAAATTTCATCCATATTGACCATTTTGGGATCGTTCGACATGTCCGGAGTCATCGTTTTTCATCCGAAAATTGATTTTTTGGACTGTACAAAAAATGATTCAAAATGTCAATTGGATCGTGCCTCATGTTGAATAACCACTTTTTAAACCCTCACAGTGACCAAAATTGCCATTTTTACAGAGTTTTGATTACTCAAAAGCTTCAATTTTTACCCCTTTGAGGCACAGAAATGACTTTAAACACACTTATTTTAGTTGACAAAGTCATAATTCACATCCAACAGTCATTTACAGTCAAAAGATTAAATGTTAAAATTTCATCCATATTGACCATTTTGGGATCGTTCGACATGTCCGGAGTCATCGTTTTTCATCCGAAAATTGATTTTTTGGATTGTACCAAAAATGATTCAAAATGTCAATTGGATCGTGCCTCATGTTGAATAACCACTTTTTAAACCCTGACAGTGACCAAAATTGCCAATTTTACAGAGTTTTGCTTACTCAAAAGCTTCAATTTTGACCCATTTCAGGCACAGAAATGACTTTAAACACACTTATTTTAGTTGACAAAGTCATAATTCACATCCAACAGTCATTTAGAGTCAAAAGATTAAATGTTAAAATTTCATCATTATAGACCATTTTGGGAACGTTCGACAGGTCCGGAGTCATCGTTTTTCGTCTGAAAATTGATTTTTTGGACTGTACCAAAAATGATTCAAAATGTCAATTGGATCGTGCCACATGTTGAATAACCACTTTTTAAACCCTCACAGTGACCAAAATTGCCATTTTTACAGAGTTTTGATACTCAAAAGCTTCAATTTTGACCCATTTCAGGCACAGAAATGACTTTAAACACACTTATTTTAGTTGACAAAGTCATAATTCACATCCAACAGTCATTTAGAGTCAAAAGATTAAATGTTAAAATTTCATCATTATAGACCATTTTGGGAACGTTCGACAGGACCGGAGTTATCGTTTTTCGTCTGAAAATTGATTTTTTGGACTGTACCAAAAATGATTCAAAATGTCAATTGGATCGTGCCTCATGTTGAATAACCACTTTTTAAACCCTCAGAGTGACCAAAATTGCCATTTTTACAGAGTTTTGCTTACTCAAAAGCTTCAATTTTTATCCGTTTTAGGCACAGAAATGACTTTAAACACACTTATTTTAGTTGACAAAGTCATAATTCACATCCAACAGTCATTTACAGTCAAAAGATTAAATGTTAAAATTTCATCCATATTGACCATTTTGGGATCGTTCGACATGTCCGGAGTCATCGTTTTTCATCCGAAAATTGATTTTTTGGACTGTACCAAAAATGATTCAAAATGTCAATTGGATCGTGCCTCATTTTGAATAACCACTTTTTAAACCCTCACAGTGACCAAAATTGCCAATTTTACAGAGTTTTGCTTACACAAAAGCTTCAATTTTGACCCGTTTCAGGCACAGAAATGACTTTAAACACACTTATTTTAGTTGACAATGTCATTATTCACATCCAACAGTCATTTAGAGTCAAAAGATTAAATGTTAAAATTTCATCCATATTGACCATTTTGGGATCGTTCGACATGTCCGGAGTCATCGTTTTTCATCCGAAAATTGATTTTTTGGACTGTACCAAAAATGATTCAAAATGTCAATTGGATCGTGCCTCATGTTGAATAACCACTTTTTAAACCCTCACAGTGACCAAAATTGCCATTTTTACAGAGTTTTGATTACTCAAAAGCTTCAATTTTTACTCCTTTGAGGCACAGAAATGACTTTAAACACACTTATTTTAGTTGACAAAGTCATAATTCACATCCAACAGTCATTTACAGTCAAAAGATTAAATGTTAAAATTTCATCCATATTGACCATTTTGGGATCGTTCGACATGTCCGGAGTCATCGTTTTTCATCCGAAAATTGATTTTTTGGACTGTACCAAAAATGATTCAAAATGTCAATTGGATCGTGCCTCATGTTGAATAACCACTTTTTAAACCCTCACAGTGACCAAAATTGCCATTTTTACAGAGTTTTGATTACTCAAAAGCTTCAATTTTTACCCCTTTGAGGCACAGAAATGACTTTAAACACACTTATTTTAGTTGACAAAGTCATAATTCACATCCAACAGTCATTTATAGTCAAAAGATTAAATGTTAAAATTTCATCCATATTGACCATTTTGGGATTGTTCGACATGTCCGGAGTCATCGTTTTTCATCCGAAAATTGATTTTTTGGACTGTACCAAAAATGATTCAAAATGTCAATTGGATCGTGCCTCATGTTGAATAACCACTTTTTAAACCCTCACAGTGACCAAAATTGCCTTTTTTACAGAGTTTTGCTTACTCAAAAGCTTCAATTTTGACCCATTTCAGGCACAGAAATGACTTTAAACACACTTATTTTAGTTGACAAAGTCATAATTCACATCCAACAGTCATTTACAGTCAAAAGATTAAATGTTAAAATTTCATCCATATTGACCATTTTGGGATCGTTCGACATGTCCGGAGTCATCGTTTTTCATCCGAAAATTGATTTTTTGGACTGTACCAAAAATGATTCAAAATGTCAATTGGATCGTGCCTCATGTTGAATAACCACTTTTTAAACCCTCACAGTGACCAAAATTGCCAATTTTACAGAGTTTTGCTTACTCAAAAGCTTCAATTTTGACCCATTTCAGGCACAGAAATGACTTTAAACACACTTATTTTAGTTGACAAAGCCATAATTCACATCCAACAGTCATTTAGAGTCAAAAGATTAAATGTTAAAATTTCATTATTATAGACCATTTTGGGAACGTTCGACAGGTCCGGAGTCATCGTTTTTCGTCTGAAAATTGATTTTTTGGACTGTACCAAAAATGATTCAAAATGTCAATTGGATCGTCCCTCATGTTGAATAACCACTTTTTAAACCCTCACAGTGACCAAAATTGCCATTTTTACAGAGTTTTGATTACTCAAAAGCTTCAATTTTGACCCATTTCAGGCACAGAAATGACTTTAAACACACTTATTTTAGTTGACAAAGTCATAATTCACATCCAACAGTCATTTACAGTCAAAAGATTAAATGTTAAAATTTCATCCATATTGACCATTTTGGGATCGTTCGACATGTCCGGAGTCATCGTTTTTCATCCGAAAATTGATTTTTTGGACTGTACCAAAAATGATTCAAAATGTCAATTGGATCGTGCCTCATGTTGAATAACCACTTTTTAAACCCTCACAGTGACCAAAATTGCCATTTTTACAGAGTTTTGCTTACTCAAAAGCTTCAATTTTGACCCATTTCAGGCACAGAAATGACTTTAAACACACTTATTTTAGTTGACAAAGTCATAATTCACATCCAACAGTCATTTACAGTCAAAAGATTAAATGTTAAAATTTCATCCATATTGACCATTTTGGGATCGTTCGACATGTCCGGAGTCATCGTTTTTCATCCGAAAATTGATTTTTTGGACTGTACCAAAAATGATTCAAAATGTCAATTGGATCGTGCCTCATGTTGAATAACCACTTTTTAAACCCTCACAGTGACCAAAATTGCCATTTTTACAGAGTTTTGATTGCTCAAAAGCTTCAATTTTTACCCCTTTGAGGCACAGAAATGACTTTAAACACACTTATTTTAGTTGACAAAGTCATAATTCACATCCAACAGTCATTTACAGTCAAAAGATTAAATGTTAAAATTTCATCCATATTGATCATTTTGGGATCGTTCGACATGTCCGGAGTCATCGTTTTTCATCCGAAAATTGATTTTTTGAACTGTACCAAAAATGATTCAAAATGTCAATTGGATCGTGCCTCATGTTGAATAACCACTTTTTAAACCCTCACAGTGACCAAAATTGCCAATTTTACAGAGTTTTGCTTACTCAAAAGCTTCAATTTTGACCCATTTCAGGCACAGAAATGACTTTAAACACACTTATTTTAGTTGACAAAGCCATAATTCACATCCAACAGTCATTTAGAGTCAAAAGATTAAATGTTAAAATTTCATCATTATAGACCATTTTGGGAACGTTCGACAGGACCGGAGTCATCGTTTTTCGTCTGAAAATTGATTTTTTGGACTGTACCAAAAATGATTCAAAATGTCAATTGGATCGTGCCTCATGTTGAATAACCACTTTTTAAACCCTCAGAGTGACCAAAATTGCCATTTTTACAGAGTTTTGCTTACTCAAAAGCTTCAATTTTGATCCGTTTTAGGCACAGAAATGACTTTAAACACACTTATTTTAGTTGACAAAGTCATAATTCACATCCAACAGTCATTTACAGTCAACAGATTAAATGTTAAAATTTCATCCATATTGACCATTTTGGGATCGTTCGACATGTCCGGAGTCATCGTTTTTCATCCGAAAATTGATTTTTTGGACTGTACCAAAAATGATTCAAAATGTCAATTGGATCGTGCCTCATTTTGAATAACCACTTTTTAAACCCTCACAGTGACCAAAATTGCCAATTTTACAGAGTTTTGCTTACACAAAAGCTTCAATTTTGACCCGTTTCAGGCACAGAAATGACTTTAAACACACTTATTTTAGTTGACAAAGTCATTATTCACATCCAACAGTCATTTAGAGTCAAAAGATTAAATGTTAAAATTTCATCCATATTGACCATTTTGGGATCGTTCGACATGTCCGGAGTCATCGTTTTTCATCCGAAAATTGATTTTTTGGACTGTACCAAAAATGATTCAAAATGTCAATTGGATCGTGCCTCATGTTGAATAACCACTTTTTAAACCCTCACAGTGACCAAAATTGCCATTTTTACAGAGTTTTGATTACTCAAAAGCTTCAATTTTGACCCATTTCAGGCACAGAAATGACTTTAAACACACTTATTTTAGTTGACAAAGTCATAATTCACATCCAACAGTCATTTACAGTCAAAAGATTACATGTTAAAATTTCATCCATATTGACCATTTTGGGATCGTTCGACATGTCCGGAGTCATCATTTTTCATCCGAAAATTGATTTTTTGGACTGTACCAAAAATGATTCAAAATGTCAATTGGATCGTGCCTCATGTTGAATAACCACTTTTTAAACCCTCACAGTGACCAAAATTGCCAATTTTACAGAGTTTTGCTTACTCAAAAGCTTCAATTTTGACCCATTTCAGGCACAGAAATGACTTTAAACACACTTATTTTAGTTGACAAAGTCATAATTCACATCCAACAGTCATTTAGAGTCAAAAGATTAAATGTTAAAATTTCATCCATATTGACCATTTTGGGAACGTTCGACAGGTCCGGAGTCATCGTTTTTCGTCTGAAAATTGATTTTTTGGACTGTACCAAAAATGATTCAAAATGTCAATTGGATCGTGCCTCATGTTGAATAACCACTTTTTAAACCCTCACAGTGACCAAAATTGCCAATTTTACAGAGTTTTGCTTACTCAAAAGCTTCAATTTTGACCCGTTTCAGGCACAGAAATGACTTTAAACACACTTATTTTAGTTGACAAAGTCATTATTCACATCCAACAGTCATTTAGAGTCAAAAGATTAAATGTTAAAATTTCATCCATATTGACCATTTTGGGAACGTTCGACAGGTCCGGAGTCATCGTTTTTCGTCTGAAAATTGATTTTTTGGACTGTACCAAAAATGATTCAAAATGTCAATTGGATCGTGCCTCATGTTGAATAACCACTTTTTAAACCCTCACAGTGACCAAAATTGCCATTTTTACAGAGTTTTGATTACTCAAAAGCTTCAATTTTGACCCATTTCAGGCACAGAAATGACTTTAAACACACTTATTTTAGTTGACAAAGTCATAATTCACATCCAACAGTCATTTACAGTCAAAAGATTACATGTTAAAATTTCATCCATATTGACCATTTTGGGATCGTTCGACATGTCCGGAGTCATCATTTTTCATCCGAAAATTGATTTTTTGGACTGTACAAAAAATGATTCAAAATGTCAATTGGATCGTGCCTCATGTTGAATAACCACTTTTTAAACCCTCACAGTGACCAAAATTGCCATTTTTACAGAGTTTTGATTACTCAAAAGCTTCAATTTTTACCCCTTTGAGGCACAGAAATGACTTTAAACACACTTATTTTAGTTGACAAAGTCATAATTCACATCCAATAGTCATTTACAGTCAAAAGATTAAATGTTAAAATTTCATCCATATTGACCATTTTGGGATCGTTCGACATGTCCGGAGTCATCGTTTTTCATCCGAAAATTGATTTTTTGGACTGTACCAAAAATGATCCAAAATGTCAATTGGATCGTGCCTCATGTTGAATAACCACTTTTTAAACCCTCACAGTGACCAAAATTGCCAATTTTACAGAGTTTTGCTTACTCAAAAGCTTCAATTTTGACCCATTTCAGGCACAGAAATGACTTTAAACACACTTATTTTAGTTGACAAAGTCATAATTCACATCCAACAGTCATTTAGAGTCAAAAGATTAAATGTTAAAATTTCATCATTATAGACCATTTTGGGAACGTTCGACATGTCCGGAGTCATCGTTTTTCGTCTGAAAATTGATTTTTTGGACTGTACCAAAAATGATTCAAAATGTCAATTGGATCGTGCCTCATGTTGAATAACCACTTTTTAAACCCTCACAGTGACCAAAATTGCCATTTTTACAGAGTTTTGATTACTCAAAAGCTTCAATTTTGACCCATTTCAGGCACAGAAATGACTTTAAACACACTTATTTTAGTTGACAAAGTCATAATTCACATCCAACAGTCATTTACAGTCAAAAGATTAAATGTTAAAATTTCATCCATATTGACCATTTTGGGATCGTTCGACATGTCCGGAGTCATTGTTTTTCATCCGAAAATTGATTTTTTGGACTGTACCAAAAATGATTCAAAATGTCAATTGGATCGTGCCTCATGTTGAATAACCACTTTTTAAACCCTCACAGTGACCAAAATTGCCATTTTTACAGAGTTTTGATTACTCAAAAGCTTCAATTTTGCCCCATTTCAGGCACAGAAATGACTTTAAACACACTTATTTTAGTTGACAAAGTCATAATTCACATCCAACAGTCATTTACAGTCAAAAGATTAAATGTTAAAATTTCATCCATATTGACCATTTTGGGATCGTTCGACATGTCCGGAGTCATCGTTTTTCATCCGAAAATTGATTTTTTGGACTGTACCAAAAATGATTCAAAATGTCAATTGGATCGTGCCTCATGTTGAATAACCACTTTTTAAACCCTCACAGTGACCAAAATTGCCATTTTTACAGAGTTTTGCTTACTCAAAAGCTTCAATTTTGACCCATTTCAGGCACAGAAATGACTTTAAACACACTTATTTTAGTTGACAAAGTCATAATTCACATCCAACAGTCATTTACAGTCAAAAGATTAAATGTTAAAATTTCATCCATATTGACCATTTTGGGATCGTTCGACATGTCCGGAGTCATCGTTTTTCATCCGAAAATTGATTTTTTGGACTGTACCAAAAATGATTCAAAATGTCAATTGGATCGTGCCTCATGTTGAATAACCACTTTTTAAACCCTCACAGTGACCAAAATTGCCATTTTTACAGAGTTTTGATTACTCAAAAGCTTCAATTTTTACCCCTTTGAGGCACAGAAATGACTTTAAACACACTTATTTTAGTTGACAAAGTCATAATTCACATCCAACAGTCATTTATAGTCAAAAGATTAAATGTTAAAATTTCATCCATATTGACCATTTTGGGATTGTTCGACATGTCCGGAGTCATCGTTTTTCATCCGAAAATTGATTTTTTGGACTGTACCAAAAATGATTCAAAATGTCAATTGGATCGTGCCTCATGTTGAATAACCACTTTTTAAACCCTCACAGTGACCAAAATTGCCTTTTTTACAGAGTTTTGCTTACTCAAAAGCTTCAATTTTGACCCATTTCAGGCACAGAAATGACTTTAAACACACTTATTTTAGTTGACAAAGTCATAATTCACATCCAACAGTCATTTACAGTCAAAAGATTAAATGTTAAAATTTCATCCATATTGACCATTTTGGGATCGTTCGACATGTCCGGAGTCATCGTTTTTCATCCGAAAATTGATTTTTTGGACTGTACCAAAAATGATTCAAAATGTCAATTGGATCGTGCCTCATGTTGAATAACCACTTTTTAAACCCTCACAGTGACCAAAATTGCCAATTTTACAGAGTTTTGCTTACTCAAAAGCTTCAATTTTGACCCATTTCAGGCACAGAAATGACTTTAAACACACTTATTTTAGTTGACAAAGCCATAATTCACATCCAACAGTCATTTAGAGTCAAAAGATTAAATGTTAAAATTTCATTATTATAGACCATTTTGGGAACGTTCGACAGGTCCGGAGTCATCGTTTTTCGTCTGAAAATTGATTTTTTGGACTGTACCAAAAATGATTCAAAATGTCAATTGGATCGTCCCTCATGTTGAATAACCACTTTTTAAACCCTCACAGTGACCAAAATTGCCATTTTTACAGAGTTTTGATTACTCAAAAGCTTCAATTTTGACCCATTTCAGGCACAGAAATGACTTTAAACACACTTATTTTAGTTGACAAAGTCATAATTCACATCCAACAGTCATTTACAGTCAAAAGATTAAATGTTAAAATTTCATCCATATTGACCATTTTGGGATCGTTCGACATGTCCGGAGTCATCGTTTTTCATCCGAAAATTGATTTTTTGGACTGTACCAAAAATGATTCAAAATGTCAATTGGATCGTGCCTCATGTTGAATAACCACTTTTTAAACCCTCACAGTGACCAAAATTGCCATTTTTACAGAGTTTTGCTTACTCAAAAGCTTCAATTTTGACCCATTTCAGGCACAGAAATGACTTTAAACACACTTATTTTAGTTGACAAAGTCATAATTCACATCCAACAGTCATTTACAGTCAAAAGATTAAATGTTAAAATTTCATCCATATTGACCATTTTGGGATCGTTCGACATGTCCGGAGTCATCGTTTTTCATCCGAAAATTGATTTTTTGGACTGTACCAAAAATGATTCAAAATGTCAATTGGATCGTGCCTCATGTTGAATAACCACTTTTTAAACCCTCACAGTGACCAAAATTGCCATTTTTACAGAGTTTTGATTGCTCAAAAGCTTCAATTTTTACCCCTTTGAGGCACAGAAATGACTTTAAACACACTTATTTTAGTTGACAAAGTCATAATTCACATCCAACAGTCATTTACAGTCAAAAGATTAAATGTTAAAATTTCATCCATATTGATCATTTTGGGATCGTTCGACATGTCCGGAGTCATCGTTTTTCATCCGAAAATTGATTTTTTGAACTGTACCAAAAATGATTCAAAATGTCAATTGGATCGTGCCTCATGTTGAATAACCACTTTTTAAACCCTCACAGTGACCAAAATTGCCAATTTTACAGAGTTTTGCTTACTCAAAAGCTTCAATTTTGACCCATTTCAGGCACAGAAATGACTTTAAACACACTTATTTTAGTTGACAAAGCCATAATTCACATCCAACAGTCATTTAGAGTCAAAAGATTAAATGTTAAAATTTCATCATTATAGACCATTTTGGGAACGTTCGACAGGACCGGAGTCATCGTTTTTCGTCTGAAAATTGATTTTTTGGACTGTACCAAAAATGATTCAAAATGTCAATTGGATCGTGCCTCATGTTGAATAACCACTTTTTAAACCCTCAGAGTGACCAAAATTGCCATTTTTACAGAGTTTTGCTTACTCAAAAGCTTCAATTTTGATCCGTTTTAGGCACAGAAATGACTTTAAACACACTTATTTTAGTTGACAAAGTCATAATTCACATCCAACAGTCATTTACAGTCAACAGATTAAATGTTAAAATTTCATCCATATTGACCATTTTGGGATCGTTCGACATGTCCGGAGTCATCGTTTTTCATCCGAAAATTGATTTTTTGGACTGTACCAAAAATGATTCAAAATGTCAATTGGATCGTGCCTCATTTTGAATAACCACTTTTTAAACCCTCACAGTGACCAAAATTGCCAATTTTACAGAGTTTTGCTTACACAAAAGCTTCAATTTTGACCCGTTTCAGGCACAGAAATGACTTTAAACACACTTATTTTAGTTGACAAAGTCATTATTCACATCCAACAGTCATTTAGAGTCAAAAGATTAAATGTTAAAATTTCATCCATATTGACCATTTTGGGATCGTTCGACATGTCCGGAGTCATCGTTTTTCATCCGAAAATTGATTTTTTGGACTGTACCAAAAATGATTCAAAATGTCAATTGGATCGTGCCTCATGTTGAATAACCACTTTTTAAACCCTCACAGTGACCAAAATTGCCATTTTTACAGAGTTTTGATTACTCAAAAGCTTCAATTTTGACCCATTTCAGGCACAGAAATGACTTTAAACACACTTATTTTAGTTGACAAAGTCATAATTCACATCCAACAGTCATTTACAGTCAAAAGATTACATGTTAAAATTTCATCCATATTGACCATTTTGGGATCGTTCGACATGTCCGGAGTCATCATTTTTCATCCGAAAATTGATTTTTTGGACTGTACCAAAAATGATTCAAAATGTCAATTGGATCGTGCCTCATGTTGAATAACCACTTTTTAAACCCTCACAGTGACCAAAATTGCCAATTTTACAGAGTTTTGCTTACTCAAAAGCTTCAATTTTGACCCATTTCAGGCACAGAAATGACTTTAAACACACTTATTTTAGTTGACAAAGTCATAATTCACATCCAACAGTCATTTAGAGTCAAAAGATTAAATGTTAAAATTTCATCCATATTGACCATTTTGGGAACGTTCGACAGGTCCGGAGTCATCGTTTTTCGTCTGAAAATTGATTTTTTGGACTGTACCAAAAATGATTCAAAATGTCAATTGGATCGTGCCTCATGTTGAATAACCACTTTTTAAACCCTCACAGTGACCAAAATTGCCAATTTTACAGAGTTTTGCTTACTCAAAAGCTTCAATTTTGACCCGTTTCAGGCACAGAAATGACTTTAAACACACTTATTTTAGTTGACAAAGTCATTATTCACATCCAACAGTCATTTAGAGTCAAAAGATTAAATGTTAAAATTTCATCCATATTGACCATTTTGGGAACGTTCGACAGGTCCGGAGTCATCGTTTTTCGTCTGAAAATTGATTTTTTGGACTGTACCAAAAATGATTCAAAATGTCAATTGGATCGTGCCTCATGTTGAATAACCACTTTTTAAACCCTCACAGTGACCAAAATTGCCATTTTTACAGAGTTTTGATTACTCAAAAGCTTCAATTTTGACCCATTTCAGGCACAGAAATGACTTTAAACACACTTATTTTAGTTGACAAAGTCATAATTCACATCCAACAGTCATTTACAGTCAAAAGATTACATGTTAAAATTTCATCCATATTGACCATTTTGGGATCGTTCGACATGTCCGGAGTCATCATTTTTCATCCGAAAATTGATTTTTTGGACTGTACAAAAAATGATTCAAAATGTCAATTGGATCGTGCCTCATGTTGAATAACCACTTTTTAAACCCTCACAGTGACCAAAATTGCCATTTTTACAGAGTTTTGATTACTCAAAAGCTTCAATTTTTACCCCTTTGAGGCACAGAAATGACTTTAAACACACTTATTTTAGTTGACAAAGTCATAATTCACATCCAATAGTCATTTACAGTCAAAAGATTAAATGTTAAAATTTCATCCATATTGACCATTTTGGGATCGTTCGACATGTCCGGAGTCATCGTTTTTCATCCGAAAATTGATTTTTTGGACTGTACCAAAAATGATCCAAAATGTCAATTGGATCGTGCCTCATGTTGAATAACCACTTTTTAAACCCTCACAGTGACCAAAATTGCCAATTTTACAGAGTTTTGCTTACTCAAAAGCTTCAATTTTGACCCATTTCAGGCACAGAAATGACTTTAAACACACTTATTTTAGTTGACAAAGTCATAATTCACATCCAACAGTCATTTAGAGTCAAAAGATTAAATGTTAAAATTTCATCATTATAGACCATTTTGGGAACGTTCGACATGTCCGGAGTCATCGTTTTTCGTCTGAAAATTGATTTTTTGGACTGTACCAAAAATGATTCAAAATGTCAATTGGATCGTGCCTCATGTTGAATAACCACTTTTTAAACCCTCACAGTGACCAAAATTGCCATTTTTACAGAGTTTTGATTACTCAAAAGCTTCAATTTTGACCCATTTCAGGCACAGAAATGACTTTAAACACACTTATTTTAGTTGACAAAGTCATAATTCACATCCAACAGTCATTTACAGTCAAAAGATTAAATGTTAAAATTTCATCCATATTGACCATTTTGGGATCGTTCGACATGTCCGGAGTCATTGTTTTTCATCCGAAAATTGATTTTTTGGACTGTACCAAAAATGATTCAAAATGTCAATTGGATCGTGCCTCATGTTGAATAACCACTTTTTAAACCCTCACAGTGACCAAAATTGCCATTTTTACAGAGTTTTGATTACTCAAAAGCTTCAATTTTGCCCCATTTCAGGCACAGAAATGACTTTAAACACACTTATTTTAGTTGACAAAGTCACAATTCACATCCAACAGTCATTTACAGTCAAAAGATTAAATGTTAAAATTTCATCCATATTGACCATTTTGGGATCGTTCGACATGTCCGGAGTCATCGTTTTTCATCCGAAAATTGATTTTTTGGACTGTACCAAAAATGATTCAAAATGTCAATTGGATCGTGCCTCATGTTGAATAACCACTTTTTAAACCCTCACAGTGACCAAAATTGCCATTTTTACAGAGTTTTGCTTACTCAAAAGCTTCAATTTTGACCCATTTCAGGCACAGAAATGACTTTAAACACACTTATTTTAGTTGACAAAGTCATAATTCACATCCAACAGTCATTTACAGTCAAAAGATTAAATGTTAAAATTTCATCCATATTGACCATTTTGGGATCGTTCGACATGTCCGGAGTCATCGTTTTTCATCCGAAAATTGATTTTTTGGACTGTACCAAAAATGATTCAAAATGTCAATTGGATCGTGCCTCATGTTGAATAACCACTTTTTAAACCCTCACAGTGACCAAAATTGCCAATTTTACAGAGTTTTGCTTACTCAAAAGCTTCAATTTTGACCCATTTCAGGCACAGAAATGACTTTAAACACACTTATTTTAGTTGACAAAGCCATAATTCACATCCAACAGTCATTTAGAGTCAAAAGATTAAATGTTAAAATTTCATTATTATAGACCATTTTGGGAACGTTCGACAGGTCCGGAGTCATCGTTTTTCGTCTGAAAATTGATTTTTTGGACTGTACCAAAAATGATTCAAAATGTCAATTGGATCGTCCCTCATGTTGAATAACCACTTTTTAAACCCTCACAGTGACCAAAATTGCCATTTTTACAGAGTTTTGATTACTCAAAAGCTTCAATTTTGACCCATTTCAGGCACAGAAATGACTTTAAACACACTTATTTTAGTTGACAAAGTCATAATTCACATCCAACAGTCATTTACAGTCAAAAGATTAAATGTTAAAATTTCATCCATATTGACCATTTTGGGATCGTTCGACATGTCCGGAGTCATCGTTTTTCATCCGAAAATTGATTTTTTGGACTGTACCAAAAATGATTCAAAATGTCAATTGGATCGTGCCTCATGTTGAATAACCACTTTTTAAACCCTCACAGTGACCAAAATTGCCATTTTTACAGAGTTTTGCTTACTCAAAAGCTTCAATTTTGACCCATTTCAGGCACAGAAATGACTTTAAACACACTTATTTTAGTTGACAAAGTCATAATTCACATCCAACAGTCATTTACAGTCAAAAGATTAAATGTTAAAATTTCATCCATATTGACCATTTTGGGATCGTTCGACATGTCCGGAGTCATCGTTTTTCATCCGAAAATTGATTTTTTGGACTGTACCAAAAATGATTCAAAATGTCAATTGGATCGTGCCTCATGTTGAATAACCACTTTTTAAACCCTCACAGTGACCAAAATTGCCATTTTTACAGAGTTTTGATTGCTCAAAAGCTTCAATTTTTACCCCTTTGAGGCACAGAAATGACTTTAAACACACTTATTTTAGTTGACAAAGTCATAATTCACATCCAACAGTCATTTACAGTCAAAAGATTAAATGTTAAAATTTCATCCATATTGACCATTTTGGGATCGTTCGACATGTCCGGAGTCATCGTTTTTCATCCGAAAATTGATTTTTTGAACTGTACCAAAAATGATTCAAAATGTCAATTGGATCGTGCCTCATGTTGAATAACCACTTTTTAAACCCTCACAGTGACCAAAATTGCCAATTTTACAGAGTTTTGCTTACTCAAAAGCTTCAATTTTGACCCATTTCAGGCACAGAAATGACTTTAAACACACTTATTTTAGTTGACAAAGCCATAATTCACATCCAACAGTCATTTAGAGTCAAAAGATTAAATGTTAAAATTTCATCATTATAGACCATTTTGGGAACGTTCGACAGGACCGGAGTCATCGTTTTTCGTCTGAAAATTGATTTTTTGGACTGTACCAAAAATGATTCAAAATGTCAATTGGATCGTGCCTCATGTTAAATAACCACTTTTTAAACCCTCAGAGTGACCAACATTGCCATTTTTACAGAGTTTTGCTTACTCAAAAGCTTCAATTTTGATCCGTTTTAGGCACAGAAATGACTTTAAACACACTTATTTTCGTTGACAAAGTCATAATTCACATCCAACAGTCATTTACAGTCAAAAGATTAAATGTTAAAATTTCATCCATATTGACCATTTTGGGATCGTTCGACATGTCCGGAGTCATCGTTTTTCATCCGAAAATTGATTTTTTGAACTGTACCAAAAATGATTCAAAATGTCAATTGGATCGTGCCTCATGTTGAATAACCACTTTTTAAACCCTCACAGTGACCAAAATTGCCAATTTTACAGAGTTTTGCTTACTCAAAAGCTTCAATTTTGACCCATTTCAGGCACAGAAATGACTTTAAACACACTTATTTTAGTTGACAAAGCCATAATTCACATCCAACAGTCATTTAGAGTCAAAAGATTAAATGTTAAAATTTCATCATTATAGACCATTTTGGGAACGTTCGACAGGACCGGAGTCATCGTTTTTCGTCTGAAAATTGATTTTTTGGACTGTACCAAAAATGATTCAAAATGTCAATTGGATCGTGCCTCATGTTGAATAACCACTTTTTAAACCCTCAGAGTGACCAAAATTGCCATTTTTACAGAGTTTTGCTTACTCAAAAGCTTCAATTTTGATCCGTTTTAGGCACAGAAATGACTTTAAACACACTTATTTTAGTTGACAAAGTCATAATTTACATCCAACAGTCATTTACAGTCAACAGATTAAATGTTAAAATTTCATCCATATTGACCATTTTGGGATCGTTCGACATGTCCGGAGTCATCGTTTTTCATCCGAAAATTGATTTTTTGGACTGTACCAAAAATGATTCAAAATGTCAATTGGATCGTGCCTCATTTTGAATAACCACTTTTTAAACCCTCACAGTGACCAAAATTGCCAATTTTACAGAGTTTTGCTTACACAAAAGCTTCAATTTTGACCCGTTTCAGGCACAGAAATGACTTTAAACACACTTATTTTAGTTGACAAAGTCATTATTCACATCCAACAGTCATTTAGAGTCAAAAGATTAAATGTTAAAATTTCATCCATATTGACCATTTTGGGATCGTTCGACATGTCCGGAGTCATCATTTTTCATCCGAAAATTGATTTTTTGGACTGTACCAAAAATGATTCAAAATGTCAATTGGATCGTGCCTCATGTTGAATAACCACTTTTTAAACCCTCACAGTGACCAAAATTGCCATTTTTACAGAGTTTTGATTACTCAAAAGCTTCAATTTTGACCCATTTCAGGCACAGAAATGACTTTAAACACACTTATTTTAGTTGACAAAGTCATAATTCACATCCAACAGTCATTTACAGTCAAAAGATTACATGTTAAAATTTCATCCATATTGACCATTTTGGGATCGTTCGACATGTCCGGAGTCATCATTTTTCATCCGAAAATTGATTTTTTGGACTGTACCAAAAATGATTCAAAATGTCAATTGGATCGTGCCTCATGTTGAATAACCACTTTTTAAACCCTCACAGTGACCAAAATTGCCAATTTTACAGAGTTTTGCTTACTCAAAAGCTTCAATTTTGACCCATTTCAGGCACAGAAATGACATTAAACACACTTATTTTAGTTGACAAAGTCATTATTCACATCCAACAGTCATTTAGAGTCAAAAGATTAAATGTTAAAATTTCATCCATATTGACCATTTTGGGAACGTTCGACAGGTCCGGAGTCATCGTTTTTCGTCAGAAAATTGATTTTTTGGACTGTACCAAAAATGATTCAAAATGTCAATTGGATCGTGCCTCATGTTGAATAACCACTTTTTAAACCCTCACAGTGACCAAAATTGCCATTTTTACAGAGTTTTGATTACTCAAAAGCTTCAATTTTGACCCATTTCAGGCACAGAATTGACTTTAAACACACTTATTTTAGTTGACAAAGTCATAATTCACATCCAACAGTCATTTACAGTCAAAAGATTACATGTTAAAATTTCATCCATATTGACCATTTTGGGATCGTTCGACATGTCCGGAGTCATCATTTTTCATCCGAAAATTGATTTTTTGGACTGTACAAAAAATGATTCAAAATGTCAATTGGATCGTGCCTCATGTTGAATAACCACTTTTTAAACCCTCACAGTGACCAAAATTGCCATTTTTACAGAGTTTTGATTACTCAAAAGCTTCAATTTTTACCCCTTTGAGGCACAGAAATGACTTTAAACACACTTATTTTAGTTGACAAAGTCATTATTCACATCCAACAGTCATTTAGAGTCAAAAGATTAAATGTTAAAATTTCATCCATATTGACCATTTTGGGATCGTTCGACATGTCCGGAGTCATCGTTTTTCATCCGAAAATTGATTTTTTGGACTGTACCAAAAATGATCCAAAATGTCAATTGGATCGTGCCTCATGTTGAATAACCACTTTTTAAACCCTCACAGTGACCAAAATTGCCAATTTTACAGAGTTTTGCTTACTCAAAAGCTTCAATTTTGACCCATTTCAGGCACAGAAATGACTTTAAACACACTTATTTTAGTTGACAAAGTCATAATTGACATCCAACAGTCATTTAGAGTCAAAAGATTAAATGTTAAAATTTCATCATTATAGACCATTTTGGGAACGTTCGACATGTCCGGAGTCATCGTTTTTCGTCTGAAAATTGATTTTTTGGACTGTACCAAAAATGATTCAAAATGTCAATTGGATCGTGCCTCATGTTGAATAACCACTTTTTAAACCCTCACAGTGACCAAAATTGCCATTTTTACAGAGTTTTGATTACTCAAAAGCTTCAATTTTGACCCATTTCAGGCACAGAAATGACTTTAAACACACTTATTTTAGTTGACAAAGTCATAATTCACATCCAACAGTCATTTACAGTCAAAAGATTAAATGTTAAAATTTCATCCATATTGACCATTTTGGGATCGTTCGACATGTCCGGAGTCATTGTTTTTCATCCGAAAATTGATTTTTTGGACTGTACCAAAAATGATTCAAAATGTCAATTGGATCGTGCCTCATGTTGAATAACCACTTTTTAAACCCTCACAGTGACCAAAATTGCCATTTTTACAGAGTTTTGATTACTCAAAAGCTTCAATTTTGCCCCATTTCAGGCACAGAAATGACTTTAAACACACTTATTTTAGTTGACAAAGTCATAATTCACATCCAACAGTCATTTACAGTCAAAAGATTAAATGTTAAAATTTCATCCATATTGACCATTTTGGGATCGTTCGACATGTCCGGAGTCATCGTTTTTCATCCGAAAATTGATTTTTTGGACTGTACCAAAAATGATTCAAAATGTCAATTGGATCGTGCCTCATGTTGAATAACCACTTTTTAAACCCTCACAGTGACCAAAATTGCCATTTTTACAGAGTTTTGCTTACTCAAAAGCTTCACTTTTGACCCATTTCAGGCACAGAAATGACTTTAAACACACTTATTTTAGTTGACAAAGTCATAATTCACATCCAACAGTCATTTACAGTCAAAAGATTAAATGTTAAAATTTCATCCATATTGACCATTTTGGGTTCGTTCGACATGTCCGGAGTCATCGTTTTTCATCCGAAAATGGATTTTTTGGACTGTACCAAAAATGATTCAAAATGTCAATTGGATCGTGCCTCATGTTGAATAACCACTTTTTAAACCCTCACAGTGACCAAAATTGCCAATTTTACAGAGTTTTGCTTACTCAAAAGCTTCAATTTTGACCCATTTCAGGCACAGAAATGACTTTAAACATACTTATTTTAGTTGACAAAGCCATAATTCACATCCAACAGTCATTTAGAGTCAAAAGATTAAATGTTAAAATTTCATTATTATAGACCATTTTGGGAACGTTCGACAGGTCCGGAGTCATCGTTTTTCGTCTGAAAATTGATTTTTTGGACTGTACCAAAAATGATTCAAAATGTCAATTGGATCGTCCCTCATGTTGAATAACCACTTTTTAAACCCTCACAGTGACCAAAATTGCCATTTTTACAGAGTTTTGATTACTCAAAAGCTTCAATTTTGACCCATTTCAGGCACAGAAATGACTTTAAACACACTTATTTTAGTTGACATAGTCATAATTCACATCCAACAGTCATTTACAGTCAAAAGATTAAATGTTAAAATTTCATCCATATTGACCATTTTGGGATCGTTCGACATGTCCGGAGTCATCGTTTTTCATCCGAAAATTGATTTTTTGGACTGTACCAAAAATGATTCAAAATGTCAATTGGATCGTGCCTCATGTTGAATAACCACTTTTTAAACCCTCACAGTGACCAAAATTGCCATTTTTACAGAGTTTTGCTTACTCAAAAGCTTCAATTTTGACCCATTTCAGGCACAGAAATGACTTTAAACACACTTATTTTAGTTGACAAAGTCATAATTCACATCCAACAGTCATTTACAGTCAAAAGATTAAATGTTAAAATTTCATCCATATTGACCATTTTGGGATCGTTCGACATGTCCGGAGTCATCGTTTTTCATCCGAAAATTGATTTTTTGGACTGTACCAAAAATGATTTAAAATGTCAATTGGATCGTGCCTCATGTTGAATAACCACTTTTTAAACCCTCACAGTGACCAAAATTGCCATTTTTACAGAGTTTTGATTGCTCAAAAGCTTCAATTTTTACCCCTTTGAGGCACAGAAATGACTTTAAACACACTTATTTTAGTTGACAAAGTCATAATTCACATCCAACAGTCATTTACAGTCAAAAGATTAAATGTTAAAATTTCATCATTATAGACCATTTTGGGAACGTTCGACAGGACCGGAGTCATCGTTTTTCGTCTGAAAATTGATTTTTTGGACTGTACCAAAAATGATTCAAAATGTCAATTGGATCGTGCCTCATGTTGAATAACCACTTTTTAAACCCTCAGAGTGACCAAAATTGCCATTTTTACAGAGTTTTGCTTACTCAAAAGCTTCAATTTTGATCCGTTTTAGGCACAGAAATGACTTTAAACACACTTATTTTAGTTGACAAAGTCATAATTCACATCCAACAGTCATTTACAGTCAACAGATTAAATGTTAAAATTTCATCCATATTGACCATTTTGGGATCGTTCGACATGTCCGGAGTCATCGTTTTTCATCCGAAAATTGATTTTTTGGACTGTACCAAAAATGATTCAAAATGTCAATTGGATCGTGCCTCATTTTGAATAACCACTTTTTAAACCCTCACAGTGACCAAAATTGCCAATTTTACAGAGTTTTGCTTACACAAAAGCTTCAATTTTGACCCGTTTCAGGCACAGAAATGACTTTAAACACACTTATTTTAGTTGACAAAGTCATTATTCACATCCAACAGTCATTTAGAGTCAAAAGATTAAATGTTAAAATTTCATCCATATTGACCATTTTGGGATCGTTCGACATGTCCGGAGTCATCGTTTTTCATCCGAAAATTGATTTTTTGGACTGTACCAAAAATGATTCAAAATGTCAATTGGATCGTGCCTCATGTTGAATAACCACTTTTTAAACCCTCACAGTGACCAAAATTGCCATTTTTACAGAGTTTTGATTACTCAAAAGCTTCAATTTTGACCCATTTCAGGCACAGAAATGACTTTAAACACACTTATTTTAGTTGACAAAGTCATAATTCACATCCAACAGTCATTTACAGTCAAAAGATTACATGTTAAAATTTCATCCATATTGATCATTTTGGGATCGTTCGACATGTCCGGAGTCATCATTTTTCATCCGAAAATTGATTTTTTGGACTGTACCAAAAATGATTCAAAATGTCAATTGGATCGTGCCTCATGTTGAATAACCACTTTTTAAACCCTCACAGTGACCAAAATTGCCATTTTTACAGAGTTTTGCTTACTCAAAAGCTTCAATTTTGACCCATTTCAGGCACAGAAATGACTTTAAACACACTTATTTTAGTTGACAAAGTCATAATTCACATCCAACAGTCATTTACAGTCAAAAGATTAAATGTTAAAATTTCATCCATATTGACCATTTTGGGATCGTTCGACATGTCCGGAGTCATCGTTTTTCATCCGAAAATTGATTTTTTGGACTGTACCAAAAATGATTCAAAATGTCAATTGGATCGTGCCTCATGTTGAATAACCACTTTTTAAACCCTCACAGTGACCAAAATTGCCATTTTTACAGAGTTTTGATAACTCAAAAGCTTCAATTTTTACCCCTTTGAGGCACAGAAATGACTTTAAACACACTTATTTTAGTTGACAAAGTCATAATTCACATCCAACAGTCATTTAGAGTCAAAAGATTAAATGTTAAAATTTCATCCATATTGACCATTTTGGGATCGTTCGACATGTCCGGAGTCATGGTTTTTCATCCGAAAATTGATTTTTTGGACTGTACCAAAAATGATTCAAAATGTCAATTGGATCGTGCCTCATGTTGAATAACCACTTTTTAAACCCTCACAGTGACCAAAATTGCCATTTTTACAGAGTTTTGATTACTCAAAAGCTTCAATTTTGACCCATTTCAGGCACAGAAATGACTTTAAACACACTTATTTTAGTTGACAAAGTCATAATTCACATCCAACAGTCATTTACAGTCAAAAGATTAAATGTTAAAATTTCATCCATATTGACCATTTTGGGATCGTTCGACATGTCCGGAGTCATCGTTTTTCATCCGAAAATTGATTTTTTGGACTGTACCAAAAATGATTCAAAATGTCAATTGGATCGTGCCTCATGTTGAATAACCACTTTTTAAACCCTCACAGTGACCAAAATTGCCATTTTTACAGAGTTTTGCTTACTCAAAAGCTTCAATTTTGACCCATTTCAGGCACAGAAATGACTTTAAACACACTTATTTTAGTTGACAAAGTCATAATTCACATCCAACAGTCATTTACAGTCAAAAGATTAAATGTTAAAATTTCATCCATATTGACCATTTTGGGATCGTTCGACATGTCCGGAGTCATCGTTTTTCATCCGAAAATTGATTTTTTGGACTGTACCAAAAATGATTCAAAATGTCAATTGGATCGTGCCTCATGTTGAATAACCACTTTTTAAACCCTCACAGTGACCAAAATTGCCATTTTTACAGAGTTTTGATTACTCAAAAGCTTCAATTTTTACCCCTTTGAGGCACAGAAATGACTTTAAACACACTTATTTTAGTTGACAAAGTCATAATTCACATCCAACAGTCATTTACAGTCAAAAGATTAAATGTTAAAATTTCATCCATATTGACCATTTTGGGATCGTTCGACATGTCCGGAGTCATCGTTTTTCATCCGAAAATTGATTTTTTGGACTGTACCAAAAATGATTCAAAATGTCAATTGGATCGTGCCTCATTTTGAATAACCACTTTTTAAACCCTCACAGTGACCAAAATTGCCAATTTTACAGAGTTTTGATTACTCAAAAGCTTCAATTTTTACCCCTTTGAGGCACAGAAATGACTTTAAACACACTTATTTTAGTTGATAAAGTCATAATTCACATCCAACAGTCATTTACAGTCAAAAGATTAAATGTTAAAATTTCATCCATATTGACCATTTTGGGATCGTTCGACATGTCCGGAGTCATCGTTTTTCATCCGAAAATTGATTTTTTGGACTGTACCAAAAACGATTCAAAATGTCAATTGGATCGTGCCTCATTTTGAATAACCACTTTTTAAACCCTCACAGTGACCAAAATTGCCAATTTTACAGAGTTTTGCTTACACAAAAGCTTCAATTTTGACCCGTTTCAGGCACAGAAATGACTTTAAACACACTTATTTTAGTTGACAAAGTCATTATTCACATCCAACAGTCATTTAGAGTCAAAAGATTAAATGTTAAAATTTCATCCATATTGACCATTTTGGGAACGTTCGACAGGTCCGGAGTCATCGTTTTTCGTCTGAAAATTGATTTTTTGGACTGTACCAAAAATGATTCAAAATGTCAATTGGATCGTGCCTCATGTTGAATAACCACTTTTTAAACCCTCACAGTGACCAAAATTGCCATTTTTACAGAGTTTTGATTACTCAAAAGCTTCAATTTTGACCCATTTCAGGCACAGAAATGACTTTAAACACACTTATTTTAGTTGACAAAGTCATAATTCACATCCAACAGTCATTTACAGTCAAAAGATTAAATGTTAAAATTTCATCCATATTGACCATTTTGGGATCGTTCGACATGTCCGGAGTCATTGTTTTTCATCCGAAAATTGATTTTTTGGACTGTACCAAAAATGATTCAAAATGTCAATTGGATCGTGCCTCATGTTGAATAACCACTTTTTAAACCCTCACAGTGACCAAAATTGCCATTTTTACAGAGTTTTGATTACTCAAAAGCTTCAATTTTGACCCATTTCAGGCACAGAAATGACTTTAAACACACTTATTTTAGTTGACAAAGTCATAATTCACATCCAACAGTCATTTAGAGTCAAAAGATTAAATGTTAAAATTTCATCATTATAGACCATTTTGGGAACGTTCGACAGGTCCGGAGTCATCGTTTTTCGTCTGAAAATTGATTTTTTGGACTGTACCAAAAATGATTCAAAATGTCAATTGGATCGTGCCTCATGTTGAATAACCACTTTTTAAACCCTCACAGTGACCAAAATTGCCATTTTTACAGAGTTTTGATACTCAAAAGCTTCAATTTTGACCCATTTCAGGCACAGAAATGACTTTAAACACACTTATTTTAGTTGACAAAGTCATAATTCACATCCAACAGTCATTTACAGTCAAAAGATTAAATGTTAACATTTCATCCATATTGACCATTTTGGGATCGTTCGACATGTCCGGAGTCATCGTTTTTCATCCGAAAATTGATTTTTTGGACTGTACCAAAAACGATTCAAAATGTCAATTGGATCGTGCCTCATTTTGAATAACCACTTTTTAAACCCTCACAGTGACCAAAATTGCCAATTTTACAGAGTTTTGCTTACACAAAAGCTTCAATTTTGACCCGTTTCAGGCACAGAAATGACTTTAAACACACTTATTTTAGTTGACAAAGTCATTATTCACATCCAACAGTCATTTAGAGTCAAAAGATTAAATGTTAAAATTTCATCCATATTGACCATTTTGGGAACGTTCGACAGGTCCGGAGTCATCGTTTTTCGTCTGAAAATTGATTTTTTGGACTGTACCAAAAATGATTCAAAATGTCAATTGGATCGTGCCTCATGTTGAATAACCACTTTTTAAACCCTCACAGTGACCAAAATTCCATTTTTACAGAGTTTTGATTACTCAAAAGCTTCAATTTTGACCCATTTCAGGCACAGAAATGACTTTCAACACACTTATTTTAGTTGACAAAGTCATAATTCACATCCAACAGTCATTTACAGTCAAAAGATTAAATGTTAAAATTTCATCCATATTGACCATTTTGGGATCGTTCGACATGTCCGGAGTCATCGTTTTTCATCCGAAAATTGATTTTTTGGACTGTACCAAAAATGATTCAAAATGTCAATTGGATCGTGCCTCATTTTGAATAACCACTTTTTAAACCCTCACAGTGACCAAAATTGCCAATTTTACAGAGTTTTGCTTACACAAAAGCTTCAATTTTGACCCGTTTCAGGCACAGAAATGACTTTAAACACACTTATTTTAGTTGACAATGTCATTATTCACATCCAACAGTCATTTAGAGTCAAAAGATTAAATGTTAAAATTTCATCCATATTGACCATTTTGGGATCTTTCGACATGTCCGGAGTCATCGTTTTTCATCCGAAAATTGATTTTTTTGGACTGTACCAAAAATGATTCAAAATGTCAATTGGATCGTGCCTCATGTTGAATAACCACTTTTTAAACCCTCACAGTGACCAACATTGCAATTTTTACAGAGTTTTGATTACTCAAAAGCTTCAATTTTGACCCATTTCAGGCACAGAAATGACTTTAAACACACTTATTTTAGTTGACAAAGTCATAATTCACATCCAACAGTCATTTACAGTCAAAAGATTACATGTTAAAATTTCATCCATATTGACCATTTTGGGATCGTTCGACATGTCCGGAGTCATCGTTTTTCATCCGAAAATTGATTTTTTGGACTGTACCAAAAATGATTCAAAATGTCAATTGGATCGTGCCTCATGTTGAATAACCACTTTTTAAACCCTCACAGTGACCAAAATTGCCAATTTTACAGAGTTTTGCTTACTCAAAAGCTTCAATTTTGACCCATTTCAGGCACAGAAATGACTTTAAACACACTTATTTTAGTTGACAAAGTCATAATTCACATCCAACAGTCATTTAGAGTCAAAAGATTAAATGTTAAAATTTCATCATTATAGACCATTTTGGGAACGTTCGACAGGTCCGGAGTCATCGTTTTTCGTCTGAAAATTGATTTTTTGGACTGTACCAAAAATGATTCAAAATGTCAATTGGATCGTGCCTCATGTTGAATAACCACTTTTTAAACCCTCACAGTGACCAAAATTGCCATTTTTACAGAGTTTTGATTACTCAAAAGCTTCAATTTTGACCCATTTCAGGCACAGAAATGACTTTAAACACACTTATTTTAGTTGACAAAGTCATAATTCACATCCAACAGTCATTTACAGTCAAAAGATTAAATGTTAAAATTTCATCCATATTGACCATTTTGGGATCGTTCGACATGTCCGGAGTCATTGTTTTTCATCCGAAAATTGATTTTTTGGACTGTACCAAAAATGATTCAAAATGTCAATTGGATCGTGCCTCATGTTGAATAACCACTTTTTAAACCCTCACAGTGACCAAAATTGCCATTTTTACAGAGTTTTTCTTACTCAAAAGCTTAAATTTTTATCCGTTTTAGGCACAGAAATGACTTTAAACACACTTATTTTAGTTGACAAAGTCATAATTCACATCCAACAGTCATTTACAGTCAAAAGATTAAATGTTAAAATTTCATCCATATTGACCATTTTGGGATCGTTCGACATGTCCGGAGTCATCGTTTTTCATCCGAAAATTGATTTTTTGGACTGTACCAAAAATGATTCAAAATGTCAATTGGATCGTGCCTCATTTTGAATAACCACTTTTTAAACCCTCACAGTGACCAAAATTGCCAATTTTACAGAGTTTTGCTTACACAAAAGCTTCAATTTTGACCCGTTTCAGGCACAGAAATGACTTTAAACACACTTATTTTAGTTGACAAAGTCATAATTCACATCCAACAGTCATTTACAGTCAAAAGATTAAATGTTAAAATTTCATCCATATTGACCATTTTGGGATCGTTCGACATGTCCGGAGTCATCGTTTTTCATCCGAAAATTGATTTTTTGGACTGTACCAAAAATGATTCAAAATGTCAATTGGATCGTGCCTCATGTTGAATAACCACTTTTTAAACCCTGACAGTGACCAAAATTGCCAATTTTACAGAGTTTTGCTTACTCAAAAGCTTCAATTTTGACCCATTTCAGGCACAGAAATGACTTTAAACACACTTATTTTAGTTGACAAAGTCATAATTCACATCCAACAGTCATTTAGAGTCAAAAGATTAAATGTTAAAATTTCATCATTATAGACCATTTTGGGAACGTTCGACAGGTCCGGAGTCATCGTTTTTCGTCTGAAAATTGATTTTTTGGACTGTACCAAAAATGATTCAAAATGTCAATTGGATCGTGCCTCATGTTGAATAACCACTTTTTAAATCCTCACAGTGACCAAAATTGCCATTTTTACAGAGTTTTGATACTCAAAAGCTTCAATTTTGACCCATTTCAGGCACAGAAATGACTTTAAACACACTTATTTTAGTTGACAAAGTCATAATTCACATCCAACAGTCATTTACAGTCAAAAGATTAAATGTTAACATTTCATCCATATTGACCATTTTGGGATCGTTCGACATGTCCGGAGTCATCGTTTTTCATCCGAAAATTGATTTTTTGGACTGTACCAAAAACGATTCAAAATGTCAATTGGATCGTGCCTCATTTTGAATAACCACTTTTTAAACCCTCACAGTGACCAAAATTGCCAATTTTACAGAGTTTTGCTTACACAAAAGCTTCAATTTTGACCCGTTTCAGGCACAGAAATGACTTTAAACTCACTTATTTTAGTTGACAAAGTCATTATTCACATCCAACAGTCATTTAGAGTCAAAAGATTAAATGTTAAAATTTCATCCATATTGACCATTTTGGGAACGTTCGACAGGTCCGGAGTCATCGTTTTTCGTCTGAAAATTGATTTTTTTGGACTGTACCAAAAATGATTCAAAATGTCAATTGGATCGTGCCTCATGTTGAATAACCACTTTTTAAACCCTCACAGTGACCAAAATTCCATTTTTACAGAGTTTTGATTACTCAAAAGCTTCAATTTTGACCCATTTCAGGCACAGAAATGACTTTCAACACACTTATTTTAGTTGACAAAGTCATAATTCACATCCAACAGTCATTTACAGTCAAAAGATTAAATGTTAAAATTTCATCCATATTGACCATTTTGGGATCGTTCGACATGTCCGGAGTCATTGTTTTTCATCCGAAAATTGATTTTTTGGACTGTACCAAAAATGATTCAAAATGTCAATTGGATCGTGCCTCATGTTGAATAACCACTTTTTAAACCCTCACAGTGACCAAAATTGCCATTTTTACAGAGTTTTGCTTACTCAAAAGCTTAAATTTTTATCCGTTTTAGGCACAGAAATGACTTTAAACACACTTATTTTAGTTGACAAAGTCATAATTCACATCCAACAGTCATTTACAGTCAAAAGATTAAATGTTAAAATTTCATCCATATTGACCATTTTGGGATCGTTCGACATGTCCGGAGTCATTGTTTTTCATCCGAAAATTGATTTTTTGGACTGTACCAAAAATGATTCAAAATGTCAATTGGATCGTGCCTCATTTTGAATAACCACTTTTTAAACCCTCACAGTGACCAAAATTGCCAATTTTACAGAGTTTTGCTTACACAAAAGCTTCAATTTTGACCCGTTTCAGGCACAGAAATGACTTTAAACACACTTATTTTAGTTGACAATGTCATTATTCACATCCAACAGTCATTTAGAGTCAAAAGATTAAATGTTAAAATTTCATCATTATAGACCATTTTGGGAACGTTCGACAGGTCCGGAGTCATCGTTTTTCGTCTGAAAATTGATTTTTTGGACTGTACCAAAAATGATTCAAAATGTCAATTGGATCGTGCCACATGTTGAATAACCACTTTTTAAACCCTCACAGTGACCAAAATTGCCATTTTTACAGAGTTTTGATACTCAAAAGCTTCAATTTTGACCCATTTCAGGCACAGAAATGACTTTAAACACACTTATTTTAGTTGACAAAGTCATAATTCACATCCAACAGTCATTTAGAGTCAAAAGATTAAATGTTAAAATTTCATCATTATAGACCATTTTGGGAACGTTCGACAGGACCGGAGTTATCGTTTTTCGTCTGAAAATTGATTTTTTGGACTGTACCAAAAATGATTCAAAATGTCAATTGGATCGTGCCTCATGTTGAATAACCACTTTTTAAACCCTCAGAGTGACCAAAATTGCCATTTTTACAGAGTTTTGCTTACTCAAAAGCTTCAATTTTTATCCGTTTTAGGCACAGAAATGACTTTAAACACACTTATTTTAGTTGACAAAGTCATAATTCACATCCAACAGTCATTTACAGTCAAAAGATTAAATGTTAAAATTTCATCCATATTGACCATTTTGGGATCGTTCGACATGTCCGGAGTCATCGTTTTTCATCCGAAAATTGATTTTTTGGACTGTACCAAAAATGATTCAAAATGTCAATTGGATCGTGCCTCATTTTGAATAACCACTTTTTAAACCCTCACAGTGACCAAAATTGCCAATTTTACAGAGTTTTGCTTACACAAAAGCTTCAATTTTGACCCGTTTCAGGCACAGAAATGACTTTAAACACACTTATTTTAGTTGACAATGTCATTATTCACATCCAACAGTCATTTAGAGTCAAAAGATTAAATGTTAAAATTTCATCCATATTGACCATTTTGGGATCGTTCGACATGTCCGGAGTCATCGTTTTTCATCCGAAAATTGATTTTTTGGACTGTACCAAAAATGATTCAAAATGTCAATTGGATCGTGCCTCATGTTGAATAACCACTTTTTAAACCCTCACAGTGACCAAAATTGCCATTTTTACAGAGTTTTGATTACTCAAAAGCTTCAATTTTTACTCCTTTGAGGCACAGAAATGACTTTAAACACACTTATTTTAGTTGACAAAGTCATAATTCACATCCAACAGTCATTTACAGTCAAAAGATTAAATGTTAAAATTTCATCCATATTGACCATTTTGGGATCGTTCGACATGTCCGGAGTCATCGTTTTTCATCCGAAAATTGATTTTTTGGACTGTACCAAAAATGATTCAAAATGTCAATTGGATCGTGCCTCATGTTGAATAACCACTTTTTAAACCCTCACAGTGACCAAAATTGCCATTTTTACAGAGTTTTGATTACTCAAAAGCTTCAATTTTTACCCCTTTGAGGCACAGAAATGACTTTAAACACACTTATTTTAGTTGACAAAGTCATAATTCACATCCAACAGTCATTTACAGTCAAAAGATTAAATGTTAAAATTTCATCCATATTGACCATTTTGGGATTGTTCGACATGTCCGGAGTCATCGTTTTTCATCCGAAAATTGATTTTTTGGACTGTACCAAAAATGATTCAAAATGTCAATTGGATCGTGCCTCATGTTGAATAACCACTTTTTAAACCCTCACAGTGACCAAAATTGCCATTTTTACAGAGTTTTGATTACTCAAAAGCTTCAATTTTTACCCCTTTGAGGCACAGAAATGACTTTAAACACACTTATTTTAGTTGACAAAGTCATAATTCACATCCAACAGTCATTTACAGTCAAAAGATTAAATGTTAAAATTTCATCCATATTGACCATTTTGGGATCGTTCGACATGTCCGGAGTCATCGTTTTTCATCCGAAAATTGATTTTTTGGACAGTACCAAAAATGATTCAAAATGTCAATTGGATCGTGCCTCATTTTGAATAACCACTTTTTAAACCCTCACAGTGACCAAAATTGCCAATTTTACAGAGTTTTCCTTACACAAAAGCTTCAATTTTGACCCGTTTCAGGCACAGAAATGACTTTAAACACACTTATTTTAGTTGACAAAGTCATTATTCACATCCAACAGTCATTTAGAGTCAAAAGATTAAATGTTAAAATTTCATCCATATTGACCATTTTGGGAACGTTCGACAGGTCCGGAGTCATCGTTTTTCGTCTGAAAATTGATTTTTTGGACTGTACCAAAAATGATTCAAAATGTCAATTGGATCGTGCCTCATGTTGAACAACCACTTTTTAAACCCTCACAGTGACCAAAATTGCCATTTTTACAGAGTTTTGCTTACTCAAAAGCTTCAATTTTGACCCATTTCAGGCACAGAAATGACTTTAAACACACTTATTTTAGTTGACAATGTCATTATTCACATCCAACAGTCATTTAGAGTCAAAAGATTAAATGTTAAAATTTCATCCATATTGACCATTTTGGGATCTTTCGACATGTCCGGAGTCATCGTTTTTCATCCGAAAATTGATTTTTTTGGACTGTACCAAAAATGATTCAAAATGTCAATTGGATCGTGCCTCATGTTGAATAACCACTTTTTAAACCCTCACAGTGACCAACATTGCAATTTTTACAGAGTTTTGATTACTCAAAAGCTTCAATTTTGACCCATTTCAGGCACAGAAATGACTTTAAACACACTTATTTTAGTTGACAAAGTCATAATTCACATCCAACAGTCATTTACAGTCAAAAGATTACATGTTAAAATTTCATCCATATTGACCATTTTGGGATCGTTCGACATGTCCGGAGTCATCGTTTTTCATCCGAAAATTGATTTTTTGGACTGTACAAAAAATGATTCAAAATGTCAATTGGATCGTGCCTCATGTTGAATAACCACTTTTTAAACCCTCACAGTGACCAAAATTGCCATTTTTACAGAGTTTTGATTACTCAAAAGCTTCAATTTTTACCCCTTTGAGGCACAGAAATGACTTTAAACACACTTATTTTAGTTGACAAAGTCATAATTCACATCCAACAGTCATTTACAGTCAAAAGATTAAATGTTAAAATTTCATCCATATTGACCATTTTGGGATCGTTCGACATGTCCGGAGTCATCGTTTTTCATCCGAAAATTGATTTTTTGGACTGTACCAAAAATGATTCAAAATGTCAATTGGATCGTGCCTCATGTTGAATAACCACTTTTTAAACCCTGACAGTGACCAAAATTGCCAATTTTACAGAGTTTTGCTTACTCAAAAGCTTCAATTTTGACCCATTTCAGGCACAGAAATGACTTTAAACACACTTATTTTAGTTGACAAAGTCATAATTCACATCCAACAGTCATTTAGAGTCAAAAGATTAAATGTTAAAATGTCATCATTATAGACCATTTTGGGAACGTTCGACAGGTCCGGAGTCATCGTTTTTCGTCTGAAAATTGATTTTTTGGACTGTACCAAAAATGATTCAAAATGTCAATTGGATCGTGCCTCATGTTGAATAACCACTTTTTAAACCCTCACAGTGACCAAAATTGCCATTTTTACAGAGTTTTGATACTCAAAAGCTTCAATTTTGACCCATTTCAGGCACAGAAATGACTTTAAACACACTTATTTTAGTTGACAAAGTCATAATTCACATCCAACAGTCATTTACAGTCAAAAGATTAAATGTTAACATTTCATCCATATTGACCATTTTGGGATCGTTCGACATGTCCGGAGTCATCGTTTTTCATCCGAAAATTGATTTTTTGGACTGTACCAAAAACGATTCAAAATGTCAATTGGATCGTGCCTCATGTTGAATAACCACTTTTTAAACCCTCACAGTGACCAAAATTGCCAATTTTACAGAGTTTTGCTTACACAAAAGCTTCAATTTTGACCCGTTTCAGGCACAGAAATGACTTTAAACACACTTATTTTAGTTGACAAAGTCATTATTCACATCCAACAGTCATTTAGAGTCAAAAGATTAAATGTTAAAATTTCATCCATATTGACCATTTTGGGATCGTTCGACATGTCCGGAGTCATCGTTTTTCATCCGAAAATTGATTTTTTGGACTGTACCAAAAATGATTCAAAATGTCAATTGGATCGTGCCTCATGTTGAATAACCACTTTTTAAACCCTCACAGTGACCAAAATTGCCATTTTTACAGAGTTTTGATTACTCAAAAGCTTCAATTTTGACCCATTTCAGGCACAGAAATGACTTTAAACACACTTATTTTAGTTGACAAAGTCATAATTCACATCCAACAGTCATTTACAGTCAAAAGATTACATGTTAAAATTTCATCCATATTGACCATTTTGGGATCGTTCGACATGTCCGGAGTCATCGTTTTTCATCCGAAAATTGATTTTTTGGACTGTACAAAAAATGATTCAAAATGTCAATTGGATCGTGCCTCATGTTGAATAACCACTTTTTAAACCCTCACAGTGACCAAAATTGCCATTTTTACAGAGTTTTGATTACTCAAAAGCTTCAATTTTTACCCCTTTGAGGCACAGAAATGACTTTAAACACACTTATTTTAGTTGACAAAGTCATAATTCACATCCAACAGTCATTTACAGTCAAAAGATTAAATGTTAAAATTTCATCCATATTGACCATTTTGGGATCGTTCGACATGTCCGGAGTCATCGTTTTTCATCCGAAAATTGATTTTTTGGACTGTACCAAAAATGATTCAAAATGTCAATTGGATCGTGCCTCATGTTGAATAACCACTTTTTAAACCCTGACAGTGACCAAAATTGCCAATTTTACAGAGTTTTGCTTACTCAAAAGCTTCAATTTTGACCCATTTCAGGCACAGAAATGACTTTAAACACACTTATTTTAGTTGACAAAGTCATAATTCACATCCAACAGTCATTTAGAGTCAAAAGATTAAATGTTAAAATTTCATCATTATAGACCATTTTGGGAACGTTCGACAGGTCCGGAGTCATCGTTTTTCGTCTGAAAATTGATTTTTTGGACTGTACCAAAAATGATTCAAAATGTCAATTGGATCGTGCCTCATGTTGAATAACCACTTTTTAAACCCTCACAGTGACCAAAATTGCCATTTTTACAGAGTTTTGATACTCAAAAGCTTCAATTTTGACCCATTTCAGGCACAGAAATGACTTTAAACACACTTATTTTAGTTGACAAAGTCATAATTCACATCCAACAGTCATTTACAGTCAAAAGATTAAATGTTAACATTTCATCCATATTGACCATTTTGGGATCGTTCGACATGTCCGGAGTCATCGTTTTTCATCCGAAAATTGATTTTTTGGACTGTACCAAAAACGATTCAAAATGTCAATTGGATCGTGCCTCATGTTGAATAACCACTTTTTAAACCCTCACAGTGACCAAAATTGCCAATTTTACTGAGTTTTGCTTACACAAAAGCTTCAATTTTGACCCGTTTCAGGCACAGAAATGACTTTAAACACACTTATTTTAGTTGACAAAGTCATTATTCACATCCAACAGTCATTTAGAGTCAAAAGATTAAATGTTAAAATTTCATCCATATTGACCATTTTGGGATCGTTCGACATGTCCGGAGTCATCGTTTTTCATCCGAAAATTGATTTTTTGGACTGTACCAAAAATGATTCAAAATGTCAATTGGATCGTGCCTCATGTTGAATAACCACTTTTTAAACCCTCACAGTGACCAAAATTGCCATTTTTACAGAGTTTTGATTACTCAAAAGCTTCAATTTTGACCCATTTCAGGCACAGAAATGACTTTAAACACACTTATTTTAGTTGACAAAGTCATAATTCACATCCAACAGTCATTTACAGTCAAAAGATTAAATGTTAAAATTTCATCCATATTGACCATTTTGGGATCGTTCGACATGTCCAGAGTCATTGTTTTTCATCCGAAAATTGATTTTTTGGACTGTACCAAAAATGATTCAAAATGTCAATTGGATCGTGCCTCATGTTGAATAACCACTTTTTAAACCCTCACAGTGACCAAAATTGCCATTTTTACAGAGTTTTGCTTACTCAAAAGCTTAAATTTTTATCCGTTTTAGGCACAGAAATGACTTTAAACACACTTATTTTAGTTGACAAAGTCATAATTCACATCCAACAGTCATTTACAGTCAAAAGATTAAATGTTAAAATTTCATCCATATTGACCATTTTGGGATCGTTCGACATGTCCGGAGTCATCGTTTTTCATCCGAAAATTGATTTTTTGGACTGTACCAAAAATGATTCAAAATGTCAATTGGATCGTGCCTCATTTTGAATAACCACTTTTTAAACCCTCACAGTGACCAAAATTGCCAATTTTACAGAGTTTTGCTTACACAAAAGCTTCAATTTTGACCCGTTTCAGGCACAGAAATGACTTTAAACACACTTATTTTAGTTGACAATGTCATTATTCACATCCAACAGTCATTTAGAGTCAAAAGATTAAATGTTAAAATTTCATCCATATTGACCATTTTGGGATCTTTCGACATGTCCGGAGTCATCGTTTTTCATCCGAAAATTGATTTTTTTGGACTGTACCAAAAATGATTCAAAATGTCAATTGGATCGTGCCTCATGTTGAATAACCACTTTTTAAACCCTCACAGTGACCAACATTGCAATTTTTACAGAGTTTTGATTACTCAAAAGCTTCAATTTTGACCCATTTCAGGCACAGAAATGACTTTAAACACACTTATTTTAGTTGACAAAGTCATAATTCACATCCAACAGTCATTTACAGTCAAAAGATTACATGTTAAAATTTCATCCATATTGACCATTTTGGGATCGTTCGACATGTCCGGAGTCATCGTTTTTCATCAGAAAATTGATTTTTTGGACTGTACAAAAAATGATTCAAAATGTCAATTGGATCGTGCCTCATGTTGAATAACCACTTTTTAAACCCTCACAGTGACCAAAATTGCCATTTTTACAGAGTTTTGATTACTCAAAAGCTTTAATTTGTACCCCTTTGAGGCACAGAAATGACTTTAAACACACTTATTTTAGTTGACAAAGTCATAATTCACATCCAACAGTCATTTACAGTCAAAAGATTAAATGTTAAAATTTCATCCATATTGACCATTTTGGGATCGTTCGACATGTCCGGAGTCATCGTTTTTCATCCGAAAATTGGTTTTTTGGACTGTACCAAAAATAATTCAAAATGTCAATTGGATGGTGCCTCATGTTGAATAACCACTTTTTAAACCCTGACAGTGACCAAAATTGCCAATTTTACAGAGTTTTGCTTACTCAAAAGCTTCAATTTTGACCCATTTCAGGCACAGAAATGACTTTAAACACACTTATTTTAGTTGACAAAGTCATAATTCACATCCAACAGTCATTTAGAGTCAAAAGATTAAATGTTAAAATTTCATCATTATAGACCATTTTGGGAACGTTCGACAGGTCCGGAGTCATCGTTTTTCGTCTGAAAATTGATTTTTTGGACTGTACCAAAAATGATTCAAAATGTCAATTGGATCGTGCCTCATGTTGAATAACCACTTTTTAAACCCTCACAGTGACCAAAATTGCCATTTTTACAGAGTTTTGATACTCAAAAGCTTCAATTTTGACCCATTTCAGGCACAGAAATGACTTTAAACACACTTATTTTAGTTGACAAAGTCATAATTCACATCCAACAGTCATTTACAGTCAAAAGATTAAATGTTAACATTTCATCCATATTGACCATTTTGGGATCGTTCGACATGTCCGGAGTCATTGTTTTTCATCCGAAAATTGATTTTTTGGACTGTACCAAAAATGATTCAAAATGTCAATTGGATCGTGCCTCATGTTGAATAACCACTTTTTAAACCCTCACAGTGACCAAAATTGCCAATTATACAGAGTTTTGCTTACTCAAAAGCTTCAATTTTGACCCGTTTCAGGCACAGAAATGACTTTAAACACACTTATTTTAGTTGACAAAGTCATTATTCACATCCAACAGTCATTTAGAGTCAAAAGATTAAATGTTAAAATTTCATCCATATTGACCATTTTGGGATCGTTCGACATTTCCGGAGTCATCGTTTTTCATCCGAAAATTGATTTTTTGGACTGTACCAAAAATGATTCAAAATGTCAATTGGATGGTGCCTCATGTTGAATAACCACTTTTTAAACCCTCACAGTGACCAAAATTGCCATTTTTACAGAGTTTTGATTACTCAAAAGCTTCAATTTTGACCCATTTCAGGCACAGAAATTACTTTAAACACACTTATTTTAGTTGACAAAGTCATAATTCACATCCAACAGTCATTTACAGTCAAAAGATTAAATGTTAAAATTTCATCCATATTGACCATTTTGGGATCGTTCGACATGTCCGGAGTCATCGTTTTTCATCCGAAAATTGATTTTTTGGACTGTACCAAAAATGATTCAAAATGTCAATTGGATCGTGCCTCATGTTGAATAACCTCTTTTTAAACCCTCACAGTGACCAAAATTGCCAATTTTACAGAGTTTTGCTTACTCAAAAGCTTCAATTTTGACCCATTTCAGGCACAGAAATGACTTTAAACACACTTATTTTAGTTGACAAAGCCATAATTCACATCCAACAGTCATTTACAGTCAAAAGATTAAATGTTAAAATTTCATCCATATTGACCATTTTGGGATCGTTCGACATGTCCGGAGTCATCGTTTTTCATCCGAAAATTGATTTTTTGGACTGTACCAAAAATGATTCAAAATGTCAATTGGATCGTGCCTCATTTTGAATAACCACTTTTTAAACCCTCACAGTGACCAAAATTGCCAATTTTTACAGAGTTTTGCTTACTCAAAAGCTTCAATTTTGACCCATTTCAGGCACAGAAATGACTTTAAACACACTTATTTTAGTTGACAAAGTCATAATTCACATCCAACAGTCATTTACAGTCAAAAGATTACATGTTAAAATTTCATCCATATTGACCATTTTGGGATCGTTCGACATGTCCGGAGTCATCGTTTTTCATCCGAAAATTGATTTTTTGGACTGTACAAAAAATGATTCAAAATGTCAATTGGATCGTGCCTCATGTTGAATAACCACTTTTTAAACCCTCACAGTGACCAAAATTGCCATTTTTACAGACTTTTGATTACTCAAAAGCTTCAATTTTTACCCCTTTGAGGCACAGAAATGACTTTAAACACACTTATTTTAGTTGACAAAGTCATAATTCACATCCAACAGTCATTTACAGTCAAAAGATTAAATGTTAAAATTTCATCCATATTGACCATTTTGGGATCGTTCGACATGTCCGGAGTCATCGTTTTTCATCCGAAAATTGATTTTTTGGACTGTACCAAAAATGATTCAAAATGTCAATTGGATCGTGCCTCATGTTGAATAACCACTTTTTAAACCCTCACAGTGACCAAAATTGCCAATTTTACAGAGTTTTGCTTACTCAAAAGCTTCAATTTTGACCCATTTCAGGCACAGAAATGACTTTAAACACACTTATTTTAGTTGACAAAGTCATAATTCACATCCAACAGCCATTTACAGTCAAAAGATTAAATGTTAACATTTCATCCATATTGACCATTTTGGGATCGTTCGACATGTCCGGAGTCATTGTTTTTCATCCGAAAATTGATTTTTTGGACTGTACCAAAAATGATTCAAAATGTCAATTGGATCGTGCCTCATGTTGAATAACCACTTTTTAAACCCTCACAGTGACCAAAATTGCCATTTTTACAGAGTTTTGCTTACTCAAAAGCTTCAATTTTGACCCATTTCAGGCACAGAAGTGACTTTAAACACACTTATTTTAGTTGACAAAGTCATAATTCACATCCAACAGTCATTTACAGTCAAAAGATTAAATGTTAAAATTTCATCCATATTGACCATTTTGGGATCGTTCGACATGTCCGGAGTCATCGTTTTTCATCCGAAAATTGATTTTTTGGACTGTACCAAAAACGATTCAAAATGTCAATTGGATCGTGCCTCATTTTGAATAACCACTTTTTAAACCCTCACAGTGACCAAAATTGCCAATTTTACAGAGTTTTGCTTACACAAAAGCTTCAATTTTGACCCGTTTCAGGCACAGAAATGACTTTAAACTCACTTATTTTAGTTGACAAAGTCATTATTCACATCCAACAGTCATTTAGAGTCAAAAGATTAAATGTTAAAATTTCATCCATATTGACCATTTTGGGAACGTTCGACAGGTCCGGAGTCATCGTTTTTCGTCTGAAAATTGATTTTTTTGGACTGTACCAAAAATGATTCAAAATGTCAATTGGATCGTGCCTCATGTTGAATAACCACTTTTTAAACCCTCACAGTGACCAAAATTCCATTTTTACAGAGTTTTGATTACTCAAAAGCTTCAATTTTGACCCATTTCAGGCACAGAAATGACTTTCAACACACTTATTTTAGTTGACAAAGTCATAATTCACATCCAACAGTCATTTACAGTCAAAAGATTAAATGTTAAAATTTCATCCATATTGACCATTTTGGGATCGTTCGACATGTCCGGAGTCATTGTTTTTCATCCGAAAATTGATTTTTTGGACTGTACCAAAAATGATTCAAAATGTCAATTGGATCGTGCCTCATGTTGAATAACCACTTTTTAAACCCTCACAGTGACCAAAATTGCCATTTTTACAGAGTTTTGCTTACTCAAAAGCTTAAATTTTTATCCGTTTTAGGCACAGAAATGACTTTAAACACACTTATTTTAGTTGACAAAGTCATAATTCACATCCAACAGTCATTTACAGTCAAAAGATTAAATGTTAAAATTTCATCCATATTGACCATTTTGGGATCGTTCGACATGTCCGGAGTCATTGTTTTTCATCCGAAAATTGATTTTTTGGACTGTACCAAAAATGATTCAAAATGTCAATTGGATCGTGCCTCATTTTGAATAACCACTTTTTAAACCCTCACAGTGACCAAAATTGCCAATTTTACAGAGTTTTGCTTACACAAAAGCTTCAATTTTGACCCGTTTCAGGCACAGAAATGACTTTAAACACACTTATTTTAGTTGACAATGTCATTATTCACATCCAACAGTCATTTAGAGTCAAAAGATTAAATGTTAAAATTTCATCCATATTGACCATTTTGGGATCTTTCGACATGTCCGGAGTCATCGTTTTTCATCCGAAAATTGATTTTTTTGGACTGTACCAAAAATGATTCAAAATGTCAATTGGATCGTGCCTCATGTTGAATAACCACTTTTTAAACCCTCACAGTGACCAACATTGCAATTTTTACAGAGTTTTGATTACTCAAAAGCTTCAATTTTGACCCATTTCAGGCACAGAAATGACTTTAAACACACTTATTTTAGTTGACAAAGTCATAATTCACATCCAACAGTCATTTACAGTCAAAAGATTACATGTTAAAATTTCATCCATATTGACCATTTTGGGATCGTTCGACATGTCCGGAGTCATCGTTTTTCATCCGAAAATTGATTTTTTGGACTGTACAAAAAATGATTCAAAATGTCAATTGGATCGTGCCTCATGTTGAATAACCACTTTTTAAACCCTGACAGTGACCAAAATTGCCAATTTTACAGAGTTTTGCTTACTCAAAAGCTTCAATTTTGACCCATTTCAGGCACAGAAATGACTTTAAACACACTTATTTTAGTTGACAAAGTCATAATTCACATCCAACAGTCATTTAGAGTCAAAAGATTAAATGTTAAAATTTCATCATTATAGACCATTTTGGGAACGTTCGACAGGTCCGGAGTCATCGTTTTTCGTCTGAAAATTGATTTTTTGGACTGTACCAAAAATGATTCAAAATGTCAATTGGATCGTGCCACATGTTGAATAACCACTTTTTAAACCCTCACAGTGACCAAAATTGCCATTTTTACAGAGTTTTGATACTCAAAAGCTTCAATTTTGACCCATTTCAGGCACAGAAATGACTTTAAACACACTTATTTTAGTTGACAAAGTCATAATTCACATCCAACAGTCATTTAGAGTCAAAAGATTAAATGTTAAAATTTCATCATTATAGACCATTTTGGGAACGTTCGACAGGACCGGAGTTATCGTTTTTCGTCTGAAAATTGATTTTTTGGACTGTACCAAAAATGATTCAAAATGTCAATTGGATCGTGCCTCATGTTGAATAACCACTTTTTAAACCCTCAGAGTGACCAAAATTGCCATTTTTACAGAGTTTTGCTTACTCAAAAGCTTCAATTTTTATCCGTTTTAGGCACAGAAATGACTTTAAACACACTTATTTTAGTTGACAAAGTCATAATTCACATCCAACAGTCATTTACAGTCAAAAGATTAAATGTTAAAATTTCATCCATATTGACCATTTTGGGATCGTTCGACATGTCCGGAGTCATCGTTTTTCATCCGAAAATTGATTTTTTGGACTGTACCAAAAATGATTCAAAATGTCAATTGGATCGTGCCTCATTTTGAATAACCACTTTTTAAACCCTCACAGTGACCAAAATTGCCAATTTTACAGAGTTTTGCTTACACAAAAGCTTCAATTTTGACCCGTTTCAGGCACAGAAATGACTTTAAACACACTTATTTTAGTTGACAATGTCATTATTCACATCCAACAGTCATTTAGAGTCAAAAGATTAAATGTTAAAATTTCATCCATATTGACCATTTTGGGATCGTTCGACATGTCCGGAGTCATCGTTTTTCATCCGAAAATTGATTTTTTGGACTGTACCAAAAATGATTCAAAATGTCAATTGGATCGTGCCTCATGTTGAATAACCACTTTTTAAACCCTCACAGTGACCAAAATTGCCATTTTTACAGAGTTTTGATTACTCAAAAGCTTCAATTTTTACTCCTTTGAGGCACAGAAATGACTTTAAACACACTTATTTTAGTTGACAAAGTCATAATTCACATCCAACAGTCATTTACAGTCAAAAGATTAAATGTTAAAATTTCATCCATATTGACCATTTTGGGATCGTTCGACATGTCCGGAGTCATCGTTTTTCATCCGAAAATTGATTTTTTGGACTGTACCAAAAATGATTCAAAATGTCAATTGGATCGTGCCTCATGTTGAATAACCACTTTTTAAACCCTCACAGTGACCAAAATTGCCATTTTTACAGAGTTTTGATTACTCAAAAGCTTCAATTTTTACCCCTTTGAGGCACAGAAATGACTTTAAACACACTTATTTTAGTTGACAAAGTCATAATTCACATCCAACAGTCATTTACAGTCAAAAGATTAAATGTTAAAATTTCATCCATATTGACCATTTTGGGATTGTTCGACATGTCCGGAGTCATCGTTTTTCATCCGAAAATTGATTTTTTGGACTGTACCAAAAATGATTCAAAATGTCAATTGGATCGTGCCTCATGTTGAATAACCACTTTTTAAACCCTCACAGTGACCAAAATTGCCATTTTTACAGAGTTTTGATTACTCAAAAGCTTCAATTTTTACCCCTTTGAGGCACAGAAATGACTTTAAACACACTTATTTTAGTTGACAAAGTCATAATTCACATCCAACAGTCATTTACAGTCAAAAGATTAAATGTTAAAATTTCATCCATATTGACCATTTTGGGATCGTTCGACATGTCCGGAGTCATCGTTTTTCATCCGAAAATTGATTTTTTGGACAGTACCAAAAATGATTCAAAATGTCAATTGGATCGTGCCTCATTTTGAATAACCACTTTTTAAACCCTCACAGTGACCAAAATTGCCAATTTTACAGAGTTTTCCTTACACAAAAGCTTCAATTTTGACCCGTTTCAGGCACAGAAATGACTTTAAACACACTTATTTTAGTTGACAAAGTCATTATTCACATCCAACAGTCATTTAGAGTCAAAAGATTAAATGTTAAAATTTCATCCATATTGACCATTTTGGGAACGTTCGACAGGTCCGGAGTCATCGTTTTTCGTCTGAAAATTGATTTTTTGGACTGTACCAAAAATGATTCAAAATGTCAATTGGATCGTGCCTCATGTTGAACAACCACTTTTTAAACCCTCACAGTGACCAAAATTGCCATTTTTACAGAGTTTTGCTTACTCAAAAGCTTCAATTTTGACCCATTTCAGGCACAGAAATGACTTTAAACACACTTATTTTAGTTGACAATGTCATTATTCACATCCAACAGTCATTTAGAGTCAAAAGATTAAATGTTAAAATTTCATCCATATTGACCATTTTGGGATCTTTCGACATGTCCGGAGTCATCGTTTTTCATCCGAAAATTGATTTTTTTGGACTGTACCAAAAATGATTCAAAATGTCAATTGGATCGTGCCTCATGTTGAATAACCACTTTTTAAACCCTCACAGTGACCAACATTGCAATTTTTACAGAGTTTTGATTACTCAAAAGCTTCAATTTTGACCCATTTCAGGCACAGAAATGACTTTAAACACACTTATTTTAGTTGACAAAGTCATAATTCACATCCAACAGTCATTTACAGTCAAAAGATTACATGTTAAAATTTCATCCATATTGACCATTTTGGGATCGTTCGACATGTCCGGAGTCATCGTTTTTCATCCGAAAATTGATTTTTTGGACTGTACAAAAAATGATTCAAAATGTCAATTGGATCGTGCCTCATGTTGAATAACCACTTTTTAAACCCTCACAGTGACCAAAATTGCCATTTTTACAGAGTTTTGATTACTCAAAAGCTTCAATTTTTACCCCTTTGAGGCACAGAAATGACTTTAAACACACTTATTTTAGTTGACAAAGTCATAATTCACATCCAACAGTCATTTACAGTCAAAAGATTAAATGTTAAAATTTCATCCATATTGACCATTTTGGGATCGTTCGACATGTCCGGAGTCATCGTTTTTCATCCGAAAATTGATTTTTTGGACTGTACCAAAAATGATTCAAAATGTCAATTGGATCGTGCCTCATGTTGAATAACCACTTTTTAAACCCTGACAGTGACCAAAATTGCCAATTTTACAGAGTTTTGCTTACTCAAAAGCTTCAATTTTGACCCATTTCAGGCACAGAAATGACTTTAAACACACTTATTTTAGTTGACAAAGTCATAATTCACATCCAACAGTCATTTAGAGTCAAAAGATTAAATGTTAAAATGTCATCATTATAGACCATTTTGGGAACGTTCGACAGGTCCGGAGTCATCGTTTTTCGTCTGAAAATTGATTTTTTGGACTGTACCAAAAATGATTCAAAATGTCAATTGGATCGTGCCTCATGTTGAATAACCACTTTTTAAACCCTCACAGTGACCAAAATTGCCATTTTTACAGAGTTTTGATACTCAAAAGCTTCAATTTTGACCCATTTCAGGCACAGAAATGACTTTAAACACACTTATTTTAGTTGACAAAGTCATAATTCACATCCAACAGTCATTTACAGTCAAAAGATTAAATGTTAACATTTCATCCATATTGACCATTTTGGGATCGTTCGACATGTCCGGAGTCATCGTTTTTCATCCGAAAATTGATTTTTTGGACTGTACCAAAAACGATTCAAAATGTCAATTGGATCGTGCCTCATGTTGAATAACCACTTTTTAAACCCTCACAGTGACCAAAATTGCCAATTTTACAGAGTTTTGCTTACACAAAAGCTTCAATTTTGACCCGTTTCAGGCACAGAAATGACTTTAAACACACTTATTTTAGTTGACAAAGTCATTATTCACATCCAACAGTCATTTAGAGTCAAAAGATTAAATGTTAAAATTTCATCCATATTGACCATTTTGGGATCGTTCGACATGTCCGGAGTCATCGTTTTTCATCCGAAAATTGATTTTTTGGACTGTACCAAAAATGATTCAAAATGTCAATTGGATCGTGCCTCATGTTGAATAACCACTTTTTAAACCCTCACAGTGACCAAAATTGCCATTTTTACAGAGTTTTGATTACTCAAAAGCTTCAATTTTGACCCATTTCAGGCACAGAAATGACTTTAAACACACTTATTTTAGTTGACAAAGTCATAATTCACATCCAACAGTCATTTACAGTCAAAAGATTACATGTTAAAATTTCATCCATATTGACCATTTTGGGATCGTTCGACATGTCCGGAGTCATCGTTTTTCATCCGAAAATTGATTTTTTGGACTGTACAAAAAATGATTCAAAATGTCAATTGGATCGTGCCTCATGTTGAATAACCACTTTTTAAACCCTCACAGTGACCAAAATTGCCATTTTTACAGAGTTTTGATTACTCAAAAGCTTCAATTTTTACCCCTTTGAGGCACAGAAATGACTTTAAACACACTTATTTTAGTTGACAAAGTCATAATTCACATCCAACAGTCATTTACAGTCAAAAGATTAAATGTTAAAATTTCATCCATATTGACCATTTTGGGATCGTTCGACATGTCCGGAGTCATCGTTTTTCATCCGAAAATTGATTTTTTGGACTGTACCAAAAATGATTCAAAATGTCAATTGGATCGTGCCTCATGTTGAATAACCACTTTTTAAACCCTGACAGTGACCAAAATTGCCAATTTTACAGAGTTTTGCTTACTCAAAAGCTTCAATTTTGACCCATTTCAGGCACAGAAATGACTTTAAACACACTTATTTTAGTTGACAAAGTCATAATTCACATCCAACAGTCATTTAGAGTCAAAAGATTAAATGTTAAAATTTCATCATTATAGACCATTTTGGGAACGTTCGACAGGTCCGGAGTCATCGTTTTTCGTCTGAAAATTGATTTTTTGGACTGTACCAAAAATGATTCAAAATGTCAATTGGATCGTGCCTCATGTTGAATAACCACTTTTTAAACCCTCACAGTGACCAAAATTGCCATTTTTACAGAGTTTTGATACTCAAAAGCTTCAATTTTGACCCATTTCAGGCACAGAAATGACTTTAAACACACTTATTTTAGTTGACAAAGTCATAATTCACATCCAACAGTCATTTACAGTCAAAAGATTAAATGTTAACATTTCATCCATATTGACCATTTTGGGATCGTTCGACATGTCCGGAGTCATCGTTTTTCATCCGAAAATTGATTTTTTGGACTGTACCAAAAACGATTCAAAATGTCAATTGGATCGTGCCTCATGTTGAATAACCACTTTTTAAACCCTCACAGTGACCAAAATTGCCAATTTTACTGAGTTTTGCTTACACAAAAGCTTCAATTTTGACCCGTTTCAGGCACAGAAATGACTTTAAACACACTTATTTTAGTTGACAAAGTCATTATTCACATCCAACAGTCATTTAGAGTCAAAAGATTAAATGTTAAAATTTCATCCATATTGACCATTTTGGGATCGTTCGACATGTCCGGAGTCATCGTTTTTCATCCGAAAATTGATTTTTTGGACTGTACCAAAAATGATTCAAAATGTCAATTGGATCGTGCCTCATGTTGAATAACCACTTTTTAAACCCTCACAGTGACCAAAATTGCCATTTTTACAGAGTTTTGATTACTCAAAAGCTTCAATTTTGACCCATTTCAGGCACAGAAATGACTTTAAACACACTTATTTTAGTTGACAAAGTCATAATTCACATCCAACAGTCATTTACAGTCAAAAGATTAAATGTTAAAATTTCATCCATATTGACCATTTTGGGATCGTTCGACATGTCCAGAGTCATTGTTTTTCATCCGAAAATTGATTTTTTGGACTGTACCAAAAATGATTCAAAATGTCAATTGGATCGTGCCTCATGTTGAATAACCACTTTTTAAACCCTCACAGTGACCAAAATTGCCATTTTTACAGAGTTTTGCTTACTCAAAAGCTTAAATTTTTATCCGTTTTAGGCACAGAAATGACTTTAAACACACTTATTTTAGTTGACAAAGTCATAATTCACATCCAACAGTCATTTACAGTCAAAAGATTAAATGTTAAAATTTCATCCATATTGACCATTTTGGGATCGTTCGACATGTCCGGAGTCATCGTTTTTCATCCGAAAATTGATTTTTTGGACTGTACCAAAAATGATTCAAAATGTCAATTGGATCGTGCCTCATTTTGAATAACCACTTTTTAAACCCTCACAGTGACCAAAATTGCCAATTTTACAGAGTTTTGCTTACACAAAAGCTTCAATTTTGACCCGTTTCAGGCACAGAAATGACTTTAAACACACTTATTTTAGTTGACAATGTCATTATTCACATCCAACAGTCATTTAGAGTCAAAAGATTAAATGTTAAAATTTCATCCATATTGACCATTTTGGGATCTTTCGACATGTCCGGAGTCATCGTTTTTCATCCGAAAATTGATTTTTTTGGACTGTACCAAAAATGATTCAAAATGTCAATTGGATCGTGCCTCATGTTGAATAACCACTTTTTAAACCCTCACAGTGACCAACATTGCAATTTTTACAGAGTTTTGATTACTCAAAAGCTTCAATTTTGACCCATTTCAGGCACAGAAATGACTTTAAACACACTTATTTTAGTTGACAAAGTCATAATTCACATCCAACAGTCATTTACAGTCAAAAGATTACATGTTAAAATTTCATCCATATTGACCATTTTGGGATCGTTCGACATGTCCGGAGTCATCGTTTTTCATCAGAAAATTGATTTTTTGGACTGTACAAAAAATGATTCAAAATGTCAATTGGATCGTGCCTCATGTTGAATAACCACTTTTTAAACCCTCACAGTGACCAAAATTGCCATTTTTACAGAGTTTTGATTACTCAAAAGCTTTAATTTGTACCCCTTTGAGGCACAGAAATGACTTTAAACACACTTATTTTAGTTGACAAAGTCATAATTCACATCCAACAGTCATTTACAGTCAAAAGATTAAATGTTAAAATTTCATCCATATTGACCATTTTGGGATCGTTCGACATGTCCGGAGTCATCGTTTTTCATCCGAAAATTGGTTTTTTGGACTGTACCAAAAATAATTCAAAATGTCAATTGGATGGTGCCTCATGTTGAATAACCACTTTTTAAACCCTGACAGTGACCAAAATTGCCAATTTTACAGAGTTTTGCTTACTCAAAAGCTTCAATTTTGACCCATTTCAGGCACAGAAATGACTTTAAACACACTTATTTTAGTTGACAAAGTCATAATTCACATCCAACAGTCATTTAGAGTCAAAAGATTAAATGTTAAAATTTCATCATTATAGACCATTTTGGGAACGTTCGACAGGTCCGGAGTCATCGTTTTTCGTCTGAAAATTGATTTTTTGGACTGTACCAAAAATGATTCAAAATGTCAATTGGATCGTGCCTCATGTTGAATAACCACTTTTTAAACCCTCACAGTGACCAAAATTGCCATTTTTACAGAGTTTTGATACTCAAAAGCTTCAATTTTGACCCATTTCAGGCACAGAAATGACTTTAAACACACTTATTTTAGTTGACAAAGTCATAATTCACATCCAACAGTCATTTACAGTCAAAAGATTAAATGTTAACATTTCATCCATATTGACCATTTTGGGATCGTTCGACATGTCCGGAGTCATTGTTTTTCATCCGAAAATTGATTTTTTGGACTGTACCAAAAATGATTCAAAATGTCAATTGGATCGTGCCTCATGTTGAATAACCACTTTTTAAACCCTCACAGTGACCAAAATTGCCAATTATACAGAGTTTTGCTTACTCAAAAGCTTCAATTTTGACCCGTTTCAGGCACAGAAATGACTTTAAACACACTTATTTTAGTTGACAAAGTCATTATTCACATCCAACAGTCATTTAGAGTCAAAAGATTAAATGTTAAAATTTCATCCATATTGACCATTTTGGGATCGTTCGACATTTCCGGAGTCATCGTTTTTCATCCGAAAATTGATTTTTTGGACTGTACCAAAAATGATTCAAAATGTCAATTGGATGGTGCCTCATGTTGAATAACCACTTTTTAAACCCTCACAGTGACCAAAATTGCCATTTTTACAGAGTTTTGATTACTCAAAAGCTTCAATTTTGACCCATTTCAGGCACAGAAATTACTTTAAACACACTTATTTTAGTTGACAAAGTCATAATTCACATCCAACAGTCATTTACAGTCAAAAGATTAAATGTTAAAATTTCATCCATATTGACCATTTTGGGATCGTTCGACATGTCCGGAGTCATCGTTTTTCATCCGAAAATTGATTTTTTGGACTGTACCAAAAATGATTCAAAATGTCAATTGGATCGTGCCTCATGTTGAATAACCTCTTTTTAAACCCTCACAGTGACCAAAATTGCCAATTTTACAGAGTTTTGCTTACTCAAAAGCTTCAATTTTGACCCATTTCAGGCACAGAAATGACTTTAAACACACTTATTTTAGTTGACAAAGCCATAATTCACATCCAACAGTCATTTACAGTCAAAAGATTAAATGTTAAAATTTCATCCATATTGACCATTTTGGGATCGTTCGACATGTCCGGAGTCATCGTTTTTCATCCGAAAATTGATTTTTTGGACTGTACCAAAAATGATTCAAAATGTCAATTGGATCGTGCCTCATTTTGAATAACCACTTTTTAAACCCTCACAGTGACCAAAATTGCCAATTTTTACAGAGTTTTGCTTACTCAAAAGCTTCAATTTTGACCCATTTCAGGCACAGAAATGACTTTAAACACACTTATTTTAGTTGACAAAGTCATAATTCACATCCAACAGTCATTTACAGTCAAAAGATTACATGTTAAAATTTCATCCATATTGACCATTTTGGGATCGTTCGACATGTCCGGAGTCATCGTTTTTCATCCGAAAATTGATTTTTTGGACTGTACAAAAAATGATTCAAAATGTCAATTGGATCGTGCCTCATGTTGAATAACCACTTTTTAAACCCTCACAGTGACCAAAATTGCCATTTTTACAGACTTTTGATTACTCAAAAGCTTCAATTTTTACCCCTTTGAGGCACAGAAATGACTTTAAACACACTTATTTTAGTTGACAAAGTCATAATTCACATCCAACAGTCATTTACAGTCAAAAGATTAAATGTTAAAATTTCATCCATATTGACCATTTTGGGATCGTTCGACATGTCCGGAGTCATCGTTTTTCATCCGAAAATTGATTTTTTGGACTGTACCAAAAATGATTCAAAATGTCAATTGGATCGTGCCTCATGTTGAATAACCACTTTTTAAACCCTCACAGTGACCAAAATTGCCAATTTTACAGAGTTTTGCTTACTCAAAAGCTTCAATTTTGACCCATTTCAGGCACAGAAATGACTTTAAACACACTTATTTTAGTTGACAAAGTCATAATTCACATCCAACAGCCATTTACAGTCAAAAGATTAAATGTTAACATTTCATCCATATTGACCATTTTGGGATCGTTCGACATGTCCGGAGTCATTGTTTTTCATCCGAAAATTGATTTTTTGGACTGTACCAAAAATGATTCAAAATGTCAATTGGATCGTGCCTCATGTTGAATAACCACTTTTTAAACCCTCACAGTGACCAAAATTGCCATTTTTACAGAGTTTTGCTTACTCAAAAGCTTCAATTTTGACCCATTTCAGGCACAGAAGTGACTTTAAACACACTTATTTTAGTTGACAAAGTCATAATTCACATCCAACAGTCATTTACAGTCAAAAGATTAAATGTTAAAATTTCATCCATATTGACCATTTTGGGATCGTTCGACATGTCCGGAGTCATCGTTTTTCATCCGAAAATTGATTTTTTGGACTGTACCAAAAATGATTCAAAATGTCAATTGGATCGTGCCTCATGTTGAATAACCACTTTTTAAACCCTCACAGTGACCAAAATTGCCTATTTTACAGAGTTTTGCTTACTCAAAAGCTTCAATTTTGACCCATTTCAGTCACAGAAATGACTTTAAACACACTTATTTTAGTTGACAAAGCCATAATTCACATCCAACAGTCATTTACAGTCAAAAGATTAAATGTTAAAATTTCATCCATATTGACCATTTTGGGATCGTTCGACATGTCCGGAGTCATCGTTTTTCATCCGAAAATTGATTTTTTGGACTGTACCAAAAATGATTCAAAATGTCAATTGGATCGTGCCTCATTTTGAATAACCACTTTTTAAACCCTCACAGTGACCAAAATTGCCAATTTTACAGAGTTTTGCTTACACAAAAGCTTCAATTTTGACCCGTTTCAGGCACAGAAATGACTTTAAACACACTTATTTTAGTTGACAATGTCATTATTCACATCCAACAGTCATTTAGAGTCAAAAGATTAAATGTTAAAATTTCATCCATATTGACCATTTTGGGATCGTTCGACATGTCCGGAGTCATCGTTTTTCATCCGAAAATTGATTTTTTGGACTGTACCAAAAATGATTCAAAATGTCAATTGGATCGTGCCTCATGTTGAATAACCACTTTTTAAACCCTCACAGTGACCAAAATTGCCAATTTTACAGAGTTTTGCTTACTCAAAAGCTTCAATTTTGACCCATTTCAGGCACAGAAATGACTTTAAACACACTTATTTTAGTTGACAAAGTCATAATTCACATCCAACAGCCATTTACAGTCAAAAGATTAAATGTTAACATTTCATCCATATTGACCATTTTGGGATCGTTCGACATGTCCGGAGTCATTGTTTTTCATCCGAAAATTGATTTTTTGGACTGTACCAAAAATGATTCAAAATGTCAATTGGATCGTGCCTCATGTTGAATAACCACTTTTTAAACCCTCACAGTGACCAAAATTGCCATTTTTACAGAGTTTTGCTTACTCAAAAGCTTCAATTTTGACCCATTTCAGGCACAGAAATGACTTTAAACACACTTATTTTAGTTGACAAAGTCATAATTCACATCCAACAGTCATTTACAGTCAAAAGATTAAATGTTAAAATTTCATCCATATTGACCATTTTGGGATCGTTCGACATGTCCGGAGTCATCGTTTTTCATCCGAAAATTGATTTTTTGGACTGTACCAAAAATGATTCAAAATGTCAATTGGATCGTGCCTCATTTTGAATAACCACTTTTTAAACCCTCACAGTGACCAAAATTGCCAATTTTACAGAGTTTTGCTTACACAAAAGCTTCAATTTTGACCCGTTTCAGGCACAGAAATGACTTTAAACACACTTATTTTAGTTGACAATGTCATTATTCACATCCAACAGTCATTTAGAGTCAAAAGATTAAATGTTAAAATTTCATCCATATTGACCATTTTGGGATCGTTCGACATGTCCGGAGTCATCGTTTTTCATCCGAAAATTGATTTTTTGGACTGTACCAAAAATGATTCAAAATGTCAATTGGATCGTGCCTCATGTTGAATAACCACTTTTTAAACCCTCACAGTGACCAAAATTGCCAATTTTACAGAGTTTTGCTTACTCAAAAGCTTCAATTTTGACCCATTTCAGGCACAGAAATGACTTTAAACACACTTATTTTAGTTGACAAAGTCATAATTCACATCCAACAGCCATTTACAGTCAAAAGATTAAATGTTAACATTTCATCCATATTGACCATTTTGGGATCGTTCGACATGTCCGGAGTCATTGTTTTTCATCCGAAAATTGATTTTTTGGACTGTACCAAAAATGATTCAAAATGTCAATTGGATCGTGCCTCATGTTGAATAACCACTTTTTAAACCCTCACAGTGACCAAAATTGCCATTTTTACAGAGTTTTGCTTACTCAAAAGCTTCAATTTTGACCCATTTCAGGCACAGAAATGACTTTAAACACACTTATTTTAGTTGACAAAGTCATAATTCACATCCAACAGTCATTTACAGTCAAAAGATTAAATGTTAAAATTTCATCCATATTGACCATTTTGGGATAGTTCGACATGTCCGGAGTCATCGTTTTTCATCCGAAAATTGATTTTTTGGACTGTACCAAAAATTATTCAAAATGTCAATTGGATCGTGCCTCATGTTGAATAACCACTTTTTAAACCCTCACAGTGACCAAAATTGCCATTTTTACAGAGTTTTGATTACTCAAAAGCTTCAATTTTTACCCCTTTGAGGCACAGAAATGACTTTAAACACACTTATTTTAGTTGACAAAGTCATAATTCACATCCAACAGTCATTTACAGTCAAAAGATTAAATGTTAAAATTTCATCCATATTGACCATTTTGGGATCGTTCGACATGTCCGGAGTCATCGTTTTTCATCCGAAAATTGATTTTTTGAGCTGTACCAAAAATGATTCAAAATGTCAATTGGATCGTGCCTCATGTTGAATAACCACTTTTTAAACCCTCACAGTGACCAAAATTGCCAATTTTACAGAGTTTTGCTTACTCAAAAGCTTCAATTTTGACCCATTTCAGTCACAGAAATGACTTTAAACACACTTATTTTAGTTGACAAAGCCATAATTCACATCCAACAGTCATTTAGAGTCAAAAGATTAAATGTTAAAATTTCATCATTATAGACCATTTTGGGAACGTTCGACAGGTCCGGAGTCATCGTTTTTCGTCTGAAAATTGATTTTTTGGACTGTACCAAAAATGATTCAAAATGTCAATTGGATCGTGCCTCATGTTGAATAACCACTTTTTAAACCCTCAGAGTGACCAAAATTGCCATTTTTACAGAGTTTTGCTTACTCAAAAGCTTCAATTTTGATCCGTTTTAGGCACAGAAATGACTTTAAACACACTTATTTTAGTTGACAAAGTCATAATTCACATCCAACAGTCATTTACAGTCAAAAGATTAAATGTTAAAATTTCATCCATATTGACCATTTTGGGATCAGTCGACATGTCCGGAGTCATCGTTTTTCATCCGAAAATTGATTTTTTGGACTGTACCAAAAATGATTCAAAATGTCAATTGGATCGTGCCTCATTTTGAATAACCACTTTTTAAACCCTCACAGTGACCAAAATTGCCAATTTTACAGAGTTTTGCTTACACAAAAGCTTCAATTTTGACCCGTTTCAGGCACAGAAATGACTTTAAACACACTTATTTTAGTTGACAAAGTCATTATTCACATCCAACAGTCATTTAGAGTCAAAAGATTAAATGTTAAAATTTCATCCATATTGACCATTTTGGGAACGTTCGACAGGTCCGGAGTCATCGTTTTTCGTCTGAAAATTGATTTTTTGGACTGTACCAAAAATGATTCAAAATGTCAATTGGATCGTGCCTCATGTTGAATAACCACTTTTTAAACCCTCACAGTGACCAAAATTGCCATTTTTACAGAGTTTTGATTACTCAAAAGCTTCAATTTTTACCCCTTTGAGGCACAGAAATGACTTTAAACACACTTATTTTAGTTGACAAAGTCATAATTCACATCCAACAGTCATTTACAGTCAAAAGATTAAATGTTAAAATTTCATCCATATTGACCATTTTGGGATCGTTCGACATGTCCGGAGTCATCGTTTTTCATCCGAAAATTGATTTTTTGAACTGTACCAAAAATGATTCAAAATGTCAATTGGATCGTGCCTCATGTTGAATAACCACTTTTTAAACCCTCAGAGTGACCAAAATTGCCATTTTTACAGAGTTTTGCTTACTCAAAAGCTTCAATTTTGATCCGTTTTAGGCACAGAAATGACTTTAAACACACTTATTTTAGTTGACAAAGTCATAATTCACATCCAACAGTCATTTACATTCAACAGATTAAATGTTAAAATTTCATCCATATTGACCATTTTGGGATCGTTCGACATGTCCGGAGTCATCGTTTTTCATCCGAAAATTGATTTTTTGGACTGTACCAAAAATGATTCAAAATGTCAATTGGATCGTGCCTCATGTTGAATAACCACTTTTTAAACCCTCACAGTGACCAAAATTGCCATTTTTACAGAGTTTTGATTACTCAAAAGCTTCAATTTTGACCCATTTCAGGCACAGAAATGACTTTAAACACACTTATTTTAGTTGACAAAGTCATAATTCACATCCAACAGTCATTTAGAGTCAAAAGATTAAATGTTAAAATTTCATCCATATTGACCATTTTGGGATCGTTCGACATGTCCGGAGTCATCATTTTTCATCTGAAAATTGATTTTTTGGACTGTACAAAAAATGATTCAAAATGTCAATTGGATCGTGCCTCATGTTGAATAACCACTTTTTAAACCCTCACAGTGACCAAAATTGCCAATTTTACAGAGTTTTGCTTACTCAAAAGCTTCAATTTTGACCCATTTCAGGCACAGAAATGACTTTAAACACACTTATTTTAGTTGACAAAGTCATAATTCACATCCAACAGTCATTTAGAGTCAAAAGATTAAATGTTAAAATTTCATCATTATAGACCATTTTGGGAACGTTCGACAGGTCCGGAGTCATCGTTTTTCGTCTGAAAATTGATTTTTTGAACTGTACCAAAAATGATTCAAAATGTCAATTGGATCGTGCCTCATGTTGAATAACCACTTTTTAAACCCTCACAGTGACCAAAATTGCCATTTTTACAGAGTTTTGATTACTCAAAAGCTTCAATTTTGACCCATTTCAGGCACAGAAATGACTTTAAACACACTTATTTTAGTTGACAAAGTCATAATTCACATCCAACAGTCATTTAAAGTCAAAAGATTAAATGTTAAAATTTCATCCATATTGACCATTTTGGGATCGTTCGACATGTCCGGAGTCATCGTTTTTCATCCGAAAATTGATTTTTTGGACTGTACCAAAAATGATTCAAAATGTCAATTGGATCGTGCCTCATGTTGAATAACCACTTTTTAAACCCTCACAGTGACCAAAATTGCCATTTTTACAGAGTTTTGCTTACTCAAAAGCTTCAATTTTGACCCATTTCAGGCACAGAAATGACTTTAAACACACTTATTTTAGTTGACAAAGTCATAATTCACATCCAACAGTCATTTACAGTCAAAAGATTAAATGTTAAAATTTCATCCATATTGACCATTTTGGGATCGTTCGACATGTCCGGAGTCATCGTTTTTCATCCGAAAATTGATTTTTTGGACTGTACCAAAAATGATTCAAAATGTCAATTGGATCGTGCCTCATGTTGAATAACCACTTTTTAAACCCTCACAGTGACCAAAATTGCCAATTTTACAGAGTTTTGCTTACTCAAAAGCTTCAATTTTTACCCCTTTGAGGCACAGAAATGACTTTAAACACACTTATTTTAGTTGACAAATTCATAATTCACATCCAACAGTCATTTACAGTCAAAAGATTAAATGTTAAAATTTCATCCATATTGACCATTTTGGAATCGTTCGACATGTCCGGAGTCATCTTTTTTCATCCGAAAATTGATTTTTTGAACTGTACCAAAAATGATTCAAAATGTCAATTGGATCGTGCCTCATGTTGAATAACCACTTTTTAAACCCTCACAGTGACCACAATTGCCAATTTTACAGAGTTTTGCTTACTCAAAAGCTTCAATTTTGACCCATTTCAGGCACAGAAATGACTTTAAACACACTTATTTTAGTTGACAAAGTCATAATTCACATCCAACAGTCATTTAGAGTCAAAAGATTAAATGTTAAAATTTCATCATTATAGACCATTTTGGGAACGTTCGACAGGTCCGGAGTCATCGTTTTTCGTCTGAAAAATGATTTTTTGGACTGTACCAAAAATGATTCAAAATGTCAATTGGATCGTGCTTTATGTTGAATAACCACTTTTTAAACCCTCAGAGTGACCAAAATTGCCATTTTTACAGAGTTTTGCTTACTCAAAAGCTTCAATTTTGATCCGTTTTAGGCACAGAAATGACTTTAAACACACTTATTTTAGTTGACAAAGTCATAATTCACATCCAACAGTCATTTACAGTCAAAAGATTAAATGTTAAAATTTCATCCATATTGACCATTTTGGGATCGTTCGACATGTCCGGAGTCATCGTTTTTCATCCGAAAATTGATTTTTTGGACTGTACCAAAAACGATTCAAAATGTCAATTGGATCGTGCCTCATTTTGAATAACCACTTTTTAAACCCTCACAGTGACCAAAATTGCCAATTTTACAGAGTTTTGCTTACACAAAAACTTCAATTTTGACCCATTTCAGGCACAGAAATGACTTTAAACACACTTATTTTAGTTGACAAAGCCATAATTCACATCCAACAGTCATTTAGAGTCAAAAGATTAAATGTTAAAATTTCATCATTATAGACCATTTTGGGAACGTTCGACAGGCCCGGAGTCATCGTTTTTCGTCTGAAAATTGATTTTTTGGACTGTACCAAAAATGATTCAAAATGTCAATTGGATCGTGCCTCATGTTGAATAACCACTTTTTAAACCCTCAGAGTGACCAAAATTGCCATTTTTACAGAGTTTTGCTTACACAAAAGCTTCAATTTTGACCCGTTTCAGGCACAGAAATGACTTTAAACACACTTATTTTAGTTGACAAAGTCATTATTCACATCCAACAGTCATTTAGAGTCAAAAGATTAAATGTTAAAATTTCATCCATATTGACCATTTTGGGAACGTTCGACAGGTCCGGAGTCATCGTTTTTCGTCTGAAAATTGATTTTTTGGACTGTACCAAAAATGATTCAAAATGTCAATTGGATCGTGCCTCATGTTGAATAACCACTTTTTAAACCCTCACAGTGACCAAAATTGCCATTTTTACAGAGTTTTGATTACTCAAAAGCTTCAATTTTGACCCATTTCAGGCACAGAAATGACTTTAAACACACTTATTTTAGTTGACAAAGTCATAATTCACATCCAACAGTCATTTACAGTCAAAAGATTAAATGTTAAAATTTCATCCATATTGACCATTTTGGGATCGTTCGACATGTCCGGAGTCATCGTTTTTCATCCGAAAAATTGATTTTTTGGACTGTACCAAAAATGATTCAAAATGTCAATTGGATCGTGCCTCATGTTGAATAACCACTTTTTAAACCCTCACAGTGACCAAAATTGCCATTTTTACAGAGTTTTGATTACTCAAAAGCTTCAATTTGTACCCCTTTGAGGCACAGAAATGACTTTAAACACACTTATTTTAGTTGACAAAGTCATAATTCACATCCAACAGTCATTTACAGTCAAAAGATTAAATGTTAAAATTTCATCCATATTGACCATTTTGGGATCGTTCGACATGTCCGGAGTCATCGTTTTTCATCCGAAAATTGATTTTTTGAGCTGTACCAAAAATGATTCAAAATGTCAATTGGATCGTGCCTCATGTTGAATAACCACTTTTTAAACCCTCACAGTGACCAAAATTGCCAATTTTACAGAGTTTTGCTTACTCAAAAGCTTCAATTTTGACCCATTTCAGTCACAGAAATGACTTTAAACACACTTATTTTAGTTGACAAAGCCATAATTCACATCCAACAGTCATTTAGAGTCAAAAGATTAAATGTTAAAATTTCATCATTATAGACCATTTTGGGAACGTTCGACAGGTCCGGAGTCATCGTTTTTCGTCTGAAAATTGATTTTTTGGACTGTACCAAAAATGATTCAAAATGTCAATTGGATCGTGCCTCATGTTGAATAACCACTTTTTAAACCCTCACAGTGACCAAAATTGCCAATTTTACAGAGTTTTGCTTACTCAAAAGCTTCAATTTTTACCCCTTTGAGGCACAGAAATGACTTTAAACACACTTATTTTAGTTGACAAATTCATAATTCACATCCAACAGTCATTTACAGTCAAAAGATTAAATGTTAAAATTTCATCCATATTGACCAGTTTGGGATCGTTCGACATGTCCGGAGTCATCTTTTTTCATCCGAAAATTGATTTTTTGAACTGTACCAAAAATGATTCAAAATGTCAATTGGATCGTGCCTCATGTTGAATAACCACTTTTTAAACCCTCACAGTGACCACAATTGCCAATTTTACAGAGTTTTGCTTACTCAAAAGCTTCAATTTTGACCCATTTCAGGCACAGAAATGACTTTAAACACACTTATTTTAGTTGACAAAGTCATAATTCACATCCAACAGTCATTTAGAGTCAAAAGATTAAATGTTAAAATTTCATCATTATAGGCCATTTTGGGAACGTTCGACAGGTCCGGAGTCATCGTTTTTCGTCTGAAAAATGATTTTTTGGACTGTACCAAAAATGATTCAAAATGTCAATTGGATCGTGCTTTATGTTGAATAACCACTTTTTAAACCCTCAGAGTGACCAAAATTGCCATTTTTACAGAGTTTTGCTTACTCAAAAGCTTCAATTTTGATCCGTTTTAGGCACAGAAATGACTTTAAACACACTTATTTTAGTTGACAAAGTCATAATTCACATCCAACAGTCATTTACAGTCAAAAGATTAAATGTTAAAATTTCATCCATATTGACCATTTTGGGATCGTTCGACATGTCCGGAGTCATCGTTTTTCATCCGAAAATTGATTTTTTGGACTGTACCAAAAACGATTCAAAATGTCAATTGGATCGTGCCTCATTTTGAATAACCACTTTTTAAACCCTCACAGTGACCAAAATTGCCAATTTTACAGAGTTTTGCTTACACAAAAACTTCAATTTTGACCCATTTCAGGCACAGAAATGACTTTAAACACACTTATTTTAGTTGACAAAGCCATAATTCACATCCAACAGTCATTTAGAGTCAAAAGATTAAATGTTAAAATTTCATCATTATAGACCATTTTGGGAACGTTCGACAGGCCCGGAGTCATCGTTTTTCGTCTGAAAATTGATTTTTTGGACTGTACCAAAAATGATTCAAAATGTCAATTGGATCGTGCCTCATGTTGAATAACCACTTTTTAAACCCTCAGAGTGACCAAAATTGCCATTTTTACAGAGTTTTGCTTACACAAAAGCTTCAATTTTGACCCGTTTCAGGCACAGAAATGACTTTAAACACACTTATTTTAGTTGACAAAGTCATTATTCACATCCAACAGTCATTTAGAGTCAAAAGATTAAATGTTAAAATTTCATCCATATTGACCATTTTGGGAACGTTCGACAGGTCCGGAGTCATCGTTTTTCGTCTGAAAATTGATTTTTTGGACTGTACCAAAAATGATTCAAAATGTCAATTGGATCGTGCCTCATGTTGAATAACCACTTTTTAAACCCTCACAGTGACCAAAATTGCCATTTTTACAGAGTTTTGATTACTCAAAAGCTTCAATTTTGACCCATTTCAGGCACAGAAATGACTTTAAACACACTTATTTTAGTTGACAAAGTCATAATTCACATCCAACAGTCATTTACAGTCAAAAGATTAAATGTTAAAATTTCATCCATATTGACCATTTTGGGATCGTTCGACATGTCCGGAGTCATCGTTTTTCATCCGAAAATTGATTTTTTGGACTGTACCAAAAATGATTCAAAATGTCAATTGGATCGTGCCTCATGTTGAATAACCACTTTTTAAACCCTCACAGTGACCAAAATTGCCATTTTTACAGAGTTTTGATTACTCAAAAGCTTCAATTTTTACCCCTTTGAGGCACAGAAATGACTTTAAACACACTTATTTTAGTTGACAAAGTCATAATTCACATCCAACAGTCATTTACAGTCAAAAGATTAAATGTTAAAATTTCATCCATATTGACCATTTTGGGATCGTTCGACATGTCCGGAGTCATCGTTTTTCATCCGAAAATTGATTTTTTGGACAGTACCAAAAATGATTCAAAATGTCAATTGGATCGTGCCTCATTTTGAATAACCACTTTTTAAACCCTCACAGTGACCAAAATTGCCAATTTTACAGAGTTTTGCTTACACAAAAGCTTCAATTTTGACCCGTTTCAGGCACAGAAATGACTTTAAACACACTTATTTTAGTTGACAAAGTCATTATTCACATCCAACAGTCATTTAGAGTCAAAAGATTAAATGTTAAAATTTCATCCATATTGACCATTTTGGGATCGTTCGACATGTCCGGAGTCATCGTTTTTCATCCGAAAATTGATTTTTTGGACTGTACCAAAAATGATTCAAAATGTCAATTGGATCGTGCCTCATGTTGAATAACCACTTTTTAAACCCTCACAGTGACCAAAATTGCCATTTTTACAGAGTTTTGATTACTCAAAAGCTTAAATTTTTACCCCTTTGAGGCACAGAAATGACTTTAAACACACTTATTTTAGTTGACAAAGTCATAATTCACATCCAACAGTCATTTACAGTCAAAAGATTAAATGTTAAAATTTCATCCATATTGACCATTTTGGGATCGTTCGACATGTCCGGAGTCATCGTTTTTCATCCGAAAATTGATTTTTTGAACTGTACCAAAAATGATTCAAAATGTCAATTGGATCGTGCCTCATGTTGAATAACCACTTTTTAAACCCTCACAGTGACCAAAATTGCTAATTTTACAGAGTTTTGCTTACTCAAAAGCTTCAATTTTGACCCATTTCAGGCACAGAAATGACTTTAAACACACTTATTTTAGTTGACAAAGCCATAATTCACATCCAACAGTCATTTAGAGTCAAAAGATTAAATGTTAAAATTTCATCATTATAGACCATTTTGGGAACGTTCGACAGGACCGGAGTCATCGTTTTTCGTCTGAAAATTGATTTTTTGGACTGTACCAAAAATGATTCAAAATGTCAATTGGATCGTGCCTCATGTTGAATAACCACTTTTTAAACCCTCAGAGTGACCAAAATTGCCATTTTTACAGAGTTTTGCTTACTCAAAAGCTTCAATTTTGATCCGTTTTAGGCACAGAAATGACTTTAAACACACTTATTTTAGTTGACAAAGTCATAATTCACATCCAACAGTCATTTACAGTCAACAGATTAAATGTTAAAATTTCATCCATATTGACCATTTTGGGATCGTTCGACATGTCCGGAGTCATCGTTTTTCATCCGAAAATTGATTTTTTGGACTGTACCAAAAATGATTCAAAATGTCAATTGGATCGTGCCTCATTTTGAATAACCACTTTTTAAACCCTCACAGTGACCAAAATTGCCAATTTTACAGAGTTTTGCTTACACAAAAGCTTCAATTTTGACCCGTTTCAGGCACAGAAATGACTTTAAACACACTTATTTTAGTTGACAAAGTCATTATTCACATCCAACAGTCATTTAGAGTCAAAAGATTAAATGTTAAAATTTCATCCATATTGACCATTTTGGGATCGTTCGACATGTCCGGAGTCATCGTTTTTCATCCGAAAATTGATTTTTTGGACTGTACCAAAAATGATTCAAAATGTCAATTGGATCGTGCCTCATGTTGAATAACCACTTTTTAAACCCTCACAGTGACCAAAATTGCCATTTTTACAGAGTTTTGATTACTCAAAAGCTTCAATTTTGACCCATTTCAGGCACAGAAATGACTTTAAACACACTTATTTTAGTTGACAAAGTCATAATTCACATCCAACAGTCATTTACAGTCAAAAGATTACATGTTAAAATTTCATCCATATTGACCATTTTGGGATCGTTCGACATGTCGGAGTCATCATTTTTCATCCGAAAATTGATTTTTTGGACTGTACAAAAAATGATTCAAAATGTCAATTGGATCGTGCCTCATGTTGAATAACCACTTTTTAAACCCTCACAGTGACCAAAATTGCCAATTTTACAGAGTTTTGCTTACTCAAAAGCTTCAATTTTGACCCATTTCAGGCACAGAAATGACTTTAAACACACTTATTTTAGTTGACAAAGTCATAATTCACATCCAACAGTCATTTAGAGTCAAAAGATTAAATGTTAAAATTTCATCATTATAGACCATTTTGGGAACGTTCGACAGGTCCGGAGTCATCGTTTTTCGTCTGAAAAATGATTTTTTGGACTGTACCAAAAATGATTCAAAATGTCAATTGGATCGTGCTTTATGTTGAATAACCACTTTTTAAACCCTCAGAGTGACCAAAATTGCCATTTTTACAGAGTTTTGCTTACTCAAAAGCTTCAATTTTGATCCGTTTTAGGCACAGAAATGACTTTAAACACACTTATTTTAGTTGACAAAGTCATAATTCACATCCAACAGTCATTTACAGTCAAAAGATTAAATGTTAAAATTTCATCCATATTGACCATTTTGGGATCGTTCGACATGTCCGGAGTCATCGTTTTTCATCCGAAAATTGATTTTTTGGACTGTACCAAAAACGATTCAAAATGTCAATTGGATCGTGCCTCATTTTGAATAACCACTTTTTAAACCCTCACAGTGACCAAAATTGCCAATTTTACAGAGTTTTGCTTACACAAAAACTTCAATTTTGACCCATTTCAGGCACAGAAATGACTTTAAACACACTTATTTTAGTTGACAAAGCCATAATTCACATCCAACAGTCATTTAGAGTCAAAAGATTAAATGTTAAAATTTCATCATTATAGACCATTTTGGGAACGTTCGACAGGCCCGGAGTCATCGTTTTTCGTCTGAAAATTGATTTTTTGGACTGTACCAAAAATGATTCAAAATGTCAATTGGATCGTGCCTCATGTTGAATAACCACTTTTTAAACCCTCAGAGTGACCAAAATTGCCATTTTTACAGAGTTTTGCTTACACAAAAGCTTCAATTTTGACCCATTTCAGGCACAGAAATGACTTTAAACACACTTATTTTAGTTGACAAAGTTATTATTCACATCCAACAGTCATTTAGAGTCAAAAGATTAAATGTTAAAATTTCATCCATATTGACCATTTTGGGAACGTTCGACAGGTCCGGAGTCATCGTTTTTCGTCTGAAAATTGATTTTTTGGACTGTACCAAAAATGATTCACAATGTCAATTGGATCGTGCCTCATGTTGAATAACCACTTTTTAAACCCTCACAGTGACCAAAATTGCCATTTTTACAGAGTTTTGATTACTCAAAAGCTTCAATTTTGACCCATTTCAGGCACAGAAATGACTTTAAACACACTTATTTTAGTTGACAAAGTCATAATTCACATCCAACAGTCATTTACAGTCAAAAGATTAAATGTTAAAATTTCATCCATATTGACCATTTTGGGATCGTTCGACATGTCCGGAGTCATCGTTTTTCATCCGAAAATTGATTTTTTGGACTGTACCAAAAATGATTCAAAATGTCAATTGGATCGTGCCTCATGTTGAATAACCACTTTTTAAACCCTCACAGTGACCAAAATTGCCATTTTTACAGAGTTTTGATTACTCAAAAGCTTCAATTTTTACCCCTTTGAGGCACAGAAATGACTTTAAACACACTTATTTTAGTTGACAAAGTCATAATTCACATCCAACAGTCATTTACAGTCAAAAGATTAAATGTTAAAATTTCATCCATATTGACCATTTTGGGATCGTTCGACATGTCCGGAGTCATCGTTTTTCATCCGAAAATTGATTTTTTGAGCTGTACCAAAAATGATTCAAAATGTCAATTGGATCGTGCCTCATGTTGAATAACCACTTTTTAAACCCTCACAGTGACCAAAATTGCCAATTTTACAGAGTTTTGCTTACTCAAAAGCTTCAATTTTGACCCATTTCAGGCACAGAAATGACTTTAAACACACTTATTTTAGTTGACAAAGCCATAATTCACATCCAACAGTCATTTAGAGTCAAAAGATTAAATGTTAAAATTTCATCATTATAGACCATTTTGGGAACGTTCGACAGGACCGGAGTCATCGTTTTTCGTCTGAAAATTGATTTTTTGGACTGTACCAAAAATGATTCAAAATGTCAATTGTATCGTGCCTCATGTTGAATAACCACTTTTTAAACCCTCAGAGTGACCAAAATTGCCATTTTTACAGAGTTTTGCTTACTCAAAAGCTTCAATTTTGATCCGTTTTAGGCACAGAAATGACTTTAAACACACTTATTTTAGTTGACAAAGTCATAATTCACATCCAACAGTCATTTACAGTCAACAGATTAAATGTTAAAATTTCATCCATATTGACCATTTTGGGATCGTTCGACATGTCCGGAGTCATCGTTTTTCATCCGAAAATTGATTTTTTGGACTGTACCAAAAATGATTCAAAATGTCAATTGGATCGTGCCTCATTTTGAATAACCACTTTTTAAACCCTCACAGTGACCAAAATTGCCAATTTTACAGAGTTTTGCTTACACAAAAGCTTCAATTTTGACCCGTTTCAGGCACAGAAATGACTTTAAACACACTTATTTTAGTTGACAAAGTCATTATTCACATCCAACAGTTATTTAGAGTCAAAAGATTAAATGTTAAAATTTCATCCATATTGACCATTTTGGGATCGTTCGACATGTCCGGAGTCATCGTTTTTCATCCGAAAATTGATTTTTTGGACTGTACCAAAAATGATTCAAAATGTCAATTGGATCGTGCCTCATGTTGAATAACCACTTTTTAAACCCTCACAGTGACCAAAATTGCCATTTTTACAGAGTTTTGATTACTCAAAAGCTTAAATTTTGACCCATTTCAGGCACAGAAATGACTTTAAACACACTTATTTTAGTTGACAAAGTCATAATTCACATCCAACAGTCATTTACAGTCAAAAGATTACATGTTAAAATTTCATCCATATTGACCATTTTGGGATCGTTCGACATGTCCGGAGTCATCATTTTTCATCCGAAAATTGATTTTTTGGACTGTACAAAAAATGATTCAAAATGTCAATTGGATCGTGCCTCATGTTGAATAACCACTTTTTAAACCCTCACAGTGACCAAAATTGCCAATTTTACAGAGTTTTGCTTACTCAAAAGCTTCAATTTTGACCCATTTCAGGCACAGAAATGACTTTAAACACACTTATTTTAGTTGACAAAGTCATAATTCACATCCAACAGTCATTTAGAGTCAAAAGATTAAATGTTAAAATTTCATCATTATAGACCATTTTGGGAACGTTCGACAGGTCCGGAGTCATCGTTTTTCGTCTGAAAAATGATTTTTTGGACTGTACCAAAAATGATTCAAAATGTCAATTGGATCGTGCTTTATGTTGAATAACCACTTTTTAAACCCTCAGAGTGACCAAAATTGCCATTTTTACAGAGTTTTGCTTACTCAAAAGCTTCAATTTTGATCCGTTTTAGGCACAGAAATGACTTTAAACACACTTATTTTAGTTGACAAAGTCATAATTCACATCCAACAGTCATTTACAGTCAAAAGATTAAATGTTAAAATTTCATCCATATTGACCATTTTGGGATCGTTCGACATGTCCGGAGTCATCGTTTTTCATCCGAAAATTGATTTTTTGGACTGTACCAAAAACGATTCAAAATGTCAATTGGATCGTGCCTCATTTTGAATAACCACTTTTTAAACCCTCACAGTGACCAAAATTGCCAATTTTACAGAGTTTTGCTTACACAAAAACTTCAATTTTGACCCATTTCAGACACAGAAATGACTTTAAACACACTTATTTTAGTTGACAAAGCCATAATTCACATCCAACAGTCATTTAGAGTCAAAAGATTAAATGTTAAAATTTCATCATTATAGACCATTTTGGGAACGTTCGACAGGCCCGGAGTCATCGTTTTTCGTCTGAAAATTGATTTTTTGGACTGTACCAAAAATGATTCAAAATGTCAATTGGATCGTGCCTCATGTTGAATAACCACTTTTTAAACCCTCAGAGTGACCAAAATTGCCATTTTTACAGAGTTTTGCTTACACAAAAGCTTCAATTTTGACCCGTTTCAGGCACAGAAATGACTTTAAACACACTTATTTTAGTTGACAAAGTCATTATTCACATCCAACAGTCATTTAGAGTCAAAAGATTAAATGTTAAAATTTCATCCATATTGACCATTTTGGGAACGTTCGACAGGTCCGGAGTCATCGTTTTTCGTCTGAAAATTGATTTTTTGGACTGTACCAAAAATGATTCAAAATGTCAATTGGATCGTGCCTCATGTTGAATAACCACTTTTTAAACCCTCACAGTGTCCAAAATTGCCATTTTTACAGAGTTTTGATTACTCAAAAGCTTCAATTTTGACCCATTTCAGGCACAGAAATGACTTTAAACACACTTATTTTAGTTGACAAAGTCATAATTCACATCCAACAGTCATTTACAGTCAAAAGATTAAATGTTAAAATTTCATCCATATTGACCATTTTGGGATCGTTCGACATGTCCGGAGTCATCGTTTTTCATCCGAAAATTGATTTTTTGGACTGTACCAAAAATGATTCAAAATGTCAATTGGATCGTGCCTCATGTTGAATAACCACTTTTTAAACCCTCACAGTGACCAAAATTGCCATTTTTACAGAGTTTTGATTACTCAAAAGCTTCAATTTTTACCCCTTTGAGGCACAGAAATGACTTTAAACACACTTATTTTAGTTGACAAAGTCATAATTCACATCCAACAGTCATGTACAGTCAAAAGATTAAATGTTAAAATTTCATCCATATTGACCATTTTGGGATCGTTCGACATGTCCGGAGTCATCGTTTTTCATCCGAAAATTGATTTTTTGAGCTGTACCAAAAATGATTCAAAATGTCAATTGGATCGTGCCTCATGTTGAATAACCACTTTTTAAACCCTCAGAGTGACCAAAATTGCCAATTTTACAGAGTTTTGCTTACTCAAAAGCTTCAATTTTGATCCGTTTTAGGCACAGAAATGACTTTAAACACACTTATTTTAGTTGACAAAGTCATAATTCACATCCAACAGTCATTTACAGTCAAAAGATTAAATGTTAAAATTTCATCCATATTGACCATTTTGGGATCGTTCGACATGTCCGGAGTCATCGTTTTTCATCCGAAAATTGATTTTTTGGACTGTACCAAAAATGATTCAAAATGTCAATTGGATCGTGCCTCATTTTGAATAACCACTTTTTAAACCCTCACAGTGACCAAAATTGCCAATTTTACAGAGTTTTGCTTACACAAAAGCTTCAATTTTGACCCGTTTCAGGCACAGAAATGACTTTAAACACACTTATTTTAGTTGACAAAGTCATTATTCACATCCAACAGTCATTTAGAGTCAAAAGATTAAATGTTAAAATTTCATCCATATTGACCATTTTGGGAACGTTCGACAGGTCCGGAGTCATCGTTTTTCGTCTGAAAATTGATTTTTTGGACTGTACCAAAAATGATTCAAAATGTCAATTGGATCGTGCCTCATGTTGAATAACCACTTTTTAAACCCTCACAGTGACCAAAATTGCCATTTTTACAGAGTTTTGCTTACTCAAAAGCTTCAATTTTGACCCATTTCAGGCACAGAAATGACTTTAAACACACTTATTTTAGTTGACAAAGTCATAATTCACATCCAACAGTCATTTACAGTCAAAAGATTAAATGTTAAAATTTCATACATATTGACCATTTTGGGATCGTTCGACATGTCCGGAGTCATCGTTTTTCATCCGAAAATTGATTTTTTGGACAGTACCAAAAATGATTCAAAATGTCAATTGGATCGTGCCTCATTTTGAATAACCACTTTTTAAACCCTCACAGTGACCAAAATTGCCAATTTTACAGAGTTTTGCTTACACAAAAGCTTCAATTTTGACCCGTTTCAGGCACAGAAATGACTTTAAACACACTTATTTTAGTTGACAAAGTCATTATTCACATCCAACAGTCATTTAGAGTCAAAAGATTAAATGTTAAAATTTCATCCATATTGACCATTTTGGGATCGTTCGACATGTCCGGAGTCATCGTTTTTCATCCGAAAATTGATTTTTTGGACTGTACCAAAAATGATTCAAAATGTCAATTGGATCGTGCCTCATGTTGAATAACCACTTTTTAAACCCTCACAGTGACCAAAATTGCCATTTTTACAGAGTTTTGCTTACTCAAAAGCTTCAATTTTGATCCGTTTTAGGCACAGAAATGACTTTAAACACACTTATTTTAGTTGACAAAGTCATAATTCACATCCAACAGTCATTTACAGTCAAAAGATTAAATGTTAAAATTTCATCCATATTGACCATTTTGGGATCGTTCGACATGTCCGGAGTCATCGTTTTTCATCCGAAAATTGATTTTTTGGACTGTACCAAAAATGATTCAAAATGTCAATTGGATCGTGCCTCATTTTGAATAACCACTTTTTAAACCCTCACAGTGACCAAAATTGCCAATTTTACAGAGTTTTGCTTACACAAAAGCTTCAATTTTGACCCGTTTCAGGCACAGAAATGACTTTAAACACACTTATTTTAGTTGACAAAGTCATTATTCACATCCAACAGTCATTTAGAGTCAAAAGATTAAATGTTAAAATTTCATCCATATTGACCATTTTGGGAACGTTCGACAGGTCCGGAGTCATCGTTTTTCGTCTGAAAATTGATTTTTTGGACTGTACCAAAAATGATTCAAAATGTCAATTGGATCGTGCCTCATGTTGAATAACCACTTTTTAAACCCTCAGAGTGACCAAAATTGCCATTTTTACAGAGTTTTGCTTACTCAAAAGCTTCAATTTTGATCCGTTTTAGGCACAGAAATGACTTTAAACACACTTATTTTAGTTGACAAAGTCATAATTCACATCCAACAGTCATTTACAGTCAAAAGATTAAATGTTAAAATTTCATCCATATTGACCATTTTGGGATCGTTCGACATGTCCGGAGTCATCGTTTTTCATCCGAAAATTGATTTTTTGGACTGTACCAAAAACGATTCAAAATGTCAATTGGATCGTGCCTCATTTTGAATAACCACTTTTTAAACCCTCACAGTGACCAAAATTGCCAATTTTACAGAGTTTTGCTTACACAAAAACTTCAATTTTGACCCATTTCAGGCACAGAAATGACTTTAAACACACTTATTTTAGTTGACAAAGCCATAATTCACATCCAACAGTCATTTAGAGTCAAAAGATTAAATGTTAAAATTTCATCATTATAGACCATTTTGGGAACGTTCGACAGGCCCGGAGTCATCGTTTTTCGTCTGAAAATTGATTTTTTGGACTGTACCAAAAATGATTCAAAATGTCAATTGGATCGTGCCTCATGTTGAATAACCACTTTTTAAACCCTCAGAGTGACCAAAATTGCCATTTTTACAGAGTTTTGCTTACACAAAAGCTTCAATTTTGACCCATTTCAGGCACAGAAATGACTTTAAACACACTTATTTTAGTTGACAAAGTTATTATTCACATCCAACAGTCATTTAGAGTCAAAAGATTAAATGTTAAAATTTCATCCATATTGACCATTTTGGGAACGTTCGACAGGTCCGGAGTCATCGTTTTTCGTCTGAAAATTGATTTTTTGGACTGTACCAAAAATGATTCACAATGTCAATTGGATCGTGCCTCATGTTGAATAACCACTTTTTAAACCCTCACAGTGACCAAAATTGCCATTTTTACAGAGTTTTGATTACTCAAAAGCTTCAATTTTGACCCATTTCAGGCACAGAAATGACTTTAAACACACTTATTTTAGTTGACAAAGTCATAATTCACATCCAACAGTCATTTACAGTCAAAAGATTAAATGTTAAAATTTCATCCATATTGACCATTTTGGGATCGTTCGACATGTCCGGAGTCATCGTTTTTCATCCGAAAATTGATTTTTTGGACTGTACCAAAAATGATTCAAAATGTCAATTGGATCGTGCCTCATGTTGAATAACCACTTTTTAAACCCTCACAGTGACCAAAATTGCCATTTTTACAGAGTTTTGATTACTCAAAAGCTTCAATTTTTACCCCTTTGAGGCACAGAAATGACTTTAAACACACTTATTTTAGTTGACAAAGTCATAATTCACATCCAACAGTCATTTACAGTCAAAAGATTAAATGTTAAAATTTCATCCATATTGACCATTTTGGGATCGTTCGACATGTCCGGAGTCATCGTTTTTCATCCGAAAATTGATTTTTTGAGCTGTACCAAAAATGATTCAAAATGTCAATTGGATCGTGCCTCATGTTGAATAACCACTTTTTAAACCCTCACAGTGACCAAAATTGCCAATTTTACAGAGTTTTGCTTACTCAAAAGCTTCAATTTTGACCCATTTCAGGCACAGAAATGACTTTAAACACACTTATTTTAGTTGACAAAGCCATAATTCACATCCAACAGTCATTTAGAGTCAAAAGATTAAATGTTAAAATTTCATCATTATAGACCATTTTGGGAACGTTCGACAGGACCGGAGTCATCGTTTTTCGTCTGAAAATTGATTTTTTGGACTGTACCAAAAATGATTCAAAATGTCAATTGTATCGTGCCTCATGTTGAATAACCACTTTTTAAACCCTCAGAGTGACCAAAATTGCCATTTTTACAGAGTTTTGCTTACTCAAAAGCTTCAATTTTGATCCGTTTTAGGCACAGAAATGACTTTAAACACACTTATTTTAGTTGACAAAGTCATAATTCACATCCAACAGTCATTTACAGTCAACAGATTAAATGTTAAAATTTCATCCATATTGACCATTTTGGGATCGTTCGACATGTCCGGAGTCATCGTTTTTCATCCGAAAATTGATTTTTTGGACTGTACCAAAAATGATTCAAAATGTCAATTGGATCGTGCCTCATTTTGAATAACCACTTTTTAAACCCTCACAGTGACCAAAATTGCCAATTTTACAGAGTTTTGCTTACACAAAAGCTTCAATTTTGACCCGTTTCAGGCACAGAAATGACTTTAAACACACTTATTTTAGTTGACAAAGTCATTATTCACATCCAACAGTTATTTAGAGTCAAAAGATTAAATGTTAAAATTTCATCCATATTGACCATTTTGGGATCGTTCGACATGTCCGGAGTCATCGTTTTTCATCCGAAAATTGATTTTTTGGACTGTACCAAAAATGATTCAAAATGTCAATTGGATCGTGCCTCATGTTGAATAACCACTTTTTAAACCCTCACAGTGACCAAAATTGCCATTTTTACAGAGTTTTGATTACTCAAAAGCTTAAATTTTGACCCATTTCAGGCACAGAAATGACTTTAAACACACTTATTTTAGTTGACAAAGTCATAATTCACATCCAACAGTCATTTACAGTCAAAAGATTACATGTTAAAATTTCATCCATATTGACCATTTTGGGATCGTTCGACATGTCCGGAGTCATCATTTTTCATCCGAAAATTGATTTTTTGGACTGTACAAAAAATGATTCAAAATGTCAATTGGATCGTGCCTCATGTTGAATAACCACTTTTTAAACCCTCACAGTGACCAAAATTGCCAATTTTACAGAGTTTTGCTTACTCAAAAGCTTCAATTTTGACCCATTTCAGGCACAGAAATGACTTTAAACACACTTATTTTAGTTGACAAAGTCATAATTCACATCCAACAGTCATTTAGAGTCAAAAGATTAAATGTTAAAATTTCATCATTATAGACCATTTTGGGAACGTTCGACAGGTCCGGAGTCATCGTTTTTCGTCTGAAAAATGATTTTTTGGACTGTACCAAAAATGATTCAAAATGTCAATTGGATCGTGCTTTATGTTGAATAACCACTTTTTAAACCCTCAGAGTGACCAAAATTGCCATTTTTACAGAGTTTTGCTTACTCAAAAGCTTCAATTTTGATCCGTTTTAGGCACAGAAATGACTTTAAACACACTTATTTTAGTTGACAAAGTCATAATTCACATCCAACAGTCATTTACAGTCAAAAGATTAAATGTTAAAATTTCATCCATATTGACCATTTTGGGATCGTTCGACATGTCCGGAGTCATCGTTTTTCATCCGAAAATTGATTTTTTGGACTGTACCAAAAACGATTCAAAATGTCAATTGGATCGTGCCTCATTTTGAATAACCACTTTTTAAACCCTCACAGTGACCAAAATTGCCAATTTTACAGAGTTTTGCTTACACAAAAACTTCAATTTTGACCCATTTCAGACACAGAAATGACTTTAAACACACTTATTTTAGTTGACAAAGCCATAATTCACATCCAACAGTCATTTAGAGTCAAAAGATTAAATGTTAAAATTTCATCATTATAGACCATTTTGGGAACGTTCGACAGGCCCGGAGTCATCGTTTTTCGTCTGAAAATTGATTTTTTGGACTGTACCAAAAATGATTCAAAATGTCAATTGGATCGTGCCTCATGTTGAATAACCACTTTTTAAACCCTCAGAGTGACCAAAATTGCCATTTTTACAGAGTTTTGCTTACACAAAAGCTTCAATTTTGACCCGTTTCAGGCACAGAAATGACTTTAAACACACTTATTTTAGTTGACAAAGTCATTATTCACATCCAACAGTCATTTAGAGTCAAAAGATTAAATGTTAAAATTTCATCCATATTGACCATTTTGGGAACGTTCGACAGGTCCGGAGTCATCGTTTTTCGTCTGAAAATTGATTTTTTGGACTGTACCAAAAATGATTCAAAATGTCAATTGGATCGTGCCTCATGTTGAATAACCACTTTTTAAACCCTCACAGTGTCCAAAATTGCCATTTTTACAGAGTTTTGATTACTCAAAAGCTTCAATTTTGACCCATTTCAGGCACAGAAATGACTTTAAACACACTTATTTTAGTTGACAAAGTCATAATTCACATCCAACAGTCATTTACAGTCAAAAGATTAAATGTTAAAATTTCATCCATATTGACCATTTTGGGATCGTTCGACATGTCCGGAGTCATCGTTTTTCATCCGAAAATTGATTTTTTGGACTGTACCAAAAATGATTCAAAATGTCAATTGGATCGTGCCTCATGTTGAATAACCACTTTTTAAACCCTCACAGTGACCAAAATTGCCATTTTTACAGAGTTTTGATTACTCAAAAGCTTCAATTTTTACCCCTTTGAGGCACAGAAATGACTTTAAACACACTTATTTTAGTTGACAAAGTCATAATTCACATCCAACAGTCATGTACAGTCAAAAGATTAAATGTTAAAATTTCATCCATATTGACCATTTTGGGATCGTTCGACATGTCCGGAGTCATCGTTTTTCATCCGAAAATTGATTTTTTGAGCTGTACCAAAAATGATTCAAAATGTCAATTGGATCGTGCCTCATGTTGAATAACCACTTTTTAAACCCTCAGAGTGACCAAAATTGCCAATTTTACAGAGTTTTGCTTACTCAAAAGCTTCAATTTTGATCCGTTTTAGGCACAGAAATGACTTTAAACACACTTATTTTAGTTGACAAAGTCATAATTCACATCCAACAGTCATTTACAGTCAAAAGATTAAATGTTAAAATTTCATCCATATTGACCATTTTGGGATCGTTCGACATGTCCGGAGTCATCGTTTTTCATCCGAAAATTGATTTTTTGGACTGTACCAAAAATGATTCAAAATGTCAATTGGATCGTGCCTCATTTTGAATAACCACTTTTTAAACCCTCACAGTGACCAAAATTGCCAATTTTACAGAGTTTTGCTTACACAAAAGCTTCAATTTTGACCCGTTTCAGGCACAGAAATGACTTTAAACACACTTATTTTAGTTGACAAAGTCATTATTCACATCCAACAGTCATTTAGAGTCAAAAGATTAAATGTTAAAATTTCATCCATATTGACCATTTTGGGAACGTTCGACAGGTCCGGAGTCATCGTTTTTCGTCTGAAAATTGATTTTTTGGACTGTACCAAAAATGATTCAAAATGTCAATTGGATCGTGCCTCATGTTGAATAACCACTTTTTAAACCCTCACAGTGACCAAAATTGCCATTTTTACAGAGTTTTGCTTACTCAAAAGCTTCAATTTTGACCCATTTCAGGCACAGAAATGACTTTAAACACACTTATTTTAGTTGACAAAGTCATAATTCACATCCAACAGTCATTTACAGTCAAAAGATTAAATGTTAAAATTTCATACATATTGACCATTTTGGGATCGTTCGACATGTCCGGAGTCATCGTTTTTCATCCGAAAATTGATTTTTTGGACAGTACCAAAAATGATTCAAAATGTCAATTGGATCGTGCCTCATTTTGAATAACCACTTTTTAAACCCTCACAGTGACCAAAATTGCCAATTTTACAGAGTTTTGCTTACACAAAAGCTTCAATTTTGACCCGTTTCAGGCACAGAAATGACTTTAAACACACTTATTTTAGTTGACAAAGTCATTATTCACATCCAACAGTCATTTAGAGTCAAAAGATTAAATGTTAAAATTTCATCCATATTGACCATTTTGGGATCGTTCGACATGTCCGGAGTCATCGTTTTTCATCCGAAAATTGATTTTTTGGACTGTACCAAAAATGATTCAAAATGTCAATTGGATCGTGCCTCATGTTGAATAACCACTTTTTAAACCCTCACAGTGACCAAAATTGCCATTTTTACAGAGTTTTGCTTACTCAAAAGCTTCAATTTTGATCCGTTTTAGGCACAGAAATGACTTTAAACACACTTATTTTAGTTGACAAAGTCATAATTCACATCCAACAGTCATTTACAGTCAAAAGATTAAATGTTAAAATTTCATCCATATTGACCATTTTGGGATCGTTCGACATGTCCGGAGTCATCGTTTTTCATCCGAAAATTGATTTTTTGGACTGTACCAAAAATGATTCAAAATGTCAATTGGATCGTGCCTCATTTTGAATAACCACTTTTTAAACCCTCACAGTGACCAAAATTGCCAATTTTACAGAGTTTTGCTTACACAAAAGCTTCAATTTTGACCCGTTTCAGGCACAGAAATGACTTTAAACACACTTATTTTAGTTGACAAAGTCATTATTCACATCCAACAGTCATTTAGAGTCAAAAGATTAAATGTTAAAATTTCATCCATATTGACCATTTTGGGAACGTTCGACAGGTCCGGAGTCATCGTTTTTCGTCTGAAAATTGATTTTTTGGACTGTACCAAAAATGATTCAAAATGTCAATTGGATCGTGCCTCATGTTGAATAACCACTTTTTAAACCCTCACAGTGACCAAAATTGCCATTTTTACAGAGTTTTGCTTACTCAAAAGCTTCAATTTTGACCCATTTCAGGCACAGAAATGACTTTAAACACACTTATTTTAGTTGACAAAGTCATAATTCACATCCAACAGTCATTTACAGTCAAAAGATTAAATGTTAAAATTTCATACATATTGACCATTTTGGGATCGTTCGACATGTCCGGAGTCATCGTTTTTCATCCGAAAATTGATTTTTTGGACAGTACCAAAAATGATTCAAAATGTCAATTGGATCGTGCCTCATTTTGAATAACCACTTTTTAAACCCTCACAGTGACCAAAATTGCCAATTTTACAGAGTTTTGCTTACACAAAAGCTTCAATTTTGACCCGTTTCAGGCACAGAAATGACTTTAAACACACTTATTTTAGTTGACAAAGTCATTATTCACATCCAACAGTCATTTAGAGTCAAAAGATTAAATGTTAAAATTTCATCCATATTGACCATTTTGGGATCGTTCGACATGTCCGGAGTCATCGTTTTTCATCCGAAAATTGATTTTTTGGACTGTACCAAAAATGATTCAAAATGTCAATTGGATTGTGCCTCATGTTGAATAACCACTTTTTAAACCCTCACAGTGACCAAAATTGCCATTTTTACAGAGTTTTGATTACTCAAAAGCTTAAATTTTTACCCCTTTGAGGCACAGAAATGACTTTAAACACACTTATTTTAGTTGACAAAGTCATAATTCACATCCAACAGTCATTTACAGTCAAAAGATTAAATGTTAAAATTTCATCCATATTGACCATTTTGGGATCGTTCGACATGTCCGGAGTCATCGTTTTTCATCCGAAAATTGATTTTTTGAACTGTACCAAAAATGATTCAAAATGTCAATTGGATCGTGCCTCATGTTGAATAACCACTTTTTAAACCCTCACAGTGACCAAAATTGCCAATTTTACAGAGTTTTGCTTACTCAAAAGCTTCAATTTTGACCCATTTCAGGCACAGAAATGACTTTAAACACACTTATTTTAGTTGACAAAGCCATAATTCACATCCAACAGTCATTTAGAGTCAAAAGATTAAATGTTAAAATTTCATCATTATAGACCATTTTGGGAACGTTCGACAGGACCGGAGTCATCGTTTTTCGTCTGAAAATTGATTTTTTGGACTGTACCAAAAATGATTCAAAATGTCAATTGGATCGTGCCTCATGTTGAATAACCACTTTTTAAACCCTCAGAGTGACCAAAATTGCCATTTTTACAGAGTTTTGCTTACTCAAAAGCTTCAATTTTGATCCGTTTTAGGCACAGAAATGACTTTAAACACACTTATTTTAGTTGACAAAGTCATAATTCACATCCAACAGTCATTTACAGTCAACAGATTAAATGTTAAAATTTCATCCATATTGACCATTTTGGGATCGTTCGACATGTCCGGAGTCATCGTTTTTCATCCGAAAATTGATTTTTTGGACTGTACCAAAAATGATTCAAAATGTCAATTGGATCGTGCCTCATTTTGAATAACCACTTTTTAAACCCTCACAGTGACCAAAATTGCCAATTTTACAGAGTTTTGCTTACACAAAAGCTTCAATTTTGACCCGTTTCAGGCACAGAAATGACTTTAAACACACTTATTTTAGTTGACAAAGTCATTATTCACATCCAACAGTCATTTAGAGTCAAAAGATTAAATGTTAAAATTTCATCCATATTGACCATTTTGGGATCGCTCGACAGGTCCGGAGTCATCGTTTTTCGTCTGAAAATTGATTTTTTGAACTGTACCAAAAATGATTCAAAATGTCAATTGGATCGTGCCTCATGTTGAATAACCACTTTTTAAACCCTCACAGTGACCAAAATTGCCATTTTTACAGAGTTTTGATTACTCAAAGGCTTCAATTTTGACCCATTTCAGGCACAGAAATGACTTTAAACACACTTATTTTAGTTGACAAAGTCATAATTCACATCCAACAGTCATTTAAAGTCAAAAGATTAAATGTTAAAATTTCATCCATATTGACCATTTTGGGATCGTTCGACATGTCCGGAGTCATCGTTTTTCATCCGAAAATTGATTTTTTGGACTGTACCAAAAATGATTCAAAATGTCAATTGGATCGTGCCTCATGTTGAATAACCACTTTTTAAACCCTCACAGTGACCAAAATTGCCATTTTTACAGAGTTTTGCTTACTCAAAAACTTCAATTTTGACCCATTTCAGGCACAGAAATGACTTTAAACACACTTATTTTAGTTGACAAAGTCATAATTCACATCCAACAGTCATTTACAGTCAAAAGATTACATGTTAAAATTTCATCCATATTGACCATTTTGGGATCGTTCGACATGTCCGGAGTCATCGTTTTTCATCCGAAAATTGATTTTTTGGACTGTACCAAAAATGATTCAAAATGTCAATTGGATCGTGCCTCATGTTGAATAACCACTTTTTAAACCCTCACAGTGACCAAAATTGCCATTTTTACAGAGTTTTGATTACTCAAAAGCTTCAATTTTGACCCATTTCAGGCACAGAAATGACTTTAAACACACTTATTTTAGTTGACAAAGTCATAATTCACATCCAACAGTCATTTAGAGTCAAAAGATTAAATGTTAAAATTTCATCATTATAGACCATTTTGGGAACGCTCGACAGGTCCGGAGTCATCGTTTTTCGTCTGAAAATTGATTTTTTGAACTGTACCAAAAATGATTCAAAATGTCAATTGGATCGTGCCTCATGTTGAATAACCACTTTTTAAACCCTGACAGTGACCAAAATTGCCATTTTTACAGAGTTTTGATTACTCAAAAGCTTCAATTTTGACCCATTTCAGGCACAGAAATGACTTTAAACACACTTATTTTAGTTGACAAAGTCATAATTCACATCCAACAGTCATTTAAAGTCAAAAGATTAAATGTTAAAATTTCATCCATATTGACCATTTTGGGATCGTTCGACATGTCCGGAGTCATCGTTTTTCATCCGAAAATTGATTTTTTGGACTGTACCAAAAATGATTCAAAATGTCAATTGGATCGTGCCTCATGTTGAATAACCACTTTTTAAACCCTCACAGTGACCAAAATTGCCATTTTTACAGAGTTTTGCTTACTCAAAAGCTTCAATTTTGACCCATTTCAGGCACAGAAATGACTTTAAAGACACTTATTTTAGTTGACAAAGTCATAATTCACATCCAACAGTCATTTACAGTCAAAAGATTAAATGTTAAAATTTCATCCATATTGACCATTTTAGGATCGTTCGACATGTCCGGAGTCATCGTTTTTCATCCGAAAATTGATTTTTTGGACTGTACCACAAATGATTCAAAATGTCAATTGGATCGTGCCTCATGTTGAATAACCACTTTTTAAACCCTCACAGTGACCAAAATTGCCAATTTTACAGAGTTTTGCTTACTCAAAAGCTTCAATTTTGACCCATTTCAGTCACAGAAATGACTTTAAACACACTTATTTTAGTTGACAAAGCCATAATTCACATCCAACAGTCATTTAGAGTCAAAAGATTAAATGTTAAAATTTCATCATTATAGACCATTTTGGGAACGTTCGACAGGTCCGGAGTCATCGTTTTTCGTCTGAAAATTGATTTTTTGGACTGTACCAAAAATGATTCAAAATGTCAATTGGATCGTGCCTCATGTTGAATAACCACTTTTTAAACCCTCAGAGTGACCAAAATTGCCATTTTTACAGAGTTTTGCTTACTCAAAAGCTTCAATTTTGATCCGTTTTAGGCACAGAAATGACTTTAAACACACTTATTTTAGTTGACAAAGTCATAATTCACATCCAACAGTCATTTACAGTCAAAAGATTAAATGTTAAAATTTCATCCATATTGACCATTTTGGGATCGTTCGACATGTCCGGAGTCATCGTTTTTCATCCGAAAATTGATTTTTTGGACTGTACCAAAAATGATTCAAAATGTCAATTGGATCGTGCCTCATTTTGAATAACCACTTTTTAAACCCTCACAGTGACCAAAATTGCCAATTTTTCAGAGTTTTGCTTACACAAAAGCTTCAATTTTGACCCGTTTCAGGCACAGAAATGACTTTAAACACACTTATTTTAGTTGACAAAGTCATTATTCACATCCAACAGTCATTTAGAGTCAAAAGATTAAATGTTAAAATTTCATCCATATTGACCATTTTGGGAACGTTCGACAGGTCCGGAGTCATCGTTTTTCGTCTGAAAATTGATTTTTTGGACTGTACCAAAAATGATTCAAAATGTCAATTGGATCGTGCCTCATGTTGAATAACCACTTTTTAAACCCTCACAGTGACCAAAATTGCCATTTTTACAGAGTTTTGCTTACTCAAAAGCTTCAATTTTGACCCATTTCAGGCACAGAAATGACTTTAAACACACTTATTTTAGTTGACAAAGTCATAATTCACATCCAACAGTCATTTACAGTCAAAAGATTAAATGTTAAAATTTCATACATATTGACCATTTTGGGATCGTTCGACATGTCCGGAGTCATCGTTTTTCATCCGAAAATTGATTTTTTGGACAGTACCAAAAATGATTCAAAATGTCAATTGGATCGTGCCTCATTTTGAATAACCACTTTTTAAACCCTCACAGTGACCAAAATTGCCAATTTTACAGAGTTTTGCTTACACAAAAGCTTCAATTTTGACCCGTTTCAGGCACAGAAATGACTTTAAACACACTTATTTTAGTTGACAAAGTCATTATTCACATCCAACAGTCATTTAGAGTCAAAAGATTAAATGTTAAAATTTCATCCATATTGACCATTTTGGGATCGTTCGACATGTCCGGAGTCATCGTTTTTCATCCGAAAATTGATTTTTTTGGACTGTACCAAAAATGATTCAAAATGTCAATTGGATCGTGCCTCATGTTGAATAACCACTTTTTAAACCCTCACAGTGACCAAAATTGCCATTTTTACAGAGTTTTGATTACTCAAAAGCTTCAATTTTTACCCCTTTGAGGCACAGAAATGACTTTAAACACACTTATTTTAGTTGACAAAGTCATAATTCACATCCAACAGTCATTTACAGTCAAAAGATTAAATGTTAAAATTTCATCCATATTGACCATTTTGGGATCGTTCGACATGTCCGGAGTCATCGTTTTTCATCCGAAAATTGATTTTTTGAACTGTACCAAAAATGATTCAAAATGTCAATTGGATCGTGCCTCATGTTGAATAACCACTTTTTAAACCCTCAGAGTGACCAAAATTGCCATTTTTACAGAGTTTTGCTTACTCAAAAGTTTCAATTTTGATCCGTTTTAGGCACAGAAATGACTTTAAACACACTTATTTTAGTTGACAAAGTCATAATTCACATCCAACAGTCATTTACAGTCAACAGATTAAATGTTAAAATTTCATCCATATTGACCATTTTGGGATCGTTCGACATGTCCGGAGTCATCGTTTTTCATCCGAAAATTGATTTTTTGGACTGTACCAAAAATGATTCAAAATGTCAATTGGATCGTGCCTCATTTTGAATAACCACTTTTTAAACCCTCACAGTGACCAAAATTGCCAATTTTACAGAGTTTTGCTTACACAAAAGCTTCAATTTTGACCCGTTTCAGGCACAGAAATGACTTTAAACACACTTATTTTAGTTGACAAAGTCATTATTCACATCCAACAGTCATTTAGAGTCAAAAGATTAAATGTTAAAATTTCATCCATATTGACCATTTTGGGATCGTTCGACATGTCCGGAGTCATCGTTTTTCATCCGAAAATTGATTTTTTGGACTGTACCAAAAATGATTCAAAATGTCAATTGGATCGTGCCTCATGTTGAATAACCACTTTTTAAACCCTCACAGTGACCAAAATTGCCATTTTTACAGAGTTTTGATTACTCAAAAGCTTCAATTTTGACCCATTTCAGGCACAGAAATGACTTTAAACACACTTATTTTAGTTGACAAAGTCATAATTCACATCCAACAGTCATTTACAGTCAAAAGATTACATGTTAAAATTTCATCCATATTGACCATTTTGGGATCATTCGACATGTCCGGAGTCATCATTTTTCATCCGAAAATTGATTTTTTGGACTGTACAAAAAATGATTCAAAATGTCAATTGGATCGTGCCTCATGTTGAATAACCACTTTTTAAACCCTCACAGTGACCAAAATTGCCAATTTTACAGAGTTTTGCTTACTCAAAAGCTTCAATTTTGACCCATTTCAGGCACAGAAATGACTTTAAACACACTTATTTTAGTTGACAAAGTCATAATTCACATCCAACAGTCATTTAGAGTCAAAAGATTAAATGTTAAAATTTCATCATTATAGACCATTTTGGGAACGTTCGACAGGTCCGGAGTCATCGTTTTTCGTCTGAAAATTGATTTTTTGAACTGTACCAAAAATGATTCAAAATGTCAATTGGATCGTGCCTCATGTTGAATAACCACTTTTTAAACCCTCACAGTGACCAAAATTGCCATTTTTACAGAGTTTTGATTACTCAAAAGCTTCAATTTTGACCCATTTCAGGCACAGAAATGACTTTAAACACACTTATTTTAGTTGACAAAGTCATAATTCACATCCAACAGTCATTTAAAGTCAAAAGATTAAATGTTAAAATTTCATCCATATTGACCATTTTGGGATCGTTCGACATGTCCGGAGTCATCGTTTTTCATCCGAAAATTGATTTTTTGGACTGTACCAAAAATGATTCAAAATGTCAATTGGATCGTGCCTCATGTTGAATAACCACTTTTTAAACCCTCACAGTGACCAAAATTGCCATTTTTACAGAGTTTTGCTTACTCAAAAGCTTCAATTTTGACCCATTTCAGGCACAGAAATGACTTTAAACACACTTATTTTAGTTGACAAAGTCATAATTCACATCCAACAGTCATTTACAGTCAAAAGATTAAATGTTAAAATTTCATCCATATTGACCATTTTAGGATCGTTCGACATGTCCGGAGTCATCGTTTTTCATCCGAAAATTGATTTTTTGGACTGTACCAAAAATTATTCAAAATGTCAATTGGATCGTGCCTCATGTTGAATAACCACTTTTTAAACCCTCACAGTGACCAAAATTGCCAATTTTACAGAGTTTTGCTTACTCAAAAGCTTCAATTTTTACCCCTTTGAGGCACAGAAATGACTTTAAACACACTTATTTTAGTTGACAAATTCATAATTCACATCCAACAGTCATTTACAGTCAAAAGATTAAATGTTAAAATTTCATCCATATTGACCATTTTGGGATCGTTCGACATGTCCGGAGTCATCTTTTTTCATCCGAAAATTGATTTTTTGAACTGTACCAAAAATGATTCAAAATGTCAATTGGATCGTGCCTCATGTTGAATAACCACTTTTTAAACCCTCACAGTGACCAAAATTGCCAATTTTACAGAGTTTTGCTTACTCAAAAGCTTCATTTTTGACCCATTTCAGGCACAGAAATGACTTTAAACACACTTATTTTAGTTGACAAAGTCATAATTCACATCCAACAGTCATTTAGAGTCAAAAGATTAAATGTTAAAATTTCATCATTATAGACCATTTTGGGAACGTTCGACAGGTCCGGAGTCATCGTTTTTCGTCTGAAAAATGATTTTTTGGACTGTACCAAAAATGATTCAAAATGTCAATTGGATCGTGCTTTATGTTGAATAACCACTTTTTAAACCCTCAGAGTGACCAAAATTGCCATTTTTACAGAGTTTTGCTTACTCAAAAGCTTCAATTTTGATCCGTTTTAGGCACAGAAATAACTTTAAACACACTTATTTTAGTTGACAAAGTCATAATTCACATCCAACAGTCATTTACAGTCAAAAGATTAAATGTTAAAATTTCATCCATATTGACCATTTTGGGATCGTTCGACATGTCCGGAGTCATCGTTTTTCATCCGAAAATTGATTTTTTGGACTGTACCAAAAACGATTCAAAATGTCAATTGGATCGTGCCTCATTTTGAATAACCACTTTTTAAACCCTCACAGTGACCAAAATTGCCAATTTTACAGAGTTTTGCTTACACAAAAACTTCAATTTTGACCCATTTCAGGCACAGAAATGACTTTAAACACACTTATTTTAGTTGACAAAGCCATAATTCACATCCAACAGTCATTTAGAGTCAAAAGATTAAATGTTAAAATTTCATCATTATAGACCATTTTGGGAACGTTCGACAGGCCCGGAGTCATCGTTTTTCGTCTGAAAATTGATTTTTTGGACTGTACCAAAAATGATTCAAAATGTCAATTGGATCGTGCCTCATGTTGAATAACCACTTTTTAAACCCTCAGAGTGACCAAAATTGCCATTTTTACAGAGTTTTGCTTACACAAAAGCTTCAATTTTGACCCGTTTCAGGCACAGAAATGACTTTAAACACACTTATTTTAGTTGACAAAGTCATTATTCACATCCAACAGTCATTTAGAGTCAAAAGATTAAATGTTAAAATTTCATCCATATTGACCATTTTGGGAACGTTCGACAGGTCCGGAGTCATCGTTTTTCGTCTGAAAATTGATTTTTTGGACTGTACCAAAAATGATTCAAAATGTCAATTGGATCGTGCCTCATGTTGAATAACCACTTTTTAAACCCTCACAGTGACCAAAATTGCCATTTTTACAGAGTTTTGATTACTCAAAAGCTTCAATTTTGACCCATTTCAGGCACAGAAATGACTTTAAACACACTTATTTTAGTTGACAAAGTCATAATTCACATCCAACAGTCATTTACAGTCAAAAGATTAAATGTTAAAATTTCATCCATATTGACCATTTTGGGATCGTTCGACATGTCCGGAGTCATCGTTTTTCATCCGAAAATTGATTTTTTGGACTGTACCAAAAATGATTCAAAATGTCAATTGGATCGTGCCTCATGTTGAATAACCACTTTTTAAACCCTCACAGTGACCAAAATTGCCATTTTTACAGAGTTTTTATTACTCAAAAGCTTCAATTTTTACCCCTTTGAGGCACAGAAATGACTTTAAACACACTTATTTTAGTTGACAAAGTCATAATTCACATCCAACAGTCATTTACAGTCAAAAGATTAAATGTTAAAATTTCATCCATATTGACCATTTTGGGATCGTTCGACATGTCCGGAGTCATCGTTTTTTATCCGAAAATTGATTTTTTGAGCTGTACCAAAAATGATTCAAAATGTCAATTGGATCGTGCCTCATGTTGAATAACCACTTTTTAAACCCTCACAGTGACCAAAATTGCCAATTTTACAGAGTTTTGCTTACTCAAAAGCTTCAATTTTGACCCATTTCAGTCACAGAAATGACTTTAAACACACTTATTTTAGTTGACAAAGCCATAATTCATATCCAACAGTCATTTAGAGTCAAAAGATTAAATGTTAAAATTTCATCATTATAGACCATTTTGGGAACGTTCGACAGGTCCGGAGTCATCGTTTTTCGTCTGAAAATTGATTTTTTGGACTGTACCAAAAATGATTCAAAATGTCAATTGGATCGTGCCTCATGTTGAATAACCACTTTTTAAACCCTCAGAGTGACCAAAATTGCCATTTTTACAGAGTTTTGCTTACTCAAAAACTTCAATTTTGATCCTTTTTAGGCACAGAAATGACTTTAAACACACTTATTTTAGTTGACAAAGTCATAATTCACATCCAACAGTCATTTACAGTCAAAAGATTAAATGTTAAAATTTCATCCATATTGACCATTTTGGGATCGTTCGACATGTCCGGAGTCATCGTTTTTCATCCGAAAATTGATTTTTTGGACTGTACCAAAAATGATTCAAAATGTCAATTGGATCGTGCCTCATTTTGAATAACCACTTTTTAAACCCTCACAGTGACCAAAATTGCCAATTTTACAGAGTTTTGCTTACACAAAAGCTTCAATTTTGACCCGTTTCAGGCACAGAAATGACTTTAAACACACTTATTTTAGTTGACAAAGTCATTATTCACATCCAACAGTCATTTAGAGTCAAAAGATTAAATGTTAAAATTTCATCCATATTGACCATTTTGGGATCGTTCGACATGTCCGGAGTCATCGTTTTTCATCCGAAAATTGATTTTTTGGACTGTACCAAAAATGATTCAAAATGTCAATTGGATCGTGCCTCATGTTGAATAACCACTTTTTAAACCCTCACAGTGACCAAAATTGCCATTTTTACAGAGTTTTGATTACTCAAAAGCTTAAATTTTTACCCCTTTGAGGCACAGAAATGACTTTAAACACACTTATTTTAGTTGACAAAGTCATAATTCACATCCAACAGTCATTTACAGTCAAAAGATTAAATGTTAAAATTTCATCCATATTGACCATTTTGGGATCGTTCGACATGTCCGGAGTCATCGTTTTTCATCCGAAAATTGATTTTTTGGACAGTACCAAAAATGATTCAAAATGTCAATTGGATCGTGCCTCATTTTGAATAACCACTTTTTAAACCCTCACAGTGACCAAAATTGCCAATTTTACAGAGTTTTGCTTACACAAAAGCTTCAATTTTGACCCGTTTCAGGCACAGAAATGACTTTAAACACACTTATTTTAGTTGACAAAGTCATTATTCACATCCAACAGTCATTTAGAGTCAAAAGATTAAATGTTAAAATTTCATCCATATTGACCATTTTGGGATCGTTCGACATGTCCGGAGTCATCGTTTTTCATCCGAAAATTGATTTTTTGGACTGTACCAAAAATGATTCAAAATGTCAATTGGATCGTGCCTCATGTTGAATAACCACTTTTTAAACCCTCACAGTGACCAAAATTGCCATTTTTACAGAGTTTTGATTACTCAAAAGCTTAAATTTTTACCCCTTTGAGGCACAGAAATGACTTTAAACACACTTATTTTAGTTGACAAAGTCATAATTCACATCCAACAGTCATTTACAGTCAAAAGATTAAATGTTAAAATTTCATCCATATTGACCATTTTGGGATCGTTCGACATGTCCGGAGTCATCGTTTTTCATCCGAAAATTGATTTTTTGAGCTGTACCAAAAATGATTCAAAATGTCAATTGGATCGTGCCTCATGTTGAATAACCACTTTTTAAACCCTCACAGTGACCAAAATTGCCAATTTTACAGAGTTTTGCTTACTCAAAAGCTTCAATTTTGACCCATTTCAGTCACAGAAATGACTTTAAACACACTTATTTTAGTTGACAAAGCCATAATTCACATCCAACAGTCATTTAGAGTCAAAAGATTAAATGTTAAAATTTCATCATTATAGACCATTTTGGGAACGTTCGACAGGTCCGGAGTCATCGTTTTTCGTCTGAAAATTGATTTTTTGGACTGTACCAAAAATGATTCAAAATGTCAATTGGATCGTGCCTCATGTTGAATAACCACTTTTTAAACCCTCAGAGTGACCAAAATTGCCATTTTTACAGAGTTTTGCTTACTCAAAAGCTTCAATTTTGATCCGTTTTAGGCACAGAAATGACTTTAAACACACTTATTTTAGTTGACAAAGTCATAATTCACATCCAACAGTCATTTACAGTCAAAAGATTAAATGTTAAAATTTCATCCATATTGACCATTTTGGGATCGTTCGACATGTCCGGAGTCATCGTTTTTCATCCGAAAATTGATTTTTTGGACTGTACCAAAAATGATTCAAAATGTCAATTGGATCGTGCCTCATTTTGAATAACCACTTTTTAAACCCTCACAGTGACCAAAATTGCCAATTTTTCAGAGTTTTGCTTACACAAAAGCTTCAATTTTGACCCGTTTCAGGCACAGAAATGACTTTAAACACACTTATTTTAGTTGACAAAGTCATTATTCACATCCAACAGTCATTTAGAGTCAAAAGATTAAATGTTAAAATTTCATCCATATTGACCATTTTGGGAACGTTCGACAGGTCCGGAGTCATCGTTTTTCGTCTGAAAAATGATTTTTTGGACTGTACCAAAAATGATTCAAAATGTCAATTGGATCGTGCTTTATGTTGAATAACCACTTTTTAAACCCTCAGAGTGACCAAAATTGCCATTTTTACAGAGTTTTGCTTACTCAAAAGCTTCAATTTTGATCCGTTTTAGGCACAGAAATGACTTTAAACACACTTATTTTAGTTGACAAAGTCATAATTCACATCCAACAGTCATTTAGAGTCAAAAGATTAAATGTTAAAATTTCATCATTATAGACCATTTTGGGAACGTTCGACAGGTCCGGAGTCATCGTTTTTCGTCTGAAAAATGATTTTTTGGACTGTACCAAAAATGATTCAAAATGTCAATTGGATCGTGCTTTATGTTGAATAACCACTTTTTAAACCCTCAGAGTGACCAAAATTGCCATTTTTACAGAGTTTTGCTTACTCAAAAGCTTCAATTTTGATCCGTTTTAGGCACAGAAATGACTTTAAACACACTTATTTTAGTTGACAAAGTCATAATTCACATCCAACAGTCATTTACAGTCAAAAGATTAAATGTTAAAATTTCATCCATATTGACCATTTTGGGGTCGTTCGACATGTCCGGAGTCATCGTTTTTCATCCGAAAATTGATTTTTTGGACTGTACCAAAAACGATTCAAAATGTCAATTGGATCGTGCCTCATTTTGAATAACCACTTTTTAAACCCTCACAGTGACCAAAATTGCCAATTTTACAGAGTTTTGCTTACACAAAAACTTCAATTTTGACCCATTTCAGGCACAGAAATGACTTTAAACACACTTATTTTAGTTGACAAAGCCATAATTCACATCCAACAGTCATTTAGAGTCAAAAGATTAAATGTTAAAATTTCATCATTATAGACCATTTTGGGAACGTTCGACAGGCCCGGAGTCATCGTTTTTCGTCTGAAAATTGATTTTTTGGACTGTACCAAAAATGATTCAAAATGTCAATTGGATCGTGCCTCATGTTGAATAACCACTTTTTAAACCCTCAGAGTGACCAAAATTGCCATTTTTACAGAGTTTTGCTTACACAAAAGCTTCAATTTTGACCCGTTTCAGGCACAGAAATGACTTTAAACACACTTATTTTAGTTGACAAAGTCATTATTCACATCCAACAGTCATTTAGAGTCAAAAGATTAAATGTTAAAATTTCATCCATATTGACCATTTTGGGAACGTTCGACAGGTCCGGAGTCATCGTTTTTCGTCTGAAAATTGATTTTTTGGACTGTACCAAAAATGATTCAAAATGTCAATTGGATCGTGCCTCATGTTGAATAACCACTTTTTAAACCCTCACAGTGACCAAAATTGCCATTTTTACAGAGTTTTGATTACTCAAAAGCTTCAATTTTGACCCATTTCAGGCACAGAAATGACTTTAAACACACTTATTTTAGTTGACAAAGTCATAATTCACATCCAACAGTCATTTACAGTCAAAAGATTAAATGTTAAAATTTCATCCATATTGACCATTTTGGGATCGTTCGACATGTCCGGAGTCATCGTTTTTCATCCGAAAATTGATTTTTTGGACTGTACCAAAAATGATTCAAAATGTCAATTGGATCGTGCCTCATGTTGAATAACCACTTTTTAAACCCTCACAGTGACCAAAATTGCCATTTTTACAGAGTTTTTATTACTCAAAAGCTTCAATTTTTACCCCTTTGAGGCACAGAAATGACTTTAAACACACTTATTTTAGTTGACAAAGTCATAATTCACATCCAACAGTCATTTACAGTCAAAAGATTAAATGTTAAAATTTCATCCATATTGACCATTTTGGGATCGTTCGACATGTCCGGAGTCATCGTTTTTTATCCGAAAATTGATTTTTTGAGCTGTACCAAAAATGATTCAAAATGTCAATTGGATCGTGCCTCATGTTGAATAACCACTTTTTAAACCCTCACAGTGACCAAAATTGCCAATTTTACAGAGTTTTGCTTACTCAAAAGCTTCAATTTTGACCCATTTCAGTCACAGAAATGACTTTAAACACACTTATTTTAGTTGACAAAGCCATAATTCATATCCAACAGTCATTTAGAGTCAAAAGATTAAATGTTAAAATTTCATCATTATAGACCATTTTGGGAACGTTCGACAGGTCCGGAGTCATCGTTTTTCGTCTGAAAATTGATTTTTTGGACTGTACCAAAAATGATTCAAAATGTCAATTGGATCGTGCCTCATGTTGAATAACCACTTTTTAAACCCTCAGAGTGACCAAAATTGCCATTTTTACAGAGTTTTGCTTACTCAAAAACTTCAATTTTGATCCTTTTTAGGCACAGAAATGACTTTAAACACACTTATTTTAGTTGACAAAGTCATAATTCACATCCAACAGTCATTTACAGTCAAAAGATTAAATGTTAAAATTTCATCCATATTGACCATTTTGGGATCGTTCGACATGTCCGGAGTCATCGTTTTTCATCCGAAAATTGATTTTTTGGACTGTACCAAAAATGATTCAAAATGTCAATTGGATCGTGCCTCATTTTGAATAACCACTTTTTAAACCCTCACAGTGACCAAAATTGCCAATTTTACAGAGTTTTGCTTACACAAAAGCTTCAATTTTGACCCGTTTCAGGCACAGAAATGACTTTAAACACACTTATTTTAGTTGACAAAGTCATTATTCACATCCAACAGTCATTTAGAGTCAAAAGATTAAATGTTAAAATTTCATCCATATTGACCATTTTGGGATCGTTCGACATGTCCGGAGTCATCGTTTTTCATCCGAAAATTGATTTTTTGGACTGTACCAAAAATGATTCAAAATGTCAATTGGATCGTGCCTCATGTTGAATAACCACTTTTTAAACCCTCACAGTGACCAAAATTGCCATTTTTACAGAGTTTTGATTACTCAAAAGCTTAAATTTTTACCCCTTTGAGGCACAGAAATGACTTTAAACACACTTATTTTAGTTGACAAAGTCATAATTCACATCCAACAGTCATTTACAGTCAAAAGATTAAATGTTAAAATTTCATCCATATTGACCATTTTGGGATCGTTCGACATGTCCGGAGTCATCGTTTTTCATCCGAAAATTGATTTTTTGGACAGTACCAAAAATGATTCAAAATGTCAATTGGATCGTGCCTCATTTTGAATAACCACTTTTTAAACCCTCACAGTGACCAAAATTGCCAATTTTACAGAGTTTTGCTTACACAAAAGCTTCAATTTTGACCCGTTTCAGGCACAGAAATGACTTTAAACACACTTATTTTAGTTGACAAAGTCATTATTCACATCCAACAGTCATTTAGAGTCAAAAGATTAAATGTTAAAATTTCATCCATATTGACCATTTTGGGATCGTTCGACATGTCCGGAGTCATCGTTTTTCATCCGAAAATTGATTTTTTGGACTGTACCAAAAATGATTCAAAATGTCAATTGGATCGTGCCTCATGTTGAATAACCACTTTTTAAACCCTCACAGTGACCAAAATTGCCATTTTTACAGAGTTTTGATTACTCAAAAGCTTAAATTTTTACCCCTTTGAGGCACAGAAATGACTTTAAACACACTTATTTTAGTTGACAAAGTCATAATTCACATCCAACAGTCATTTACAGTCAAAAGATTAAATGTTAAAATTTCATCCATATTGACCATTTTGGGATCGTTCGACATGTCCGGAGTCATCGTTTTTCATCCGAAAATTGATTTTTTGAGCTGTACCAAAAATGATTCAAAATGTCAATTGGATCGTGCCTCATGTTGAATAACCACTTTTTAAACCCTCACAGTGACCAAAATTGCCAATTTTACAGAGTTTTGCTTACTCAAAAGCTTCAATTTTGACCCATTTCAGTCACAGAAATGACTTTAAACACACTTATTTTAGTTGACAAAGCCATAATTCACATCCAACAGTCATTTAGAGTCAAAAGATTAAATGTTAAAATTTCATCATTATAGACCATTTTGGGAACGTTCGACAGGTCCGGAGTCATCGTTTTTCGTCTGAAAATTGATTTTTTGGACTGTACCAAAAATGATTCAAAATGTCAATTGGATCGTGCCTCATGTTGAATAACCACTTTTTAAACCCTCAGAGTGACCAAAATTGCCATTTTTACAGAGTTTTGCTTACTCAAAAGCTTCAATTTTGATCCGTTTTAGGCACAGAAATGACTTTAAACACACTTATTTTAGTTGACAAAGTCATAATTCACATCCAACAGTCATTTACAGTCAAAAGATTAAATGTTAAAATTTCATCCATATTGACCATTTTGGGATCGTTCGACATGTCCGGAGTCATCGTTTTTCATCCGAAAATTGATTTTTTGGACTGTACCAAAAATGATTCAAAATGTCAATTGGATCGTGCCTCATTTTGAATAACCACTTTTTAAACCCTCACAGTGACCAAAATTGCCAATTTTTCAGAGTTTTGCTTACACAAAAGCTTCAATTTTGACCCGTTTCAGGCACAGAAATGACTTTAAACACACTTATTTTAGTTGACAAAGTCATTATTCACATCCAACAGTCATTTAGAGTCAAAAGATTAAATGTTAAAATTTCATCCATATTGACCATTTTGGGAACGTTCGACAGGTCCGGAGTCATCGTTTTTCGTCTGAAAAATGATTTTTTGGACTGTACCAAAAATGATTCAAAATGTCAATTGGATCGTGCTTTATGTTGAATAACCACTTTTTAAACCCTCAGAGTGACCAAAATTGCCATTTTTACAGAGTTTTGCTTACTCAAAAGCTTCAATTTTGATCCGTTTTAGGCACAGAAATGACTTTAAACACACTTATTTTAGTTGACAAAGTCATAATTCACATCCAACAGTCATTTAGAGTCAAAAGATTAAATGTTAAAATTTCATCATTATAGACCATTTTGGGAACGTTCGACAGGTCCGGAGTCATCGTTTTTCGTCTGAAAAATGATTTTTTGGACTGTACCAAAAATGATTCAAAATGTCAATTGGATCGTGCTTTATGTTGAATAACCACTTTTTAAACCCTCAGAGTGACCAAAATTGCCATTTTTACAGAGTTTTGCTTACTCAAAAGCTTCAATTTTGATCCGTTTTAGGCACAGAAATGACTTTAAACACACTTATTTTAGTTGACAAAGTCATAATTCACATCCAACAGTCATTTACAGTCAAAAGATTAAATGTTAAAATTTCATCCATATTGACCATTTTGGGGTCGTTCGACATGTCCGGAGTCATCGTTTTTCATCCGAAAATTGATTTTTTGGACTGTACCAAAAACGATTCAAAATGTCAATTGGATCGTGCCTCATTTTGAATAACCACTTTTTAAACCCTCACAGTGACCAAAATTGCCAATTTTACAGAGTTTTGCTTACACAAAAACTTCAATTTTGACCCATTTCAGGCACAGAAATGACTTTAAACACACTTATTTTAGTTGACAAAGCCATAATTCACATCCAACAGTCATTTAGAGTCAAAAGATTAAATGTTAAAATTTCATCATTATAGACCATTTTGGGAACGTTCGACAGGCCCGGAGTCATCGTTTTTCGTCTGAAAATTGATTTTTTGGACTGTACCAAAAATGATTCAAAATGTCAATTGGATCGTGCCTCATGTTGAATAACCACTTTTTAAACCCTCAGAGTGACAAAAATTGCCATTTTTACAGAGTTTTGCTTACACAAAAGCTTCAATTTTGACCCGTTTCAGGCACAGAAATGACTTTAAACACACTTATTTTAGTTGACAAAGTCATTATTCACATCCAACAGTCATTTAGAGTCAAAAGATTAAATGTTAAAATTTCATCCATATTGACCATTTTGGGAACGTTCGACAGGTCCGGAGTCATCGTTTTTCGTCTGAAAATTGATTTTTTGGACTGTACCAAAAATGATTCAAAATGTCAATTGGATCGTGCCTCATGTTGAATAACCACTTTTTAAACCCTCACAGTGACCAAAATTGCCATTTTTACAGAGTTTTGATTACTCAAAAGCTTCAATTTTGACCCATTTCAGGCACAGAAATGACTTTAAACACACTTATTTTAGTTGACAAAGTCATAATTCACATCCAACAGTCATTTACAGTCAAAAGATTAAATGTTAAAATTTCATCCATATTGACCATTTTGGGATCGTTCGACATGTCCGGAGTCATCGTTTTTCATCCGAAAATTGATTTTTTGGACTGTACCAAAAATGATTCAAAATGTCAATTGGATCGTGCCTCATGTTGAATAACCACTTTTTAAACCCTCACAGTGACCAAAATTGCCATTTTTACAGAGTTTTTATTACTCAAAAGCTTCAATTTTTACCCCTTTGAGGCACAGAAATGACTTTAAACACACTTATTTTAGTTGACAAAGTCATAATTCACATCCAACAGTCATTTACAGTCAAAAGATTAAATGTTAAAATTTCATCCATATTGACCATTTTGGGATCGTTCGACATGTCCGGAGTCATCGTTTTTCATCCGAAAATTGATTTTTTGAGCTGTACCAAAAATGATTCAAAATGTCAATTGGATCGTGCCTCATGTTGAATAACCACTTTTTAAACCCTCACAGTGACCAAAATTGCCAATTTTACAGAGTTTTGCTTACTCAAAAGCTTCAATTTTGACCCATTTCAGTCACAGAAATGACTTTAAACACACTTATTTTAGTTGACAAAGCCATAATTCATATCCAACAGTCATTTAGAGTCAAAAGATTAAATGTTAAAATTTCATCATTATAGACCATTTTGGGAACGTTCGACAGGTCCGGAGTCATCGTTTTTCGTCTGAAAATTGATTTTTTGGACTGTACCAAAAATGATTCAAAATGTCAATTGGATCGTGCCTCATGTTGAATAACCACTTTTTAAACCCTCAGAGTGACCAAAATTGCCATTTTTACAGAGTTTTGCTTACTCAAAAACTTCAATTTTGATCCTTTTTAGGCACAGAAATGACTTTAAACACACTTATTTTAGTTGACAAAGTCATAATTCACATCCAACAGTCATTTACAGTCAAAAGATTAAATGTTAAAATTTCATCCATATTGACCATTTTGGGATCGTTCGACATGTCCGGAGTCATCGTTTTTCATCCGAAAATTGATTTTTTGGACTGTACCAAAAATGATTCAAAATGTCAATTGGATCGTGCCTCATTTTGAATAACCACTTTTTAAACCCTCACAGTGACCAAAATTGCCAATTTTACAGAGTTTTGCTTACACAAAAGCTTCAATTTTGACCCGTTTCAGGCACAGAAATGACTTTAAACACACTTATTTTAGTTGACAAAGTCATTATTCACATCCAACAGTCATTTAGAGTCAAAAGATTAAATGTTAAAATTTCATCCATATTGACCATTTTGGGAACGTTCGACAGGTCCGGAGTCATCGTTTTTCGTCTGAAAATTGACTTTTTGGACTGTACCAAAAATGATTCAAAATGTCAATTGGATCGTGCCTCATGTTGAATAACCACTTTATAAACTCTCACAGTGACCAAAATTGCCATTTTTACAGAGTTTTGCTTACTCAAAAGCTTCAATTTTGACCCATTTCAGGCACAGAAATGACTTTAAACACACTTATTTTAGTTGACAAAGTCATAATTCACATCCAACAGTCATTTACAGTCAAAAGATTAAATGTTAAAATTTCATACATATTGACCATTTTGGGATCGTTCGACATGTCCGGAGTCATCGTTTTTCATCCGAAAATTGATTTTTTGGACAGTACCAAAAATGATTCAAAATGTCAATTGGATCGTGCCTCATTTTGAATAACCACTTTTTAAACCCTCACAGTGACCAAAATTGCCAATTTTACAGAGTTTTGCTTACACAAAAGCTTCAATTTTGACCCGTTTCAGGCACAGAAATGACTTTAAACACACTTATTTTAGTTGACAAAGTCATTATTCACATCCAACAGTCATTTAGAGTCAAAAGATTAAATGTTAAAATTTCATCCATATTGACCATTTTGGGATCGTTCGACATGTCCGGAGTCATCGTTTTTCATCCGAAAATTGATTTTTTGGACTGTACCAAAAATGATTCAAAATGTCAATTGGATCGTGCCTCATGTTGAATAACCACTTTTTAAACCCTCACAGTGACCAAAATTGCCATTTTTACAGAGTTTTGATTACTCAAAAGCTTAAATTTTTACCCCTTTGAGGCACAGAAATGACTTTAAACACACTTATTTTAGTTGACAAAGTCATAATTCACATCCAACAGTCATTTACAGTCAAAAGATTAAATGTTAAAATTTCATCCATATTGACCATTTTGGGATCGTTCGACATGTCCGGAGTCATCGTTTTTCATCCGAAAATTGATTTTTTGAGCTGTACCAAAAATGATTCAAAATGTCAATTGGATCGTGCCTCATGTTGAATAACCACTTTTTAAACCCTCACAGTGACCAAAATTGCCAATTTTACAGAGTTTTGCTTACTCAAAAGCTTCAATTTTAACCCATTTCAGTCACAGAAATGACTTTAAACACACTTATTTTAGTTGACAAAGCCATAATTCACATCCAACAGTCATTTAGAGTCAAAAGATTAAATGTTAAAATTTCATCATTATAGACCATTTTGGGAACGTTCGACAGGTCCGGAGTCATCGTTTTTCGTCTGAAAATTGATTTTTTGGACTGTACCAAAAATGATTCAAAATGTCAATTGGATCGTGCCTCATGTTGAATAACCACTTTTTAAACCCTCAGAGTGACCAAAATTGCCATTTTTACAGAGTTTTGCTTACTCAAAAGCTTCAATTTTGATCCGTTTTAGGCACAGAAATGACTTTAAACACACTTATTTTAGTTGACAAAGTCATAATTCACATCCAACAGTCATTTACAGTCAAAAGATTAAATGTTAAAATTTCATCCATATTGACCATTTTGGGATCGTTCGACATGTCCGGAGTCATCGTTTTTCATCCGAAAATTGATTTTTTGGACTGTACCAAAAATGATTCAAAATGTCAATTGGATCGTGCCTCATTTTGAATAACCACTTTTTAAACCCTCACAGTGACCAAAATTGCCAATTTTTCAGAGTTTTGCTTACACAAAAGCTTCAATTTTGACCCGTTTCAGGCACAGAAATGACTTTAAACACACTTATTTTAGTTGACAAAGTCATTATTCACATCCAACAGTCATTTAGAGTCAAAAGATTAAATGTTAAAATTTCATCCATATTGACCATTTTGGGAACGTTCGACAGGTCCGGAGTCATCGTTTTTCGTCTGAAAAATGATTTTTTGGACTGTACCAAAAATGATTCAAAATGTCAATTGGATCGTGCTTTATGTTGAATAACCACTTTTTAAACCCTCAGAGTGACCAAAATTGCCATTTTTACAGAGTTTTGCTTACTCAAAAGCTTCAATTTTGATCCGTTTTAGGCACAGAAATGACTTTAAACACACTTATTTTAGTTGACAAAGTCATAATTCACATCCAACAGTCATTTACAGTCAAAAGATTAAATGTTAAAATTTCATCCATATTGACCATTTTGGGATCGTTCGACATGTCCGGAGTCATCGTTTTTCATCCGAAAATTGATTTTTTGGACTGTACCAAAAACGATTCAAAATGTCAATTGGATCGTGCCTCATTTTGAATAACCACTTTTTAAACCCTCACAGTGACCAAAATTGCCAATTTTACAGAGTTTTGCTTACACAAAAACTTCAATTTTGACCCATTTCAGGCACAGAAATGACTTTAAACACACTTATTTTAGTTGACAAAGCCATAATTCACATCCAACAGTCATTTAGAGTCAAAAGATTAAATGTTAAAATTTCATCATTATAGACCATTTTGGGAACGTTCGACAGGCCCGGAGTCATCGTTTTTCGTCTGAAAATTGATTTTTTGGACTGTACCAAAAATGATTCAAAATGTCAATTGGATCGTGCCTCATGTTGAATAACCACTTTTTAAACCCTCACAGTGACCAAAATTGCCATTTTTACAGAGTTTTTATTACTCAAAAGCTTCAATTTTTACCCCTTTGAGGCACAGAAATGACTTTAAACACACTTATTTTAGTTGACAAAGTCATAATTCACATCCAACAGTCATTTACAGTCAAAAGATTAAATGTTAAAATTTCATCCATATTGACCATTTTGGGATCGTTCGACATGTCCGGAGTCATCGTTTTTCATCCGAAAATTGATTTTTTGAGCTGTACCAAAAATGATTCAAAATGTCAATTGGATCGTGCCTCATGTTGAATAACCACTTTTTAAACCCTCACAGTGACCAAAATTGCCAATTTTACAGAGTTTTGCTTACTCAAAAGCTTCAATTTTGACCCATTTCAGTCACAGAAATGACTTTAAACACACTTATTTTAGTTGACAAAGCCATAATTCACATCCAACAGTCATTTAGAGTCAAAAGATTAAATGTTAAAATTTCATCATTATAGACCATTTTGGGAACGTTCGACAGGTCCGGAGTCATCGTTTTTCGTCTGAAAATTGATTTTTTGGACTGTACCAAAAATGATTCAAAATGTCAATTGGATCGTGCCTCATGTTGAATAACCACTTTTTAAACCCTCAGAGTGACCAAAATTGCCATTTTTACAGAGTTTTGCTTACTCAAAAGCTTCAATTTTGATCCTTTTTAGGCACAGAAATGACTTTAAACACACTTATTTTAGTTGACAAAGTCATAATTCACATCCAACAGTCATTTACAGTCAAAAGATTAAATGTTAAAATTTCATCCATATTGACCATTTTGGGAACGTTCGACAGGTCCGGAGTCATCGTTTTTCGTCTGAAAATTGATTTTTTGGACTGTACCAAAAATGATTCAAAATGTCAATTGGATCGTGCCTCATGTTGAATAACCACTTTTTAAACCCTCACAGTGACCAAAATTGCCATTTTTACAGAGTTTTGCTTACTCAAAAGCTTCAATTTTGACCCATTTCAGGCACAGAAATGACTTTAAACACACTTATTTTAGTTGACAAAGTCATAATTCACATCCAACAGTCATTTACAGTCAAAAGATTAAATGTTAAAATTTCATACATATTGACCATTTTGGGATCGTTCGACATGTCCGGAGTCATCGTTTTTCATCCGAAAATTGATTTTTTGGACAGTACCAAAAATGATTCAAAATGTCAATTGGATCGTGCCTCATTTTGAATAACCACTTTTTAAACCCTCACAGTGACCAAAATTGCCAATTTTACAGAGTTTTGCTTACACAAAAGCTTCAATTTTGACCCGTTTCAGGCACAGAAATGACTTTAAACACACTTATTTTAGTTGACAAAGTCATTATTCACATCCAACAGTCATTTAGAGTCAAAAGATTAAATGTTAAAATTTCATCCATATTGACCATTTTGGGATCGTTCGACATGTCCGGAGTCATCGTTTTTCATCCGAAAATTGATTTTATGGACTGTACCAAAAATGATTCAAAATGTCAATTGGATCGTGCCTCATGTTGAATAACCACTTTTTAAACCCTCACAGTGACCAAAATTGCCATTTTTACAGAGTTTTGATTACTCAAAAGCTTAAATTTTTACCCCTTTGAGGCACAGAAATGACTTTAAACACACTTATTTTAGTTGACAAAGTCATAATTCACATCCAACAGTCATTTACAGTCAAAAGATTAAATGTTAAAATTTCATCCATATTGACCATTTTGGGATCGTTCGACATGTCCGGAGTCATCGTTTTTCATCCGAAAATTGATTTTTTGAGCTGTACCAAAAATGATTCAAAATGTCAATTGGATCGTGCCTCATGTTGAATAACCACTTTTTAAACCCTCACAGTGACCAAAATTGCCAATTTTACAGAGTTTTGCTTACTCAAAAGCTTCAATTTTGACCCATTTCAGTCACAGAAATGACTTTAAACACACTTATTTTAGTTGACAAAGCCATAATTCACATCCAACAGTCATTTAGAGTCAAAAGATTAAATGTTAAAATTTCATCATTATAGACCATTTTGGGAACGTTCGACAGGTCCGGAGTCATCGTTTTTCGTCTGAAAATTGATTTTTTGGACTGTACCAAAAATGATTCAAAATGTCAATTGGATCGTGCCTCATGTTGAATAACCACTTTTTAAACCCTCAGAGTGACCAAAATTGCCATTTTTACAGAGTTTTGCTTACTCAAAAGCTTCAATTTTGATCTGTTTTAGGCACAGAAATGACTTTAAACACACTTATTTTAGTTGACAAAGTCATAATTCACATCCAACAGTCATTTACAGTCAAAAGATTAAATGTTAAAATTTCATCCATATTGACCATTTTGGGATCGTTCGACATGTCCGGAGTCATCGTTTTTCATCCGAAAATTGATTTTTTGGACTGTACCAAAAATGATTCAAAATGTCAATTGGATCGTGCCTCATTTTGAATAACCACTTTTTAAACCCTCACAGTGACCAAAATTGCCAATTTTTCAGAGTTTTGCTTACACAAAAGCTTCAATTTTGACCCGTTTCAGGCACAGAAATGACTTTAAACACACTTATTTTAGTTGACAAAGTCATTATTCACATCCAACAGTCATTTAGAGTCAAAAGATTAAATGTTAAAATTTCATCCATATTGACCATTTTGGGAACGTTCGACAGGTCCGGAGTCATCGTTTTTCGTCTGAAAATTGATTTTTTGGACTGTACCAAAAATGATTCAAAATGTCAATTGGATCGTGCCTCATGTTGAATAACCACTTTTTAAACCCTCACAGTGACCGAAATTGCCATTTTTACAGAGTTTTGCTTACTCAAAAGCTTCAATTTTGACCCATTTCAGGCACAGAAATGACTTTAAACACACTTATTTTAGTTGACAAAGTCATAATTCACATCCAACAGTCATTTACAGTCAAAAGATTAAATGTTAAAATTTCATACATATTGACCATTTTGGGATCGTTCGACATGTCCGGAGTCATCGTTTTTCATCCGAAAATTGATTTTTTGGACAGTACCAAAAATGATTCAAAATGTCAATTGGATCGTGCCTCATTTTGAATAACCACTTTTTAAACCCTCACAGTGACCAAAATTGCCAATTTTACAGAGTTTTGCTTACACAAAAGCTTCAATTTTGACCCGTTTCAGGCACAGAAATTACTTTAAACACACTTATTTTAGTTGACAAAGTCATTATTCACATCCAACAGTCATTTAGAGTCAAAAGATTAAATGTTAAAATTTCATCCATATTGACCATTTTGGGATCGTTCGACATGTCCGGAGTCATCGTTTTTCATCCGAAAATTGATTTTTTGGACTGTACCAAAAATGATTCAAAATGTCAATTGGATCGTGCCTCATGTTGAATAACCACTTTTTAAACCCTCACAGTGACCAAAATTGCCATTTTTACAGAGTTTTGATTACTCAAAAGCTTCAATTTTTACCCCTTTGAGGCACAGAAATGACTTTAAACACACTTATTTTAGTTGACAAAGTCATAATTCACATCCAACAGTCATTTACAGTCAAAAGATTAAATGTTAAAATTTCATCCATATTGACCATTTTGGGATCGTTCGACATGTCCGGAGTCATCGTTTTTCATCCGAAAATTGATTTTTTGAACTGTACCAAAAATGATTCAAAATGTCAATTGGATCGTGCCTCATGTTGAATAACCACTTTTTAAACCCTCAGAGTGACCAAAATTGCCATTTTTACAGAGTTTTGCTTACTCAAAAGCTTCAATTTTAATCCGTTTTAGGCACAGAAATGACTTTAAACACACTTATTTTAGTTGACAAAGTCATAATTCACATCCAACAGTCATTTACAGTCAACAGATTAAATGTTAAAATTTCATCCATATTGACCATTTTGGGATCGTTCGACATGTCCGGAGTCATCGTTTTTCATCCGAAAATTGATTTTTTGGACTGTACCAAAAATGATTCAAAATGTCAATTGGATCGTGCCTCATTTTGAATAACCACTTTTTAAACCCTCACAGTGACCAAAATTGCCAATTTTACAGAGTTTTGCTTACACAAAAGCTTCAATTTTGACCCGTTTCAGGCACAGAAATGACTTTAAACACACTTATTTTAGTTGACAAAGTCATTATTCACATCCAACAGTCATTTAGAGTCAAAAGATTAAATGTTAAAATTTCATCCATATTGACCATTTTGGGATCGTTCGACATGTCCGGAGTCATCGTTTTTCATCCGAAAATTGATTTTTTGGACTGTACCAAAAATGATTCAAAATGTCAATTGGATCGTGCCTCATGTTGAATAACCACTTTTTAAACCCTCACAGTGACCAAAATTGCCAATTTTACAGAGTTTTGCTTACTCAAAAGCTTCAATTTTGACCCATTTCAGGCACAGAAATGACTTTAAACACACTTATTTTAGTTGACAAAGTCATAATTCACATCCAACAGTCATTTAGAGTCAAAAGATTAAATGTTAAAATTTCATCATTATAGACCATTTGGGAACGTTCGACAGGTCCGGAGTCATCGTTTTTCGTCTGAAAATTGATTTTTTGAACTGTACCAAAAATGATTCAAAATGTCAATTGGATCGTGCCTCATGTTGAATAACCACTTTTTAAACCCTCACAGTGACCAAAATTGCCATTTTTACAGAGTTTTGATTACTCAAAAGCTTCAATTTTGACCCATTTCAGGCACAGAAATGACTTTAAACACACTTATTTTAGTTGACAAAGTCATAATTCACATCCAACAGTCATTTAAAGTCAAAAGATTAAATGTTAAAATTTCATCCATATTGACCATTTTGGGATCGTTCGACATGTCCGGAGTCATCGTTTTTCATCCGAAAATTGATTTTTTGGACTGTACCAAAAATGATTCAAAATGTCAATTGGATCGTGCCTCATGTTGAATAACCACTTTTTAAACCCTCACAGTGACCAAAATTGCCATTTTTACAGAGTTTTGCTTACTCAAAAGCTTCAATTTTGACCCATTTCAGGCACAGAAATGACTTTAAACACACTTATTTTAGTTGACAAAGTCATAATTCACATCCAACAGTCATTTACAGTCAAAAGATTAAATGTTAAAATTTCATCCATATTGACCATTTTGGGATCGTTCGACATGTCCGGAGTCATCGTTTTTCATCCGAAAATTGATTTTTTGGACTGTACCAAAAATGATTCAAAATGTCAATTGGATCGTGCCTCATGTTGAATAACCACTTTTTAAACCCTCACAGTGACCAAAATTGCCAATTTTACAGAGTTTTGCTTACTCAAAAGCTTCAATTTTTACCCCTTTGAGGCACAGAAATGACTTTAAACACACTTATTTTAGTTGACAAATTCATAATTCACATCCAACAGTCATTTACAGTCAAAAGATTAAATGTTAAAATTTCATCCATATTGACCATTTTGGGATCGTTCGACATGTCCGGAGTCATCTTTTTTCATCCGAAAATTGATTTTTTGAACTGTACCAAAAATGATTCAAAATGTCAATTGGATCGTGCCTCATGTTGAATAACCACTTTTTAAACCCTCACAGTGACCAAAATTGCAAATTTTACAGAGTTTTGCTTACTCAAAAGCTTCATTTTTGACCCATTTCAGGCACAGAAATGACTTTAAACACACTTATTTTAGTTGACAAAGTCATAATTCACATCCAACAGTCATTTAGAGTCAAAAGATTAAATGTTAAAATTTCATCATTATAGACCATTTTGGGAACGTTCGACAGGTCCGGAGTCATCGTTTTTCGTCTGAAAAATGATTTTTTGGACTGTACCAAAAATGATTCAAAATGTCAATTGGATCGTGCTTTATGTTGAATAACCACTTTTTAAACCCTCAGAGTGACCAAAATTGCCATTTTTACAGAGTTTTGCTTACTCAAAAGCTTCAATTTTGATCCGTTTTAGGCACAGAAATGACTTTAAACACACTTATTTTAGTTGACAAAGTCATAATTCACATCCAACAGTCATTTACAGTCAAAAGATTAAATGTTAAAATTTCATCCATATTGACCATTTTGGGATCGTTCGACATGTCCGGAGTCATCGTTTTTCATCCGAAAATTGATTTTTTGGACTGTACCAAAAACGATTCAAAATGTCAATTGGATCGTGCCTCATTTTGAATAACCACTTTTTAAACCCTCACAGTGACCAAAATTGCCAATTTTACAGAGTTTTGCTTACACAAAAACTTCAATTTTGACCCATTTCAGGCACAGAAATGACTTTAAACACACTTATTTTAGTTGACAAAGCCATAATTCACATCCAACAGTCATTTAGAGTCAAAAGATTAAATGTTAAAATTTCATCATTATAGACCATTTTGGGAACGTTCGACAGGCCCGGAGTCATCGTTTTTCGTCTGAAAATTGATTTTTTGGACTGTACCAAAAATGATTCAAAATGTCAATTGGATCGTGCCTCATGTTGAATAACCACTTTTTAAACCCTCAGAGTGACCAAAATTGCCATTTTTACAGAGTTTTGCTTACACAAAAGCTTCAATTTTGACCCGTTTCAGGCACAGAAATGACTTTAAACACACTTATTTTAGTTGACAAAGTCATTATTCACATCCAACAGTCATTTAGAGTCAAAAGATTAAATGTTAAAATTTCATCCATATTGACCATTTTGGGAACGTTCGACAGGTCCGGAGTCATCGTTTTTCGTCTGAAAATTGATTTTTTGGACTGTACCAAAAATGATTCAAAATGTCAATTGGATCGTGCCTCATGTTGAATAACCACTTTTTAAACCCTCACAGTGACCAAAATTGCCATTTTTACAGAGTTTTGATTACTCAAAAGCTTCAATTTTGACCCATTTCAGGCACAGAAATGACTTTAAACACACTTATTTTAGTTGACAAAGTCATAATTCACATCCAACAGTCATTTACAGTCAAAAGATTAAATGTTAAAATTTCATCCATATTGACCATTTTGGGATCGTTGATTTTTTGGACTGTACCAAAAATGATTCAAAATGTCAATTGGATCGTGCCTCATTTTGAATAACCACTTTTTAAACCCTCACAGTGACCAAAATTGCCAATTTTACAGAGTTTTGCTTACACAAAAGCTTCAATTTTGACCCGTTTCAGGCACAGAAATGACTTTAAACACACTTATTTTAGTTGACAAAGTCATTATTCACATCCAACAGTCATTTAGAGTCAAAAGATTAAATGTTAAAATTTCATCCATATTGACCATTTTGGGAACGTTCGACAGGTCCGGAGTCATCGTTTTTCGTCTGAAAATTGATTTTTTGGACTGTACCAAAAATGATTCAAAATGTCAATTGGATCGTGCCTCATGTTGAATAACCACTTTTTAAACCCTCACAGTGACCAAAATTGCCATTTTTACAGAGTTTTGCTTACTCAAAAGCTTCAATTTTGACCCATTTCAGGCACAGAAATGACTTTAAACACACTTATTTTAGTTGACAAAGTCATAATTCACATCCAACAGTCATTTACAGTCAAAAGATTAAATGTTAAAATTTCATACATATTGACCATTTTGGGATCGTTCGACATGTCCGGAGTCATCGTTTTTCATCCGAAAATTGATTTTTTGGACAGTACCAAAAATGATTCAAAATGTCAATTGGATCGTGCCTCATTTTGAATAACCACTTTTTAAACCCTCACAGTGACCAAAATTGCCAATTTTACAGAGTTTTGCTTACACAAAAGCTTCAATTTTGACCCGTTTCAGGCACAGAAATGACTTTAAACACACTTATTTTAGTTGACAAAGTCATTATTCACATCCAACAGTCATTTAGAGTCAAAAGATTAAATGTTAAAATTTCATCCATATTGACCATTTTGGGATCGTTCGACATGTCCGGAGTCATCGTTTTTCATCCGAAAATTGATTTTTTGGACTGTACCAAAAATGATTCAAAATGTCAATTGGATCGTGCCTCATGTTGAATAACCACTTTTTAAACCCTCACAGTGACCAAAATTGCCATTTTTACAGAGTTTTGATTACTCAAAAGCTTAAATTTTTACCCCTTTGAGGCACAGAAATGACTTTAAACACACTTATTTTAGTTGACAAAGTCATAATTCACATCCAACAGTCATTTACAGTCAAAAGATTAAATGTTAAAATTTCATCCATATTGACCATTTTGGGATCGTTCGACATGTCCGGAGTCATCGTTTTTCATCCGAAAATTGATTTTTTGGACTGTACCAAAAATGATTCAAAATGTCAATTGGATCGTGCCTCATGTTGAATAACCACTTTTTAAACCCTCACAGTGACCAAAATTGCCAATTTTACAGAGTTTTGCTTACTCAAAAGCTTCAATTTTGACCCATTTCAGGCACAGAAATGACTTTAAACACACTTATTTTAGTTGACAAAGTCATAATTCACATCCAACAGTCATTTAGAGTCAAAAGATTAAATGTTAAAATTTCATCATTATAGACCATTTGGGAACGTTCGACAGGTCCGGAGTCATCGTTTTTCGTCTGAAAATTGATTTTTTGAACTGTACCAAAAATGATTCAAAATGTCAATTGGATCGTGCCTCATGTTGAATAACCACTTTTTAAACCCTCACAGTGACCAAAATTGCCATTTTTACAGAGTTTTGATTACTCAAAAGCTTCAATTTTGACCCATTTCAGGCACAGAAATGACTTTAAACACACTTATTTTAGTTGACAAAGTCATAATTCACATCCAACAGTCATTTAAAGTCAAAAGATTAAATGTTAAAATTTCATCCATATTGACCATTTTGGGATCGTTCGACATGTCCGGAGTCATCGTTTTTCATCCGAAAATTGATTTTTTGGACTGTACCAAAAATGATTCAAAATGTCAATTGGATCGTGCCTCATGTTGAATAACCACTTTTTAAACCCTCACAGTGACCAAAATTGCCATTTTTACAGAGTTTTGCTTACTCAAAAGCTTCAATTTTGACCCATTTCAGGCACAGAAATGACTTTAAACACACTTATTTTAGTTGACAAAGTCATAATTCACATCCAACAGTCATTTACAGTCAAAAGATTAAATGTTAAAATTTCATCCATATTGACCATTTTGGGATCGTTCGACATGTCCGGAGTCATCGTTTTTCATCCGAAAATTGATTTTTTGGACTGTACCAAAAATGATTCAAAATGTCAATTGGATCGTGCCTCATGTTGAATAACCACTTTTTAAACCCTCACAGTGACCAAAATTGCCAATTTTACAGAGTTTTGCTTACTCAAAAGCTTCAATTTTTACCCCTTTGAGGCACAGAAATGACTTTAAACACACTTGTTTTAGTTGACAAATTCATAATTCACATCCAACAGTCATTTACAGTCAAAAGATTAAATGTTAAAATTTCATCCATATTGACCATTTTGGGATCGTTCGACATGTCCGGAGTCATCTTTTTTCATCCGAAAATTGATTTTTTGAACTGTACCAAAAATGATTCAAAATGTCAATTGGATCGTGCCTCATGTTGAATAACCACTTTTTAAACCCTCACAGTGACCAAAATTGCAAATTTTACAGAGTTTTGCTTACTCAAAAGCTTCATTTTTGACCCATTTCAGGCACAGAAATGACTTTAAACACACTTATTTTAGTTGACAAAGTCATAATTCACATCCAACAGTCATTTAGAGTCAAAAGATTAAATGTTAAAATTTCATCATTATAGACCATTTTGGGAACGTTCGACAGGTCCGGAGTCATCGTTTTTCGTCTGAAAAATGATTTTTTGGACTGTACCAAAAATGATTCAAAATGTCAATTGGATCGTGCTTTATGTTGAATAACCACTTTTTAAACCCTCAGAGTGACCAAAATTGCCATTTTTACAGAGTTTTGCTTACTCAAAAGCTTCAATTTTGATCCGTTTTAGGCACAGAAATGACTTTAAACACACTTATTTTAGTTGACAAAGTCATAATTCACATCCAACAGTCATTTACAGTCAAAAGATTAAATGTTAAAATTTCATCCATATTGACCATTTTGGGATCGTTCGACATGTCCGGAGTCATCGTTTTTCATCCGAAAATTGATTTTTTGGACTGTACCAAAAACGATTCAAAATGTCAATTGGATCGTGCCTCATTTTGAATAACCAATTTTTAAACCCTCACAGTGACCAAAATTGCCAATTTTACAGAGTTTTGCTTACACAAAAACTTCAATTTTGACCCATTTCAGGCACAGAAATGACTTTAAACACACTTATTTTAGTTGACAAAGCCATAATTCACATCCAACAGTCATTTAGAGTCAAAAGATTAAATGTTAAAATTTCATCATTATAGACCATTTTGGGAACGTTCGACAGGCCCGGAGTCATCGTTTTTCGTCTGAAAATTGATTTTTTGGACTGTACCAAAAATGATTCAAAATGTCAATTGGATCGTGCCTCATGTTGAATAACCACTTTTTAAACCCTCAGAGTGACCAAAATTGCCATTTTTACAGAGTTTTGCTTACACAAAAGCTTCAATTTTGACCCGTTTCAGGCACAGAAATGACTTTAAACACACTTATTTTAGTTGACAAAGTCATTATTCACATCCAACAGTCATTTAGAGTCAAAAGATTAAATGTTAAAATTTCATCCATATTGACCATTTTGGGAACGTTCGACAGGTCCGGAGTCATCGTTTTTCGTCTGAAAATTGATTTTTTGGACTGTACCAAAAATGATTCAAAATGTCAATTGGATCGTGCCTCATGTTGAATAACCACTTTTTAAACCCTCACAGTGACCAAAATTGCCATTTTTACAGAGTTTTGATTACTCAAAAGCTTCAATTTTGACCCATTTCAGGCACAGAAATGACTTTAAACACACTTATTTTAGTTGACAAAGTCATAATTCACATCCAACAGTCATTTACAGTCAAAAGATTAAATGTTAAAATTTCATCCATATTGACCATTTTGGGATCGTTCGACATGTCCGGAGTCATCGTTTTTCATCCGAAAATTGATTTTTTGGACTGTACCAAAAATGATTCAAAATGTCAATTGGATCGTGCCTCATTTTGAATAACCACTTTTTAAACCCTCACAGTGACCAAAATTGCCAATTTTACAGAGTTTTGCTTACACAAAAGCTTCAATTTTGACCCGTTTCAGGCACAGAAATGACTTTAAACACACTTATTTTAGTTGACAAAGTCATTATTCACATCCAACAGTCATTTAGAGTCAAAAGATTAAATGTTAAAATTTCATCCATATTGACCATTTTGGGAACGTTCGACAGGTCCGGAGTCATCGTTTTTCGTCTGAAAATTGATTTTTTGGACTGTACCAAAAATGATTCAAAATGTCAATTGGATCGTGCCTCATGTTGAATAACCACTTTTTAAACCCTCACAGTGACCAAAATTGCCATTTTTACAGAGTTTTGCTTACTCAAAAGCTTCAATTTTGACCCATTTCAGGCACAGAAATGACTTTAAACACACTTATTTTAGTTGACAAAGTCATAATTCACATCCAACAGTCATTTACAGTCAAAAGATTAAATGTTAAAATTTCATACATATTGACCATTTTGGGATCGTTCGACATGTCCGGAGTCATCGTTTTTCATCCGAAAATTGATTTTTTGGACAGTACCAAAAATGATTCAAAATGTCAATTGGATCGTGCCTCATTTTGAATAACCACTTTTTAAACCCTCACAGTGACCAAAATTGCCAATTTTACATAGTTTTGCTTACACAAAAGCTTCAATTTTGACCCGTTTCAGGCACAGAAATGACTTTAAACACACTTATTTTAGTTGACAAAGTCATTATTCACATCCAACAGTCATTTAGAGTCAAAAGATTAAATGTTAAAATTTCATCCATATTGACCATTTTGGGATCGTTCGACATGTCCGGAGTCATCGTTTTTCATCCGAAAATTGATTTTTTGGACTGTACCAAAAATGATTCAAAATGTCAATTGGATCGTGCCTCATGTTGAATAACCACTTTTTAAACCCTCACAGTGACCAAAATTGCCATTTTTACAGAGTTTTGATTACTCAAAAGCTTAAATTTTTACCCCTTTGAGGCACAGAAATGACTTTAAACACACTTATTTTAGTTGACAAAGTCATAATTCACATCCAACAGTCATTTACAGTCAAAAGATTAAATGTTAAAATTTCATCCATATTGACCATTTTGGGATCGTTCGACATGTCCGGAGTCATCGTTTTTCATCCGAAAATTGATTTTTTGAACTGTACCAAAAATGATTCAAAATGTCAATTGGATCGTGCCTCATGTTGAATAACCACTTTTTAAACCCTCACAGTGACCAAAATTGCCAATTTTACAGAGTTTTGCTTACTCAAAAGCTTCAATTTTGACCCATTTCAGGCACAGAAATGACTTTAAACACACTTATTTTAGTTGACAAAGCCATAATTCACATCCAACAGTCATTTAGAGTCAAAAGATTAAATGTTAAAATGTCATCATTATAGACCATTTTGGGAACGTTCGACAGGACCGGAGTCATCGTTTTTCGTCTGAAAATTGATTTTTTGGACTGTACCAAAAATGATTCAAAATGTCAATTGGATCGTGCCTCATGTAGAATAACCACTTTTTAAACCCTCAGAGTGACCAAAATTGCCATTTTTACAGAGTTTTGCTTACTCAAAAGCTTCAATTTTGATCCGTTTTAGGCACAGAAATGACTTTAAACACACTTATTTTAGTTGACAAAGTCATAATTCACATCCAACAGTCATTTACAGTCAACAGATTAAATGTTAAAATTTCATCCATATTGACCATTTTGGGATCGTTCGACATGTCCGGAGTCATCGTTTTTCATCCGAAAATTGATTTTTTGGACTGTACCAAAAATGATTCAAAATGTCAATTGGATCGTGCCTCATGTTGAATAACCACTTTTTAAACCCTCACAGTGACCAAAATTGCCATTTTTACAGAGTTTTGATTACTCAAAAGCTTCAATTTTGACCCATTTCAGGCACAGAAATGACTTTAAACACACTTATTTTAGTTGACAAAGTCATAATTCACATCCAACAGTCATTTACAGTCAAAAGATTACATGTTAAAATTTCATCCATATTGACCATTTTGGGATCGTTCGACATGTCCGGAGTCATCATTTTTCATCCGAAAATTGATTTTTTGGACTGTACAAAAAATGATTCAAAATGTCAATTGGATCGTGCCTCATGTTGAATAACCACTTTTTAAACCCTCACAGTGACCAAAATTGCCAATTTTACAGAGTTTTGCTTACTCAAAAGCTTCAATTTTGACCCATTTCAGGCACAGAAATGACTTTAAACACACTTATTTTAGTTGACAAAGTCATAATTCACATCCAACAGTCATTTAGAGTCAAAAGATTAAATGTTAAAATTTCATCATTATAGACCATTTTGGGAACGTTCGACAGGTCCGGAGTCATCGTTTTTCGTCTGAAAATTGATTTTTTGAACTGTACCAAAAATGATTCAAAATGTCAATTGGATCGTGCCTCATGTTGAATAACCACTTTTTAAACCCTCACAGTGACCAAAATTGCCATTTTTACAGAGTTTTGATTACTCAAAAGCTTCAATTTTGACCCATTTCAGGCACAGAAATGACTTTAAACACACTTATTTTAGTTGACAAAGTCATAATTCACATCCAACAGTCATTTAAAGTCAAAAGATTAAATGTTAAAATTTCATCCATATTGACCATTTTGGGATCGTTCGACATGTCCGGAGTCATCGTTTTTCATCCGAAAATTGATTTTTTGGACTGTACCAAAAATGATTCAAAATGTCAATTGGATCGTGCCTCATGTTGAATAACCACTTTTTAAACCCTCACAGTGACCAAAATTGCCATTTTTACAGAGTTTTGCTTACTCAAAAGCTTCAATTTTGACCCATTTCAGGCACAGAAATGACTTTAAACACACTTATTTTAGTTGACAAAGTCATAATTCACATCCAACAGTCATTTACAGTCAAAAGATTAAATGTTAAAATTTCATCCATATTGACCATTTTGGGATCGTTCGACATGTCCGGAGTCATCGTTTTTTATCCGAAAATTGATTTTTTGAGCTGTACCAAAAATGATTCAAAATGTCAATTGGATCGTGCCTCATGTTGAATAACCACTTTTTAAACCCTCACAGTGACCAAAATTGCCAATTTTACAGAGTTTTGCTTACTCAAAAGCTTCAATTTTGACCCATTTCAGTCACAGAAATGACTTTAAACACACTTATTTTAGTTGACAAAGCCATAATTCATATCCAACAGTCATTTAGAGTCAAAAGATTAAATGTTAAAATTTCATCATTATAGACCATTTTGGGAACGTTCGACAGGTCCGGAGTCATCGTTTTTCGTCTGAAAATTGATTTTTTGGACTGTACCAAAAATGATTCAAAATGTCAATTGGATCGTGCCTCATGTTGAATAACCACTTTTTAAACCCTCAGAGTGACCAAAATTGCCATTTTTACAGAGTTTTGCTTACTCAAAAACTTCAATTTTGATCCTTTTTAGGCACAGAAATGACTTTAAACACACTTATTTTAGTTGACAAAGTCATAATTCACATCCAACAGTCATTTACAGTCAAAAGATTAAATGTTAAAATTTCATCCATATTGACCATTTTGGGATCGTTCGACATGTCCGGAGTCATCGTTTTTCATCCGAAAATTGATTTTTTGGACTGTACCAAAAATGATTCAAAATGTCAATTGGATCGTGCCTCATTTTGAATAACCACTTTTTAAACCCTCACAGTGACCAAAATTGCCAATTTTACAGAGTTTTGCTTACACAAAAGCTTCAATTTTGACCCGTTTCAGGCACAGAAATGACTTTAAACACACTTATTTTAGTTGACAAAGTCATTATTCACATCCAACAGTCATTTAGAGTCAAAAGATTAAATGTTAAAATTTCATCCATATTGACCATTTTGGGATCGTTCGACATGTCCGGAGTCATCGTTTTTCATCCGAAAATTGATTTTTTGGACTGTACCAAAAATGATTCAAAATGTCAATTGGATCGTGCCTCATGTTGAATAACCACTTTTTAAACCCTCACAGTGACCAAAATTGCCATTTTTACAGAGTTTTGATTACTCAAAAGCTTAAATTTTTACCCCTTTGAGGCACAGAAATGACTTTAAACACACTTATTTTAGTTGACAAAGTCATAATTCACATCCAACAGTCATTTACAGTCAAAAGATTAAATGTTAAAATTTCATCCATATTGACCATTTTGGGATCGTTCGACATGTCCGGAGTCATCGTTTTTCATCCGAAAATTGATTTTTTGGACAGTACCAAAAATGATTCAAAATGTCAATTGGATCGTGCCTCATTTTGAATAACCACTTTTTAAACCCTCACAGTGACCAAAATTGCCAATTTTACAGAGTTTTGCTTACACAAAAGCTTCAATTTTGACCCGTTTCAGGCACAGAAATGACTTTAAACACACTTATTTTAGTTGACAAAGTCATTATTCACATCCAACAGTCATTTAGAGTCAAAAGATTAAATGTTAAAATTTCATCCATATTGACCATTTTGGGATCGTTCGACATGTCCGGAGTCATCGTTTTTCATCCGAAAATTGATTTTTTGGACTGTACCAAAAATGATTCAAAATGTCAATTGGATCGTGCCTCATGTTGAATAACCACTTTTTAAACCCTCACAGTGACCAAAATTGCCATTTTTACAGAGTTTTGATTACTCAAAAGCTTAAATTTTTACCCCTTTGAGGCACAGAAATGACTTTAAACACACTTATTTTAGTTGACAAAGTCATAATTCACATCCAACAGTCATTTACAGTCAAAAGATTAAATGTTAAAATTTCATCCATATTGACCATTTTGGGATCGTTCGACATGTCCGGAGTCATCGTTTTTCATCCGAAAATTGATTTTTTGAGCTGTACCAAAAATGATTCAAAATGTCAATTGGATCGTGCCTCATGTTGAATAACCACTTTTTAAACCCTCACAGTGACCAAAATTGCCAATTTTACAGAGTTTTGCTTACTCAAAAGCTTCAATTTTGACCCATTTCAGTCACAGAAATGACTTTAAACACACTTATTTTAGTTGACAAAGCCATAATTCACATCCAACAGTCATTTAGAGTCAAAAGATTAAATGTTAAAATTTCATCATTATAGACCATTTTGGGAACGTTCGACAGGTCCGGAGTCATCGTTTTTCGTCTGAAAATTGATTTTTTGGACTGTACCAAAAATGATTCAAAATGTCAATTGGATCGTGCCTCATGTTGAATAACCACTTTTTAAACCCTCAGAGTGACCAAAATTGCCATTTTTACAGAGTTTTGCTTACTCAAAAGCTTCAATTTTGATCCGTTTTAGGCACAGAAATGACTTTAAACACACTTATTTTAGTTGACAAAGTCATAATTCACATCCAACAGTCATTTACAGTCAAAAGATTAAATGTTAAAATTTCATCCATATTGACCATTTTGGGATCGTTCGACATGTCCGGAGTCATCGTTTTTCATCCGAAAATTGATTTTTTGGACTGTACCAAAAATGATTCAAAATGTCAATTGGATCGTGCCTCATTTTGAATAACCACTTTTTAAACCCTCACAGTGACCAAAATTGCCAATTTTTCAGAGTTTTGCTTACACAAAAGCTTCAATTTTGACCCGTTTCAGGCACAGAAATGACTTTAAACACACTTATTTTAGTTGACAAAGTCATTATTCACATCCAACAGTCATTTAGAGTCAAAAGATTAAATGTTAAAATTTCATCCATATTGACCATTTTGGGAACGTTCGACAGGTCCGGAGTCATCGTTTTTCGTCTGAAAAATGATTTTTTGGACTGTACCAAAAATGATTCAAAATGTCAATTGGATCGTGCTTTATGTTGAATAACCACTTTTTAAACCCTCAGAGTGACCAAAATTGCCATTTTTACAGAGTTTTGCTTACTCAAAAGCTTCAATTTTGATCCGTTTTAGGCACAGAAATGACTTTAAACACACTTATTTTAGTTGACAAAGTCATAATTCACATCCAACAGTCATTTAGAGTCAAAAGATTAAATGTTAAAATTTCATCATTATAGACCATTTTGGGAACGTTCGACAGGTCCGGAGTCATCGTTTTTCGTCTGAAAAATGATTTTTTGGACTGTACCAAAAATGATTCAAAATGTCAATTGGATCGTGCTTTATGTTGAATAACCACTTTTTAAACCCTCAGAGTGACCAAAATTGCCATTTTTACAGAGTTTTGCTTACTCAAAAGCTTCAATTTTGATCCGTTTTAGGCACAGAAATGACTTTAAACACACTTATTTTAGTTGACAAAGTCATAATTCACATCCAACAGTCATTTACAGTCAAAAGATTAAATGTTAAAATTTCATCCATATTGACCATTTTGGGGTCGTTCGACATGTCCGGAGTCATCGTTTTTCATCCGAAAATTGATTTTTTGGACTGTACCAAAAACGATTCAAAATGTCAATTGGATCGTGCCTCATTTTGAATAACCACTTTTTAAACCCTCACAGTGACCAAAATTGCCAATTTTACAGAGTTTTGCTTACACAAAAACTTCAATTTTGACCCATTTCAGGCACAGAAATGACTTTAAACACACTTATTTTAGTTGACAAAGCCATAATTCACATCCAACAGTCATTTAGAGTCAAAAGATTAAATGTTAAAATTTCATCATTATAGACCATTTTGGGAACGTTCGACAGGCCCGGAGTCATCGTTTTTCGTCTGAAAATTGATTTTTTGGACTGTACCAAAAATGATTCAAAATGTCAATTGGATCGTGCCTCATGTTGAATAACCACTTTTTAAACCCTCAGAGTGACCAAAATTGCCATTTTTACAGAGTTTTGCTTACACAAAAGCTTCAATTTTGACCCGTTTCAGGCACAGAAATGACTTTAAACACACTTATTTTAGTTGACAAAGTCATTATTCACATCCAACAGTCATTTAGAGTCAAAAGATTAAATGTTAAAATTTCATCCATATTGACCATTTTGGGAACGTTCGACAGGTCCGGAGTCATCGTTTTTCGTCTGAAAATTGATTTTTTGGACTGTACCAAAAATGATTCAAAATGTCAATTGGATCGTGCCTCATGTTGAATAACCACTTTTTAAACCCTCACAGTGACCAAAATTGCCATTTTTACAGAGTTTTGATTACTCAAAAGCTTCAATTTTGACCCATTTCAGGCACAGAAATGACTTTAAACACACTTATTTTAGTTGACAAAGTCATAATTCACATCCAACAGTCATTTACAGTCAAAAGATTAAATGTTAAAATTTCATCCATATTGACCATTTTGGGATCGTTCGACATGTCCGGAGTCATCGTTTTTCATCCGAAAATTGATTTTTTGGACTGTACCAAAAATGATTCAAAATGTCAATTGGATCGTGCCTCATGTTGAATAACCACTTTTTAAACCCTCACAGTGACCAAAATTGCCATTTTTACAGAGTTTTTATTACTCAAAAGCTTCAATTTTTACCCCTTTGAGGCACAGAAATGACTTTAAACACACTTATTTTAGTTGACAAAGTCATAATTCACATCCAACAGTCATTTACAGTCAAAAGATTAAATGTTAAAATTTCATCCATATTGACCATTTTGGGATCGTTCGACATGTCCGGAGTCATCGTTTTTTATCCGAAAATTGATTTTTTGAGCTGTACCAAAAATGATTCAAAATGTCAATTGGATCGTGCCTCATGTTGAATAACCACTTTTTAAACCCTCACAGTGACCAAAATTGCCAATTTTACAGAGTTTTGCTTACTCAAAAGCTTCAATTTTGACCCATTTCAGTCACAGAAATGACTTTAAACACACTTATTTTAGTTGACAAAGCCATAATTCATATCCAACAGTCATTTAGAGTCAAAAGATTAAATGTTAAAATTTCATCATTATAGACCATTTTGGGAACGTTCGACAGGTCCGGAGTCATCGTTTTTCGTCTGAAAATTGATTTTTTGGACTGTACCAAAAATGATTCAAAATGTCAATTGGATCGTGCCTCATGTTGAATAACCACTTTTTAAACCCTCAGAGTGACCAAAATTGCCATTTTTACAGAGTTTTGCTTACTCAAAAGCTTCAATTTTGATCCGTTTTAGGCACAGAAATGACTTTAAACACACTTATTTTAGTTGACAAAGTCATAATTCACATCCAACAGTCATTTACAGTCAAAAGATTAAATGTTAAAATTTCATCCATATTGACCATTTTGGGATCGTTCGACATGTCCGGAGTCATCGTTTTTCATCCGAAAATTGATTTTTTGGACTGTACCAAAAATGATTCAAAATGTCAATTGGATCGTGCCTCATTTTGAATAACCACTTTTTAAACCCTCACAGTGACCAAAATTGCCAATTTTTCAGAGTTTTGCTTACACAAAAGCTTCAATTTTGACCCGTTTCAGGCACAGAAATGACTTTAAACACACTTATTTTAGTTGACAAAGTCATTATTCACATCCAACAGTCATTTAGAGTCAAAAGATTAAATGTTAAAATTTCATCCATATTGACCATTTTGGGAACGTTCGACAGGTCCGGAGTCATCGTTTTTCGTCTGAAAAATGATTTTTTGGACTGTACCAAAAATGATTCAAAATGTCAATTGGATCGTGCTTTATGTTGAATAACCACTTTTTAAACCCTCAGAGTGACCAAAATTGCCATTTTTACAGAGTTTTGCTTACTCAAAAGCTTCAATTTTGATCCGTTTTAGGCACAGAAATGACTTTAAACACACTTATTTTAGTTGACAAAGTCATAATTCACATCCAACAGTCATTTAGAGTCAAAAGATTAAATGTTAAAATTTCATCATTATAGACCATTTTGGGAACGTTCGACAGGTCCGGAGTCATCGTTTTTCGTCTGAAAAATGATTTTTTGGACTGTACCAAAAATGATTCAAAATGTCAATTGGATCGTGCTTTATGTTGAATAACCACTTTTTAAACCCTCAGAGTGACCAAAATTGCCATTTTTACAGAGTTTTGCTTACTCAAAAGCTTCAATTTTGATCCGTTTTAGGCACAGAAATGACTTTAAACACACTTATTTTAGTTGACAAAGTCATAATTCACATCCAACAGTCATTTACAGTCAAAAGATTAAATGTTAAAATTTCATCCATATTGACCATTTTGGGGTCGTTCGACATGTCCGGAGTCATCGTTTTTCATCCGAAAATTGATTTTTTGGACTGTACCAAAAACGATTCAAAATGTCAATTGGATCGTGCCTCATTTTGAATAACCACTTTTTAAACCCTCACAGTGACCAAAATTGCCAATTTTACAGAGTTTTGCTTACACAAAAACTTCAATTTTGACCCATTTCAGGCACAGAAATGACTTTAAACACACTTATTTTAGTTGACAAAGCCATAATTCACATCCAACAGTCATTTAGAGTCAAAAGATTAAATGTTAAAATTTCATCATTATAGACCATTTTGGGAACGTTCGACAGGCCCGGAGTCATCGTTTTTCGTCTGAAAATTGATTTTTTGGACTGTACCAAAAATGATTCAAAATGTCAATTGGATCGTGCCTCATGTTGAATAACCACTTTTTAAACCCTCAGAGTGACCAAAATTGCCATTTTTACAGAGTTTTGCTTACACAAAAGCTTCAATTTTGACCCGTTTCAGGCACAGAAATGACTTTAAACACACTTATTTTAGTTGACAAAGTCATTATTCACATCCAACAGTCATTTAGAGTCAAAAGATTAAATGTTAAAATTTCATCCATATTGACCATTTTGGGAACGTTCGACAGGTCCGGAGTCATCGTTTTTCGTCTGAAAATTGATTTTTTGGACTGTACCAAAAATGATTCAAAATGTCAATTGGATCGTGCCTCATGTTGAATAACCACTTTTTAAACCCTCACAGTGACCAAAATTGCCATTTTTACAGAGTTTTGATTACTCAAAAGCTTCAATTTTGACCCATTTCAGGCACAGAAATGACTTTAAACACACTTATTTTAGTTGACAAAGTCATAATTCACATCCAACAGTCATTTACAGTCAAAAGATTAAATGTTAAAATTTCATCCATATTGACCATTTTGGGATCGTTCGACATGTCCGGAGTCATCGTTTTTCATCCGAAAATTGATTTTTTGGACTGTACCAAAAATGATTCAAAATGTCAATTGGATCGTGCCTCATGTTGAATAACCACTTTTTAAACCCTCACAGTGACCAAAATTGCCATTTTTACAGAGTTTTTATTACTCAAAAGCTTCAATTTTTACCCCTTTGAGGCACAGAAATGACTTTAAACACACTTATTTTAGTTGACAAAGTCATAATTCACATCCAACAGTCATTTACAGTCAAAAGATTAAATGTTAAAATTTCATCCATATTGACCATTTTGGGATCGTTCGACATGTCCGGAGTCATCGTTTTTTATCCGAAAATTGATTTTTTGAGCTGTACCAAAAATGATTCAAAATGTCAATTGGATCGTGCCTCATGTTGAATAACCACTTTTTAAACCCTCACAGTGACCAAAATTGCCAATTTTACAGAGTTTTGCTTACTCAAAAGCTTCAATTTTGACCCATTTCAGTCACAGAAATGACTTTAAACACACTTATTTTAGTTGACAAAGCCATAATTCATATCCAACAGTCATTTAGAGTCAAAAGATTAAATGTTAAAATTTCATCATTATAGACCATTTTGGGAACGTTCGACAGGTCCGGAGTCATCGTTTTTCGTCTGAAAATTGATTTTTTGGACTGTACCAAAAATGATTCAAAATGTCAATTGGATCGTGCCTCATGTTGAATAACCACTTTTTAAACCCTCACAGTGACCAAAATTGCCATTTTTACAGAGTTTTGCTTACTCAAAAACTTCAATTTTGATCCTTTTTAGGCACAGAAATGACTTTAAACACACTTATTTTAGTTGACAAAGTCATAATTCACATCCAACAGTCATTTACAGTCAAAAGATTAAATGTTAAAATTTCATCCATATTGACCATTTTGGGATCGTTCGACATGTCCGGAGTCATCGTTTTTCATCCGAAAATTGATTTTTTGGACTGTACCAAAAATGATTCAAAATGTCAATTGGATCGTGCCTCATTTTGAATAACCACTTTTTAAACCCTCACAGTGACCAAAATTGCCAATTTTACAGAGTTTTGCTTACACAAAAGCTTCAATTTTGACCCGTTTCAGGCACAGAAATGACTTTAAACACACTTATTTTAGTTGACAAAGTCATTATTCACATCCAACAGTCATTTAGAGTCAAAAGATTAAATGTTAAAATTTCATCCATATTGACCATTTTGGGATCGTTCGACATGTCCGGAGTCATCGTTTTTCATCCGAAAATTGATTTTTTGGACTGTACCAAAAATGATTCAAAATGTCAATTGGATCGTGCCTCATGTTGAATAACCACTTTTTAAACCCTCACAGTGACCAAAATTGCCATTTTTACAGAGTTTTGATTACTCAAAAGCTTAAATTTTTACCCCTTTGAGGCACAGAAATGACTTTAAACACACTTATTTTAGTTGACAAAGTCATAATTCACATCCAACAGTCATTTACAGTCAAAAGATTAAATGTTAAAATTTCATCCATATTGACCATTTTGGGATCGTTCGACATGTCCGGAGTCATCGTTTTTCATCCGAAAATTGATTTTTTGGACAGTACCAAAAATGATTCAAAATGTCAATTGGATCGTGCCTCATTTTGAATAACCACTTTTTAAACCCTCACAGTGACCAAAATTGCCAATTTTACAGAGTTTTGCTTACACAAAAGCTTCAATTTTGACCCGTTTCAGGCACAGAAATGACTTTAAACACACTTATTTTAGTTGACAAAGTCATTATTCACATCCAACAGTCATTTAGAGTCAAAAGATTAAATGTTAAAATTTCATCCATATTGACCATTTTGGGATCGTTCGACATGTCCGGAGTCATCGTTTTTCATCCGAAAATTGATTTTTTGGACTGTACCAAAAATGATTCAAAATGTCAATTGGATCGTGCCTCATGTTGAATAACCACTTTTTAAACCCTCACAGTGACCAAAATTGCCATTTTTACAGAGTTTTGATTACTCAAAAGCTTAAATTTTTACCCCTTTGAGGCACAGAAATGACTTTAAACACACTTATTTTAGTTGACAAAGTCATAATTCACATCCAACAGTCATTTACAGTCAAAAGATTAAATGTTAAAATTTCATCCATATTGACCATTTTGGGATCGTTCGACATGTCCGGAGTCATCGTTTTTCATCCGAAAATTGATTTTTTGAGCTGTACCAAAAATGATTCAAAATGTCAATTGGATCGTGCCTCATGTTGAATAACCACTTTTTAAACCCTCACAGTGACCAAAATTGCCAATTTTACAGAGTTTTGCTTACTCAAAAGCTTCAATTTTGACCCATTTCAGTCTCAGAAATGACTTTAAACACACTTATTTTAGTTGACAAAGCCATAATTCACATCCAACAGTCATTTAGAGTCAAAAGATTAAATGTTAAAATTTCATCATTATAGACCATTTTGGGAACGTTCGACAGGTCCGGAGTCATCGTTTTTCGTCTGAAAATTGATTTTTTGGACTGTACCAAAAATGATTCAAAATGTCAATTGGATCGTGCCTCATGTTGAATAACCACTTTTTAAACCCTCAGAGTGACCAAAATTGCCATTTTTACAGAGTTTTGCTTACTCAAAAGCTTCAATTTTGATCCGTTTTAGGCACAGAAATGACTTTAAACACACTTATTTTAGTTGACAAAGTCATAATTCACATCCAACAGTCATTTACAGTCAAAAGATTAAATGTTAAAATTTCATCCATATTGACCATTTTGGGATCGTTCGACATGTCCGGAGTCATCGTTTTTCATCCGAAAATTGATTTTTTGGACTGTACCAAAAATGATTCAAAATGTCAATTGGATCGTGCCTCATTTTGAATAACCACTTTTTAAACCCTCACAGTGACCAAAATTGCCAATTTTTCAGAGTTTTGCTTACACAAAAGCTTCAATTTTGACCCGTTTCAGGCACAGAAATGACTTTAAACACACTTATTTTAGTTGACAAAGTCATTATTCACATCCAACAGTCATTTAGAGTCAAAAGATTAAATGTTAAAATTTCATCCATATTGACCATTTTGGGAACGTTCGACAGGTCCGGAGTCATCGTTTTTCGTCTGAAAAATGATTTTTTGGACTGTACCAAAAATGATTCAAAATGTCAATTGGATCGTGCTTTATGTTGAATAACCACTTTTTAAACCCTCAGAGTGACCAAAATTGCCATTTTTACAGAGTTTTGCTTACTCAAAAGCTTCAATTTTGATCCGTTTTAGGCACAGAAATGACTTTAAACACACTTATTTTAGTTGACAAAGTCATAATTCACATCCAACAGTCATTTAGAGTCAAAAGATTAAATGTTAAAATTTCATCATTATAGACCATTTTGGGAACGTTCGACAGGTCCGGAGTCATCGTTTTTCGTCTGAAAAATGATTTTTTGGACTGTACCAAAAATGATTCAAAATGTCAATTGGATCGTGCTTTATGTTGAATAACCACTTTTTAAACCCTCAGAGTGACCAAAATTGCCATTTTTACAGAGTTTTGCTTACTCAAAAGCTTCAATTTTGATCCGTTTTAGGCACAGAAATGACTTTAAACACACTTATTTTAGTTGACAAAGTCATAATTCACATCCAACAGTCATTTACAGTCAAAAGATTAAATGTTAAAATTTCATCCATATTGACCATTTTGGGGTCGTTCGACATGTCCGGAGTCATCGTTTTTCATCCGAAAATTGATTTTTTGGACTGTACCAAAAACGATTCAAAATGTCAATTGGATCGTGCCTCATTTTGAATAACCACTTTTTAAACCCTCACAGTGACCAAAATTGCCAATTTTACAGAGTTTTGCTTACACAAAAACTTCAATTTTGACCCATTTCAGGCACAGAAATGACTTTAAACACACTTATTTTAGTTGACAAAGCCATAATTCACATCCAACAGTCATTTAGAGTCAAAAGATTAAATGTTAAAATTTCATCATTATAGACCATTTTGGGAACGTTCGACAGGCCCGGAGTCATCGTTTTTCGTCTGAAAATTGATTTTTTGGACTGTACCAAAAATGATTCAAAATGTCAATTGGATCGTGCCTCATGTTGAATAACCACTTTTTAAACCCTCAGAGTGACAAAAATTGCCATTTTTACAGAGTTTTGCTTACACAAAAGCTTCAATTTTGACCCGTTTCAGGCACAGAAATGACTTTAAACACACTTATTTTAGTTGACAAAGTCATTATTCACATCCAACAGTCATTTAGAGTCAAAAGATTAAATGTTAAAATTTCATCCATATTGACCATTTTGGGAACGTTCGACAGGTCCGGAGTCATCGTTTTTCGTCTGAAAATTGATTTTTTGGACTGTACCAAAAATGATTCAAAATGTCAATTGGATCGTGCCTCATGTTGAATAACCACTTTTTAAACCCTCACAGTGACCAAAATTGCCATTTTTACAGAGTTTTGATTACTCAAAAGCTTCAATTTTGACCCATTTCAGGCACAGAAATGACTTTAAACACACTTATTTTAGTTGACAAAGTCATAATTCACATCCAACAGTCATTTACAGTCAAAAGATTAAATGTTAAAATTTCATCCATATTGACCATTTTGGGATCGTTCGACATGTCCGGAGTCATCGTTTTTCATCCGAAAATTGATTTTTTGGACTGTACCAAAAATGATTCAAAATGTCAATTGGATCGTGCCTCATGTTGAATAACCACTTTTTAAACCCTCACAGTGACCAAAATTGCCATTTTTACAGAGTTTTTATTACTCAAAAGCTTCAATTTTTACCCCTTTGAGGCACAGAAATGACTTTAAACACACTTATTTTAGTTGACAAAGTCATAATTCACATCCAACAGTCATTTACAGTCAAAAGATTAAATGTTAAAATTTCATCCATATTGACCATTTTGGGATCGTTCGACATGTCCGGAGTCATCGTTTTTCATCCGAAAATTGATTTTTTGAGCTGTACCAAAAATGATTCAAAATGTCAATTGGATCGTGCCTCATGTTGAATAACCACTTTTTAAACCCTCACAGTGACCAAAATTGCCAATTTTACAGAGTTTTGCTTACTCAAAAGCTTCAATTTTGACCCATTTCAGTCACAGAAATGACTTTAAACACACTTATTTTAGTTGACAAAGCCATAATTCATATCCAACAGTCATTTAGAGTCAAAAGATTAAATGTTAAAATTTCATCATTATAGACCATTTTGGGAACGTTCGACAGGTCCGGAGTCATCGTTTTTCGTCTGAAAATTGATTTTTTGGACTGTACCAAAAATGATTCAAAATGTCAATTGGATCGTGCCTCATGTTGAATAACCACTTTTTAAACCCTCAGAGTGACCAAAATTGCCATTTTTACAGAGTTTTGCTTACTCAAAAACTTCAATTTTGATCCTTTTTAGGCACAGAAATGACTTTAAACACACTTATTTTAGTTGACAAAGTCATAATTCACATCCAACAGTCATTTACAGTCAAAAGATTAAATGTTAAAATTTCATCCATATTGACCATTTTGGGATCGTTCGACATGTCCGGAGTCATCGTTTTTCATCCGAAAATTGATTTTTTGGACTGTACCAAAAATGATTCAAAATGTCAATTGGATCGTGCCTCATTTTGAATAACCACTTTTTAAACCCTCACAGTGACCAAAATTGCCAATTTTACAGAGTTTTGCTTACACAAAAGCTTCAATTTTGACCCGTTTCAGGCACAGAAATGACTTTAAACACACTTATTTTAGTTGACAAAGTCATTATTCACATCCAACAGTCATTTAGAGTCAAAAGATTAAATGTTAAAATTTCATCCATATTGACCATTTTGGGAACGTTCGACAGGTCCGGAGTCATCGTTTTTCGTCTGAAAATTGACTTTTTGGACTGTACCAAAAATGATTCAAAATGTCAATTGGATCGTGCCTCATGTTGAATAACCACTTTTTAAACCCTCACAGTGACCAAAATTGCCATTTTTACAGAGTTTTGCTTACTCAAAAGCTTCAATTTTGACCCATTTCAGGCACAGAAATGACTTTAAACACACTTATTTTAGTTGACAAAGTCATAATTCACATCCAACAGTCATTTACAGTCAAAAGATTAAATGTTAAAATTTCATACATATTGACCATTTTGGGATCGTTCGACATGTCCGGAGTCATCGTTTTTCATCCGAAAATTGATTTTTTGGACAGTACCAAAAATGATTCAAAATGTCAATTGGATCGTGCCTCATTTTGAATAACCACTTTTTAAACCCTCACAGTGACCAAAATTGCCAATTTTACAGAGTTTTGCTTACACAAAAGCTTCAATTTTGACCCGTTTCAGGCACAGAAATGACTTTAAACACACTTATTTTAGTTGACAAAGTCATTATTCACATCCAACAGTCATTTAGAGTCAAAAGATTAAATGTTAAAATTTCATCCATATTGACCATTTTGGGATCGTTCGACATGTCCGGAGTCATCGTTTTTCATCCGAAAATTGATTTTTTGGACTGTACCAAAAATGATTCAAAATGTCAATTGGATCGTGCCTCATGTTGAATAACCACTTTTTAAACCCTCACAGTGACCAAAATTGCCATTTTTACAGAGTTTTGATTACTCAAAAGCTTAAATTTTTACCCCTTTGAGGCACAGAAATGACTTTAAACACACTTATTTTAGTTGACAAAGTCATAATTCACATCCAACAGTCATTTACAGTCAAAAGATTAAATGTTAAAATTTCATCCATATTGACCATTTTGGGATCGTTCGACATGTCCGGAGTCATCGTTTTTCATCCGAAAATTGATTTTTTGAGCTGTACCAAAAATGATTCAAAATGTCAATTGGATCGTGCCTCATGTTGAATAACCACTTTTTAAACCCTCACAGTGACCAAAATTGCCAATTTTACAGAGTTTTGCTTACTCAAAAGCTTCAATTTTAACCCATTTCAGTCACAGAAATGACTTTAAACACACTTATTTTAGTTGACAAAGCCATAATTCACATCCAACAGTCATTTAGAGTCAAAAGATTAAATGTTAAAATTTCATCATTATAGACCATTTTGGGAACGTTCGACAGGTCCGGAGTCATCGTTTTTCGTCTGAAAATTGATTTTTTGGACTGTACCAAAAATGATTCAAAATGTCAATTGGATCGTGCCTCATGTTGAATAACCACTTTTTAAACCCTCAGAGTGACCAAAATTGCCATTTTTACAGAGTTTTGCTTACTCAAAAGCTTCAATTTTGATCCGTTTTAGGCACAGAAATGACTTTAAACACACTTATTTTAGTTGACAAAGTCATAATTCACATCCAACAGTCATTTACAGTCAAAAGATTAAATGTTAAAATTTCATCCATATTGACCATTTTGGGATCGTTCGACATGTCCGGAGTCATCGTTTTTCATCCGAAAATTGATTTTTTGGACTGTACCAAAAATGATTCAAAATGTCAATTGGATCGTGCCTCATTTTGAATAACCACTTTTTAAACCCTCACAGTGACCAAAATTGCCAATTTTTCAGAGTTTTGCTTACACAAAAGCTTCAATTTTGACCCGTTTCAGGCACAGAAATGACTTTAAACACACTTATTTTAGTTGACAAAGTCATTATTCACATCCAACAGTCATTTAGAGTCAAAAGATTAAATGTTAAAATTTCATCCATATTGACCATTTTGGGAACGTTCGACAGGTCCGGAGTCATCGTTTTTCGTCTGAAAAATGATTTTTTGGACTGTACCAAAAATGATTCAAAATGTCAATTGGATCGTGCTTTATGTTGAATAACCACTTTTTAAACCCTCAGAGTGACCAAAATTGCCATTTTTACAGAGTTTTGCTTACTCAAAAGCTTCAATTTTGATCCGTTTTAGGCACAGAAATGACTTTAAACACACTTATTTTAGTTGACAAAGTCATAATTCACATCCAACAGTCATTTACAGTCAAAAGATTAAATGTTAAAATTTCATCCATATTGACCATTTTGGGATCGTTCGACATGTCCGGAGTCATCGTTTTTCATCCGAAAATTGATTTTTTGGACTGTACCAAAAACGATTCAAAATGTCAATTGGATCGTGCCTCATTTTGAATAACCACTTTTTAAACCCTCACAGTGACCAAAATTGCCAATTTTACAGAGTTTTGCTTACACAAAAACTTCAATTTTGACCCATTTCAGGCACAGAAATGACTTTAAACACACTTATTTTAGTTGACAAAGCCATAATTCACATCCAACAGTCATTTAGAGTCAAAAGATTAAATGTTAAAATTTCATCATTATAGACCATTTTGGGAACGTTCGACAGGCCCGGAGTCATCGTTTTTCGTCTGAAAATTGATTTTTTGGACTGTACCAAAAATGATTCAAAATGTCAATTGGATCGTGCCTCATGTTGAATAACCACACCCTCAGAGTGACAAAAATTGCCATTTTTACAGAGTTTTGCTTACACAAAAGCTTCAATTTTGACCCGTTTCAGGCACAGAAATGACTTTAAACACACTTATTTTAGTTGACAAAGTCATTATTCACATCCAACAGTCATTTAGAGTCAAAAGATTAAATGTTAAAATTTCATCCATATTGACCATTTTGGGAACGTTCGACAGGTCCGGAGTCATCGTTTTTCGTCTGAAAATTGATTTTTTGGACTGTACCAAAAATGATTCAAAATGTCAATTGGATCGTGCCTCATGTTGAATAACCACTTTTTAAACCCTCACAGTGACCAAAATTGCCATTTTTACAGAGTTTTGATTACTCAAAAGCTTCAATTTTGACCCATTTCAGGCACAGAAATGACTTTAAACACACTTATTTTAGTTGACAAAGTCATAATTCACATCCAACAGTCATTTACAGTCAAAAGATTAAATGTTAAAATTTCATCCATATTGACCATTTTGGGATCGTTCGACATGTCCGGAGTCATCGTTTTTCATCCGAAAATTGATTTTTTGGACTGTACCAAAAATGATTCAAAATGTCAATTGGATCGTGCCTCATGTTGAATAACCACTTTTTAAACCCTCACAGTGACCAAAATTGCCATTTTTACAGAGTTTTTATTACTCAAAAGCTTCAATTTTTACCCCTTTGAGGCACAGAAATGACTTTAAACACACTTATTTTAGTTGACAAAGTCATAATTCACATCCAACAGTCATTTACAGTCAAAAGATTAAATGTTAAAATTTCATCCATATTGACCATTTTGGGATCGTTCGACATGTCCGGAGTCATCGTTTTTCATCCGAAAATTGATTTTTTGAGCTGTACCAAAAATGATTCAAAATGTCAATTGGATCGTGCCTCATGTTGAATAACCACTTTTTAAACCCTCACAGTGACCAAAATTGCCAATTTTACAGAGTTTTGCTTACTCAAAAGCTTCAATTTTGACCCATTTCAGTCACAGAAATGACTTTAAACACACTTATTTTAGTTGACAAAGCCATAATTCATATCCAACAGTCATTTAGAGTCAAAAGATTAAATGTTAAAATTTCATCATTATAGACCATTTTGGGAACGTTCGACAGGTCCGGAGTCATCGTTTTTCGTCTGAAAATTGATTTTTTGGACTGTACCAAAAATGATTCAAAATGTCAATTGGATCGTGCCTCATGTTGAATAACCACTTTTTAAACCCTCAGAGTGACCAAAATTGCCATTTTTACAGAGTTTTGCTTACTCAAAAACTTCAATTTTGATCCTTTTTAGGCACAGAAATGACTTTAAACACACTTATTTTAGTTGACAAAGTCATAATTCACATCCAACAGTCATTTACAGTCAAAAGATTAAATGTTAAAATTTCATCCATATTGACCATTTTGGGATCGTTCGACATGTCCGGAGTCATCGTTTTTCATCCGAAAATTGATTTTTTGGACTGTACCAAAAATGATTCAAAATGTCAATTGGATCGTGCCTCATTTTGAATAACCACTTTTTAAACCCTCACAGTGACCAAAATTGCCAATTTTACAGAGTTTTGCTTACACAAAAGCTTCAATTTTGACCCGTTTCAGGCACAGAAATGACTTTAAACACACTTATTTTAGTTGACAAAGTCATTATTCACATCCAACAGTCATTTAGAGTCAAAAGATTAAATGTTAAAATGTCATCCATATTGACCATTTTGGGAACGTTCGACAGGTCCGGAGTCATCGTTTTTCGTCTGAAAATTGACTTTTTGGACTGTACCAAAAATGATTCAAAATGTCAATTGGATCGTGCCTCATGTTGAATAACCACTTTTTAAACCCTCACAGTGACCAAAATTGCAATTTTTACAGAGTTTTGCTTACTCAAAAGCTTCAATTTTGACCCATTTCAGGCACAGAAATGACTTTAAACACACTTATTTTAGTTGACAAAGTCATAATTCACATCCAACAGTCATTTACAGTCAAAAGATTAAATGTTAAAATTTCATACATATTGACCATTTTGGGATCGTTCGACATGTCCGGAGTCATCGTTTTTCATCCGAAAATTGATTTTTTGGACAGTACCAAAAATGATTCAAAATGTCAATTGGATCGTGCCTCATTTTGAATAACCACTTTTTAAACCCTCACAGTGACCAAAATTGCCAATTTTACAGAGTTTTGCTTACACAAAAGCTTCAATTTTGACCCGTTTCAGGCACAGAAATGACTTTAAACACACTTATTTTAGTTGACAAAGTCATTATTCACATCCAACAGTCATTTAGAGTCAAAAGATTAAATGTTAAAATTTCATCCATATTGACCATTTTGGGATCGTTCGACATGTCCGGAGTCATCGTTTTTCATCCGAAAATTGATTTTTTGGACTGTACCAAAAATGATTCAAAATGTCAATTGGATCGTGCCTCATGTTGAATAACCACTTTTTAAACCCTCACAGTGACCAAAATTGCCATTTTTACAGAGTTTTGATTACTCAAAAGCTTAAATTTTTACCCCTTTGAGGCACAGAAATGACTTTAAACACACTTATTTTAGTTGACAAAGTCATAATTCACATCCAACAGTCATTTACAGTCAAAAGATTAAATGTTAAAATTTCATCCATATTGACCATTTTGGGATCGTTCGACATGTCCGGAGTCATCGTTTTTCATCCGAAAATTGATTTTTTGAGCTGTACCAAAAATGATTCAAAATGTCAATTGGATCGTGCCTCATGTTGAATAACCACTTTTTAAACCCTCACAGTGACCAAAATTGCCAATTTTACAGAGTTTTGCTTACTCAAAAGCTTCAATTTTAACCCATTTCAGTCACAGAAATGACTTTAAACACACTTATTTTAGTTGACAAAGCCATAATTCACATCCAACAGTCATTTAGAGTCAAAAGATTAAATGTTAAAATTTCATCATTATAGACCATTTTGGGAACGTTCGACAGGTCCGGAGTCATCGTTTTTCGTCTGAAAATTGATTTTTTGGACTGTACCAAAAATGATTCAAAATGTCAATTGGATCGTGCCTCATGTTGAATAACCACTTTTTAAACCCTCAGAGTGACCAAAATTGCCATTTTTACAGAGTTTTGCTTACTCAAAAGCTTCAATTTTGATCCGTTTTAGGCACAGAAATGACTTTAAACACACTTATTTTAGTTGACAAAGTCATAATTCACATCCAACAGTCATTTACAGTCAAAAGATTAAATGTTAAAATTTCATCCATATTGACCATTTTGGGATCGTTCGACATGTCCGGAGTCATCGTTTTTCATCCGAAAATTGATTTTTTGGACTGTACCAAAAATGATTCAAAATGTCAATTGGATCGTGCCTCATTTTGAATAACCACTTTTTAAACCCTCACAGTGACCAAAATTGCCAATTTTTCAGAGTTTTGCTTACACAAAAGCTTCAATTTTGACCCGTTTCAGGCACAGAAATGACTTTAAACACACTTATTTTAGTTGACAAAGTCATTATTCACATCCAACAGTCATTTAGAGTCAAAAGATTAAATGTTAAAATTTCATCCATATTGACCATTTTGGGAACGTTCGACAGGTCCGGAGTCATCGTTTTTCGTCTGAAAAATGATTTTTTGGACTGTACCAAAAATGATTCAAAATGTCAATTGGATCGTGCTTTATGTTGAATAACCACTTTTTAAACCCTCAGAGTGACCAAAATTGCCATTTTTACAGAGTTTTGCTTACTCAAAAGCTTCAATTTTGATCCGTTTTAGGCACAGAAATGACTTTAAACACACTTATTTTAGTTGACAAAGTCATAATTCACATCCAACAGTCATTTACAGTCAAAAGATTAAATGTTAAAATTTCATCCATATTGACCATTTTGGGATCGTTCGACATGTCCGGAGTCATCGTTTTTCATCCGAAAATTGATTTTTTGGACTGTACCAAAAACGATTCAAAATGTCAATTGGATCGTGCCTCATTTTGAATAACCACTTTTTAAACCCTCACAGTGACCAAAATTGCCAATTTTACAGAGTTTTGCTTACACAAAAACTTCAATTTTGACCCATTTCAGGCACAGAAATGACTTTAAACACACTTATTTTAGTTGACAAAGCCATAATTCACATCCAACAGTCATTTAGAGTCAAAAGATTAAATGTTAAAATTTCATCATTATAGACCATTTTGGGAACGTTCGACAGGCCCGGAGTCATCGTTTTTCGTCTGAAAATTGATTTTTTGGACTGTACCAAAAATGATTCAAAATGTCAATTGGATCGTGCCTCATGTTGAATAACCACTTTTTAAACCCTCAGAGTGACCAAAATTGCCATTTTTACAGAGTTTTGCTTACACAAAAGCTTCAATTTTGACCCGTTTCAGGCACAGAAATGACTTTAAACACACTTATTTTAGTTGACAAAGTCATTATTCACATCCAACAGTCATTTAGAGTCAAAAGATTAAATGTTAAAATTTCATCCATATTGACCATTTTGGGAACGTTCGACAGGTCCGGAGTCATCGTTTTTCGTCTGAAAATTGATTTTTTGGACTGTACCAAAAATGATTCAAAATGTCAATTGGATCGTGCCTCATGTTGAATAACCACTTTTTAAACCCTCACAGTGACCAAAATTGCCATTTTTACAGAGTTTTGATTACTCAAAAGCTTCAATTTTGACCCATTTCAGGCACAGAAATGACTTTAAACACACTTATTTTAGTTGACAAAGTCATAATTCACATCCAACAGTCATTTACAGTCAAAAGATTAAATGTTAAAATTTCATCCATATTGACCATTTTGGGATCGTTCGACATGTCCGGAGTCATCGTTTTTCATCCGAAAATTGATTTTTTGGACTGTACCAAAAATGATTCAAAATGTCAATTGGATCGTGCCTCATGTTGAATAACCACTTTTTAAACCCTCACAGTGACCAAAATTGCCATTTTTACAGAGTTTTTATTACTCAAAAGCTTCAATTTTTACCCCTTTGAGGCACAGAAATGACTTTAAACACACTTATTTTAGTTGACAAAGTCATAATTCACATCCAACAGTCATTTACAGTCAAAAGATTAAATGTTAAAATTTCATCCATATTGACCATTTTGGGATCGTTCGACATGTCCGGAGTCATCGTTTTTCATCCGAAAATTGATTTTTTGAGCTGTACCAAAAATGATTCAAAATGTCAATTGGATCGTGCCTCATGTTGAATAACCACTTTTTAAACCCTCACAGTGACCAAAATTGCCAATTTTACAGAGTTTTGCTTACTCAAAAGCTTCAATTTTGACCCATTTCAGTCACAGAAATGACTTTAAACACACTTATTTTAGTTGACAAAGCCATAATTCACATCCAACAGTCATTTAGAGTCAAAAGATTAAATGTTAAAATTTCATCATTATAGACCATTTTGGGAACGTTCGACAGGTCCGGAGTCATCGTTTTTCGTCTGAAAATTGATTTTTTGGACTGTACCAAAAATGATTCAAAATGTCAATTGGATCGTGCCTCATGTTGAATAACCACTTTTTAAACCCTCAGAGTGACCAAAATTGCCATTTTTACAGAGTTTTGCTTACTCAAAAGCTTCAATTTTGATCCTTTTTAGGCACAGAAATGACTTTAAACACACTTATTTTAGTTGACAAAGTCATAATTCACATCCAACAGTCATTTACAGTCAAAAGATTAAATGTTAAAATTTCATCCATATTGACCATTTTGGGATCGTTCGACATGTCCGGAGTCATCGTTTTTCATCCGAAAATTGATTTTTTGGACTGTACCAAAAATGATTCAAAATGTCAATTGGATCGTGCCTCATTTTGAATAACCACTTTTTAAACCCTCACAGTGACCAAAATTGCCAATTTTACAGAGTTTTGCTTACACAAAAGCTTCAATTTTGACCCGTTTCAGGCACAGAAATGACTTTAAACACACTTATTTTAGTTGACAAAGTCATTATTCACATCCAACAGTCATTTAGAGTCAAAAGATTAAATGTTAAAATTTCATCCATATTGACCATTTTGGGAACGTTCGACAGGTCCGGAGTCATCGTTTTTCGTCTGAAAATTGATTTTTTGGACTGTACCAAAAATGATTCAAAATGTCAATTGGATCGTGCCTCATGTTGAATAACCACTTTTTAAACCCTCACAGTGACCAAAATTGCCATTTTTACAGAGTTTTGCTTACTCAAAAGCTTCAATTTTGACCCATTTCAGGCACAGAAATGACTTTAAACACACTTATTTTAGTTGACAAAGTCATAATTCACATCCAACAGTCATTTACAGTCAAAAGATTAAATGTTAAAATTTCATACATATTGACCATTTTGGGATCGTTCGACATGTCCGGAGTCATCGTTTTTCATCCGAAAATTGATTTTTTGGACAGTACCAAAAATGATTCAAAATGTCAATTGGATCGTGCCTCATTTTGAATAACCACTTTTTAAACCCTCACAGTGACCAAAATTGCCAATTTTACAGAGTTTTGCTTACACAAAAGCTTCAATTTTGACCCGTTTCAGGCACAGAAATGACTTTAAACACACTTATTTTAGTTGACAAAGTCATTATTCACATCCAACAGTCATTTAGAGTCAAAAGATTAAATGTTAAAATTTCATCCATATTGACCATTTTGGGATCGTTCGACATGTCCGGAGTCATCGTTTTTCATCCGAAAATTGATTTTATGGACTGTACCAAAAATGATTCAAAATGTCAATTGGATCGTGCCTCATGTTGAATAACCACTTTTTAAACCCTCACAGTGACCAAAATTGCCATTTTTACAGAGTTTTGATTACTCAAAAGCTTAAATTTTTACCCCTTTGAGGCACAGAAATGACTTTAAACACACTTATTTTAGTTGACAAAGTCATAATTCACATCCAACAGTCATTTACAGTCAAAAGATTAAATGTTAAAATTTCATCCATATTGACCATTTTGGGATTGTTCGACATGTCCGGAGTCATCGTTTTTCATCCGAAAATTGATTTTTTGAGCTGTACCAAAAATGATTCAAAATGTCAATTGGATCGTGCCTCATGTTGAATAACCACTTTTTAAACCCTCACAGTGACCAAAATTGCCAATTTTACAGAGTTTTGCTTACTCAAAAGCTTCAATTTTGACCCATTTCAGTCACAGAAATGACTTTAAACACACTTATTTTAGTTGACAAAGCCATAATTCACATCCAACAGTCATTTAGAGTCAAAAGATTAAATGTTAAAATTTCATCATTATAGACCATTTTGGGAACGTTCGACAGGTCCGGAGTCATCGTTTTTCGTCTGAAAATTGATTTTTTGGACTGTACCAAAAATGATTCAAAATGTCAATTGGATCGTGCCTCATGTTGAATAACCACTTTTTAAACCCTCAGAGTGACCAAAATTGCCATTTTTACAGAGTTTTGCTTACTCAAAAGCTTCAATTTTGATCTGTTTTAGGCACAGAAATGACTTTAAACACACTTATTTTAGTTGACAAAGTCATAATTCACATCCAACAGTCATTTACAGTCAAAAGATTAAATGTTAAAATTTCATCCATATTGACCATTTTGGGATCGTTCGACATGTCCGGAGTCATCGTTTTTCATCCGAAAATTGATTTTTTGGACTGTACCAAAAATGATTCAAAATGTCAATTGGATCGTGCCTCATTTTGAATAACCACTTTTTAAACCCTCACAGTGACCAAAATTGCCAATTTTTCAGAGTTTTGCTTACACAAAAGTTTCAATTTTGACCCGTTTCAGGCACAGAAATGACTTTAAACACACTTATTTTAGTTGACAAAGTCATTATTCACATCCAACAGTCATTTAGAGTCAAAAGATTAAATGTTAAAATTTCATCCATATTGACCATTTTGGGAACGTTCGACAGGTCCGGAGTCATCGTTTTTCGTCTGAAAATTGATTTTTTGGACTGTACCAAAAATGATTCAAAATGTCAATTGGATCGTGCCTCATGTTGAATAACCACTTTTTAAACCCTCACAGTGACCGAAATTGCCATTTTTACAGAGTTTTGCTTACTCAAAAGCTTCAATTTTGACCCATTTCAGGCACAGAAATGACTTTAAACACACTTATTTTAGTTGACAAAGTCATAATTCACATCCAACAGTCATTTACAGTCAAAAGATTAAATGTTAAAATTTCATACATATTGACCATTTTGGGATCGTTCGACATGTCCGGAGTCATCGTTTTTCATCCGAAAATTGATTTTTTGGACAGTACCAAAAATGATTCAAAATGTCAATTGGATCGTGCCTCATTTTGAATAACCACTTTTTAAACCCTCACAGTGACCAAAATTGCCAATTTTACAGAGTTTTGCTTACACAAAAGCTTCAATTTTGACCCGTTTCAGGCACAGAAATTACTTTAAACACACTTATTTTAGTTGACAAAGTCATTATTCACATCCAACAGTCATTTACAGTCAAAAGATTAAATGTTAAAATTTCATCCATATTGACCATTTTGGGATCGTTCGACATGTCCGGAGTCATCGTTTTTCATCCGAAAATTGATTTTTTGGACTGTACCAAAAATGATTCAAAATGTCAATTGGATCGTGCCTCATGTTGAATAACCACTTTTTAAACCCTCACAGTGACCAAAATTGCCATTTTTACAGAGTTTTGATTACTCAAAAGCTTCAATTTTTACCCCTTTGAGGCACAGAAATGACTTTAAACACACTTATTTTAGTTGACAAAGTCATAATTCACATCCAACAGTCATTTACAGTCAAAAGATTAAATGTTAAAATTTCATCCATATTGACCATTTTGGGATCGTTCGACATGTCCGGAGTCATCGTTTTTCATCCGAAAATTGATTTTTTGAACTGTACCAAAAATGATTCAAAATGTCAATTGGATCGTGCCTCATGTTGAATAACCACTTTTTAAACCCTCAGAGTGACCAAAATTGCCATTTTTACAGAGTTTTGCTTACTCAAAAGCTTCAATTTTAATCCGTTTTAGGCACAGAAATGACTTTAAACACACTTATTTTAGTTGACAAAGTCATAATTCACATCCAACAGTCATTTACAGTCAACAGATTAAATGTTAAAATTTCATCCATATTGACCATTTTGGGATCGTTCGACATGTCCGGAGTCATCGTTTTTCATCCGAAAATTGATTTTTTGGACTGTACCAAAAATGATTCAAAATGTCAATTGGATCGTGCCTCATTTTGAATAACCACTTTTTAAACCCTCACAGTGACCAAAATTGCCAATTTTACAGAGTTTTGCTTACACAAAAGCTTCAATTTTGACCCGTTTCAGGCACAGAAATGACTTTAAACACACTTATTTTAGTTGACAAAGTCATTATTCACATCCAACAGTCATTTAGAGTCAAAAGATTAAATGTTAAAATTTCATCCATATTGACCATTTTGGGATCGTTCGACATGTCCGGAGTCATCGTTTTTCATCCGAAAATTGATTTTTTGGACTGTACCAAAAATGATTCAAAATGTCAATTGGATCGTGCCTCATGTTGAATAACCACTTTTTAAACCCTCACAGTGACCAAAATTGCCAATTTTACAGAGTTTTGCTTACTCAAAAGCTTCAATTTTGACCCATTTCAGGCACAGAAATGACTTTAAACACACTTATTTTAGTTGACAAAGTCATAATTCACATCCAACAGTCATTTAGAGTCAAAAGATTAAATGTTAAAATTTCATCATTATAGACCATTTGGGAACGTTCGACAGGTCCGGAGTCATCGTTTTTCGTCTGAAAATTGATTTTTTGAACTGTACCAAAAATGATTCAAAATGTCAATTGGATCGTGCCTCATGTTGAATAACCACTTTTTAAACCCTCACAGTGACCAAAATTGCCATTTTTACAGAGTTTTGATTACTCAAAAGCTTCAATTTTGACCCATTTCAGGCACAGAAATGACTTTAAACACACTTATTTTAGTTGACAAAGTCATAATTCACATCCAACAGTCATTTAAAGTCAAAAGATTAAATGTTAAAATTTCATCCATATTGACCATTTTGGGATCGTTCGACATGTCCGGAGTCATCGTTTTTCATCCGAAAATTGATTTTTTGGACTGTACCAAAAATGATTCAAAATGTCAATTGGATCGTGCCTCATGTTGAATAACCACTTTTTAAACCCTCACAGTGACCAAAATTGCCATTTTTACAGAGTTTTGCTTACTCAAAAGCTTCAATTTTGACCCATTTCAGGCACAGAAATGACTTTAAACACACTTATTTTAGTTGACAAAGTCATAATTCACATCCAACAGTCATTTACAGTCAAAAGATTAAATGTTAAAATTTCATCCATATTGACCATTTTGGGATCGTTCGACATGTCCGGAGTCATCGTTTTTCATCCGAAAATTGATTTTTTGGACTGTACCAAAAATGATTCAAAATGTCAATTGGATCGTGCCTCATGTTGAATAACCACTTTTTAAACCCTCACAGTGACCAAAATTGCCAATTTTACAGAGTTTTGCTTACTCAAAAGCTTCAATTTTTACCCCTTTGAGGCACAGAAATGACTTTAAACACACTTATTTTAGTTGACAAATTCATAATTCACATCCAACAGTCATTTACAGTCAAAAGATTAAATGTTAAAATTTCATCCATATTGACCATTTTGGGATCGTTCGACATGTCCGGAGTCATCTTTTTTCATCCGAAAATTGATTTTTTGAACTGTACCAAAAATGATTCAAAATGTCAATTGGATCGTGCCTCATGTTGAATAACCACTTTTTAAACCCTCACAGTGACCAAAATTGCAAATTTTACAGAGTTTTGCTTACTCAAAAGCTTCATTTTTGACCCATTTCAGGCACAGAAATGACTTTAAACACACTTATTTTAGTTGACAAAGTCATAATTCACATCCAACAGTCATTTAGAGTCAAAAGATTAAATGTTAAAATTTCATCATTATAGACCATTTTGGGAACGTTCGACAGGTCCGGAGTCATCGTTTTTCGTCTGAAAAATGATTTTTTGGACTGTACCAAAAATGATTCAAAATGTCAATTGGATCGTGCTTTATGTTGAATAACCACTTTTTAAACCCTCAGAGTGACCAAAATTGCCATTTTTACAGAGTTTTGCTTACTCAAAAGCTTCAATTTTGATCCGTTTTAGGCACAGAAATGACTTTAAACACACTTATTTTAGTTGACAAAGTCATAATTCACATCCAACAGTCATTTACAGTCAAAAGATTAAATGTTAAAATTTCATCCATATTGACCATTTTGGGATCGTTCGACATGTCCGGAGTCATCGTTTTTCATCCGAAAATTGATTTTTTGGACTGTACCAAAAACGATTCAAAATGTCAATTGGATCGTGCCTCATTTTGAATAACCACTTTTTAAACCCTCACAGTGACCAAAATTGCCAATTTTACAGAGTTTTGCTTACACAAAAACTTCAATTTTGACCCATTTCAGGCACAGAAATGACTTTAAACACACTTATTTTAGTTGACAAAGCCATAATTCACATCCAACAGTCATTTAGAGTCAAAAGATTAAATGTTAAAATTTCATCATTATAGACCATTTTGGGAACGTTCGACAGGCCCGGAGTCATCGTTTTTCGTCTGAAAATTGATTTTTTGGACTGTACCAAAAATGATTCAAAATGTCAATTGGATCGTGCCTCATGTTGAATAACCACTTTTTAAACCCTCAGAGTGACCAAAATTGCCATTTTTACAGAGTTTTGCTTACACAAAAGCTTCAATTTTGACCCGTTTCAGGCACAGAAATGACTTTAAACACACTTATTTTAGTTGACAAAGTCATTATTCACATCCAACAGTCATTTAGAGTCAAAAGATTAAATGTTAAAATTTCATCCATATTGACCATTTTGGGAACGTTCGACAGGTCCGGAGTCATCGTTTTTCGTCTGAAAATTGATTTTTTGGACTGTACCAAAAATGATTCAAAATGTCAATTGGATCGTGCCTCATGTTGAATAACCACTTTTTAAACCCTCACAGTGACCAAAATTGCCATTTTTACAGAGTTTTGATTACTCAAAAGCTTCAATTTTGACCCATTTCAGGCACAGAAATGACTTTAAACACACTTATTTTAGTTGACAAAGTCATAATTCACATCCAACAGTCATTTACAGTCAAAAGATTAAATGTTAAAATTTCATCCATATTGACCATTTTGGGATCGTTCGACATGTCCGGAGTCATCGTTTTTCATCCGAAAATTGATTTTTTGGACTGTACCAAAAATGATTCAAAATGTCAATTGGATCGTGCCTCATTTTGAATAACCACTTTTTAAACCCTCACAGTGACCAAAATTGCCAATTTTACAGAGTTTTGCTTACACAAAAGCTTCAATTTTGACCCGTTTCAGGCACAGAAATGACTTTAAACACACTTATTTTAGTTGACAAAGTCATTATTCACATCCAACAGTCATTTAGAGTCAAAAGATTAAATGTTAAAATTTCATCCATATTGACCATTTTGGGAACGTTCGACAGGTCCGGAGTCATCGTTTTTCGTCTGAAAATTGATTTTTTGGACTGTACCAAAAATGATTCAAAATGTCAATTGGATCGTGCCTCATGTTGAATAACCACTTTTTAAACCCTCACAGTGACCAAAATTGCCATTTTTACAGAGTTTTGCTTACTCAAAAGCTTCAATTTTGACCCATTTCAGGCACAGAAATGACTTTAAACACACTTATTTTAGTTGACAAAGTCATAATTCACATCCAACAGTCATTTACAGTCAAAAGATTAAATGTTAAAATTTCATACATATTGACCATTTTGGGATCGTTCGACATGTCCGGAGTCATCGTTTTTCATCCGAAAATTGATTTTTTGGACAGTACCAAAAATGATTCAAAATGTCAATTGGATCGTGCCTCATTTTGAATAACCACTTTTTAAACCCTCACAGTGACCAAAATTGCCAATTTTACAGAGTTTTGCTTACACAAAAGCTTCAATTTTGACCCGTTTCAGGCACAGAAATGACTTTAAACACACTTATTTTAGTTGACAAAGTCATTATTCACATCCAACAGTCATTTAGAGTCAAAAGATTAAATGTTAAAATTTCATCCATATTGACCATTTTGGGATCGTTCGACATGTCCGGAGTCATCGTTTTTCATCCGAAAATTGATTTTTTGGACTGTACCAAAAATGATTCAAAATGTCAATTGGATCGTGCCTCATGTTGAATAACCACTTTTTAAACCCTCACAGTGACCAAAATTGCCATTTTTACAGAGTTTTGATTACTCAAAAGCTTAAATTTTTACCCCTTTGAGGCACAGAAATGACTTTAAACACACTTATTTTAGTTGACAAAGTCATAATTCACATCCAACAGTCATTTACAGTCAAAAGATTAAATGTTAAAATTTCATCCATATTGACCATTTTGGGATCGTTCGACATGTCCGGAGTCATCGTTTTTCATCCGAAAATTGATTTTTTGGACTGTACCAAAAATGATTCAAAATGTCAATTGGATCGTGCCTCATGTTGAATAACCACTTTTTAAACCCTCACAGTGACCAAAATTGCCAATTTTACAGAGTTTTGCTTACTCAAAAGCTTCAATTTTGACCCATTTCAGGCACAGAAATGACTTTAAACACACTTATTTTAGTTGACAAAGTCATAATTCACATCCAACAGTCATTTAGAGTCAAAAGATTAAATGTTAAAATTTCATCATTATAGACCATTTGGGAACGTTCGACAGGTCCGGAGTCATCGTTTTTCGTCTGAAAATTGATTTTTTGAACTGTACCAAAAATGATTCAAAATGTCAATTGGATCGTGCCTCATGTTGAATAACCACTTTTTAAACCCTCACAGTGACCAAAATTGCCATTTTTACAGAGTTTTGATTACTCAAAAGCTTCAATTTTGACCCATTTCAGGCACAGAAATGACTTTAAACACACTTATTTTAGTTGACAAAGTCATAATTCACATCCAACAGTCATTTAAAGTCAAAAGATTAAATGTTAAAATTTCATCCATATTGACCATTTTGGGATCGTTCGACATGTCCGGAGTCATCGTTTTTCATCCGAAAATTGATTTTTTGGACTGTACCAAAAATGATTCAAAATGTCAATTGGATCGTGCCTCATGTTGAATAACCACTTTTTAAACCCTCACAGTGACCAAAATTGCCATTTTTACAGAGTTTTGCTTACTCAAAAGCTTCAATTTTGACCCATTTCAGGCACAGAAATGACTTTAAACACACTTATTTTAGTTGACAAAGTCATAATTCACATCCAACAGTCATTTACAGTCAAAAGATTAAATGTTAAAATTTCATCCATATTGACCATTTTGGGATCGTTCGACATGTCCGGAGTCATCGTTTTTCATCCGAAAATTGATTTTTTGGACTGTACCAAAAATGATTCAAAATGTCAATTGGATCGTGCCTCATGTTGAATAACCACTTTTTAAACCCTCACAGTGACCAAAATTGCCAATTTTACAGAGTTTTGCTTACTCAAAAGCTTCAATTTTTACCCCTTTGAGGCACAGAAATGACTTTAAACACACTTGTTTTAGTTGACAAATTCATAATTCACATCCAACAGTCATTTACAGTCAAAAGATTAAATGTTAAAATTTCATCCATATTGACCATTTTGGGATCGTTCGACATGTCCGGAGTCATCTTTTTTTATCCGAAAATTGATTTTTTGAACTGTACCAAAAATGATTCAAAATGTCAATTGGATCGTGCCTCATGTTGAATAACCACTTTTTAAACCCTCACAGTGACCAAAATTGCAAATTTTACAGAGTTTTGCTTACTCAAAAGCTTCATTTTTGACCCATTTCAGGCACAGAAATGACTTTAAACACACTTATTTTAGTTGACAAAGTCATAATTCACATCCAACAGTCATTTAGAGTCAAAAGATTAAATGTTAAAATTTCATCATTATAGACCATTTTGGGAACGTTCGACAGGTCCGGAGTCATCGTTTTTCGTCTGAAAAATGATTTTTTGGACTGTACCAAAAATGATTCAAAATGTCAATTGGATCGTGCTTTATGTTGAATAACCACTTTTTAAACCCTCAGAGTGACCAAAATTGCCATTTTTACAGAGTTTTGCTTACTCAAAAGCTTCAATTTTGATCCGTTTTAGGCACAGAAATGACTTTAAACACACTTATTTTAGTTGACAAAGTCATAATTCACATCCAACAGTCATTTACAGTCAAAAGATTAAATGTTAAAATTTCATCCATATTGACCATTTTGGGATCGTTCGACATGTCCGGAGTCATCGTTTTTCATCCGAAAATTGATTTTTTGGACTGTACCAAAAACGATTCAAAATGTCAATTGGATCGTGCCTCATTTTGAATAACCAATTTTTAAACCCTCACAGTGACCAAAATTGCCAATTTTACAGAGTTTTGCTTACACAAAAACTTCAATTTTGACCCATTTCAGGCACAGAAATGACTTTAAACACACTTATTTTAGTTGACAAAGCCATAATTCACATCCAACAGTCATTTAGAGTCAAAAGATTAAATGTTAAAATTTCATCATTATAGACCATTTTGGGAACGTTCGACAGGCCCGGAGTCATCGTTTTTCGTCTGAAAATTGATTTTTTGGACTGTACCAAAAATGATTCAAAATGTCAATTGGATCGTGCCTCATGTTGAATAACCACTTTTTAAACCCTCAGAGTGACCAAAATTGCCATTTTTACAGAGTTTTGCTTACACAAAAGCTTCAATTTTGACCCGTTTCAGGCACAGAAATGACTTTAAACACACTTATTTTAGTTGACAAAGTCATTATTCACATCCAACAGTCATTTAGAGTCAAAAGATTAAATGTTAAAATTTCATCCATATTGACCATTTTGGGAACGTTCGACAGGTCCGGAGTCATCGTTTTTCGTCTGAAAATTGATTTTTTGGACTGTACCAAAAATGATTCAAAATGTCAATTGGATCGTGCCTCATGTTGAATAACCACTTTTTAAACCCTCACAGTGACCAAAATTGCCATTTTTACAGAGTTTTGATTACTCAAAAGCTTCAATTTTGACCCATTTCAGGCACAGAAATGACTTTAAACACACTTATTTTAGTTGACAAAGTCATAATTCACATCCAACAGTCATTTACAGTCAAAAGATTAAATGTTAAAATTTCATCCATATTGACCATTTTGGGATCGTTCGACATGTCCGGAGTCATCGTTTTTCATCCGAAAATTGATTTTTTGGACTGTACCAAAAATGATTCAAAATGTCAATTGGATCGTGCCTCATTTTGAATAACCACTTTTTAAACCCTCACAGTGACCAAAATTGCCAATTTTACAGAGTTTTGCTTACACAAAAGCTTCAATTTTGACCCGTTTCAGGCACAGAAATGACTTTAAACACACTTATTTTAGTTGACAAAGTCATTATTCACATCCAACAGTCATTTAGAGTCAAAAGATTAAATGTTAAAATTTCATCCATATTGACCATTTTGGGAACGTTCGACAGGTCCGGAGTCATCGTTTTTCGTCTGAAAATTGATTTTTTGGACTGTACCAAAAATGATTCAAAATGTCAATTGGATCGTGCCTCATGTTGAATAACCACTTTTTAAACCCTCACAGTGACCAAAATTGCCATTTTTACAGAGTTTTGCTTACTCAAAAGCTTCAATTTTGACCCATTTCAGGCACAGAAATGACTTTAAACACACTTATTTTAGTTGACAAAGTCATAATTCACATCCAACAGTCATTTACAGTCAAAAGATTAAATGTTAAAATTTCATACATATTGACCATTTTGGGATCGTTCGACATGTCCGGAGTCATCGTTTTTCATCCGAAAATTGATTTTTTGGACAGTACCAAAAATGATTCAAAATGTCAATTGGATCGTGCCTCATTTTGAATAACCACTTTTTAAACCCTCACAGTGACCAAAATTGCCAATTTTACAGAGTTTTGCTTACACAAAAGCTTCAATTTTGACCCGTTTCAGGCACAGAAATGACTTTAAACACACTTATTTTAGTTGACAAAGTCATTATTCACATCCAACAGTCATTTAGAGTCAAAAGATTAAATGTTAAAATTTCATCCATATTGACCATTTTGGGATCGTTCGACATGTCCGGAGTCATCGTTTTTCATCCGAAAATTGATTTTTTGGACTGTACCAAAAATGATTCAAAATGTCAATTGGATCGTGCCTCATGTTGAATAACCACTTTTTAAACCCTCACAGTGACCAAAATTGCCATTTTTACAGAGTTTTGATTACTCAAAAGCTTAAATTTTTACCCCTTTGAGGCACAGAAATGACTTTAAACACACTTATTTTAGTTGACAAAGTCATAATTCACATCCAACAGTCATTTACAGTCAAAAGATTAAATGTTAAAATTTCATCCATATTGACCATTTTGGGATCGTTCGACATGTCCGGAGTCATCGTTTTTCATCCGAAAATTGATTTTTTGAACTGTACCAAAAATGATTCAAAATGTCAATTGGATCGTGCCTCATGTTGAATAACCACTTTTTAAACCCTCACAGTGACCAAAATTGCCAATTTTACAGAGTTTTGCTTACTCAAAAGCTTCAATTTTGACCCATTTCAGGCACAGAAATGACTTTAAACACACTTATTTTAGTTGACAAAGCCATAATTCACATCCAACAGTCATTTAGAGTCAAAAGATTAAATGTTAAAATTTCATCATTATAGACCATTTTGGGAACGTTCGACAGGACCGGAGTCATCGTTTTTCGTCTGAAAATTGATTTTTTGGACTGTACCAAAAATGATTCAAAATGTCAATTGGATCGTGCCTCATGTAGAATAACCACTTTTTAAACCCTCAGAGTGACCAAAATTGCCATTTTTACAGAGTTTTGCTTACTCAAAAGCTTCAATTTTGATCCGTTTTAGGCACAGAAATGACTTTAAACACACTTATTTTAGTTGACAAAGTCATAATTCACATCCAACAGTCATTTACAGTCAACAGATTAAATGTTAAAATTTCATCCATATTGACCATTTTGGGATCGTTCGACATGTCCGGAGTCATCGTTTTTCATCCGAAAATTGATTTTTTGGACTGTACCAAAAATGATTCAAAATGTCAATTGGATCGTGCCTCATGTTGAATAACCACTTTTTAAACCCTCACAGTGACCAAAATTGCCATTTTTACAGAGTTTTGATTACTCAAAAGCTTCAATTTTGACCCATTTCAGGCACAGAAATGACTTTAAACACACTTATTTTAGTTGACAAAGTCATAATTCACATCCAACAGTCATTTACAGTCAAAAGATTACATGTTAAAATTTCATCCATATTGACCATTTTGGGATCGTTCGACATGTCCGGAGTCATCATTTTTCATCCGAAAATTGATTTTTTGGACTGTACAAAAAATGATTCAAAATGTCAATTGGATCGTGCCTCATGTTGAATAACCACTTTTTAAACCCTCACAGTGACCAAAATTGCCAATTTTACAGAGTTTTGCTTACTCAAAAGCTTCAATTTTGACCCATTTCAGGCACAGAAATGACTTTAAACACACTTATTTTAGTTGACAAAGTCATAATTCACATCCAACAGTCATTTAGAGTCAAAAGATTAAATGTTAAAATTTCATCATTATAGACCATTTTGGGAACGTTCGACAGGTCCGGAGTCATCGTTTTTCGTCTGAAAATTGATTTTTTGAACTGTACCAAAAATGATTCAAAATGTCAATTGGATCGTGCCTCATGTTGAATAACCACTTTTTAAACCCTCACAGTGACCAAAATTGCCATTTTTACAGAGTTTTGATTACTCAAAAGCTTCAATTTTGACCCATTTCAGGCACAGAAATGACTTTAAACACACTTATTTTAGTTGACAAAGTCATAATTCACATCCAACAGTCATTTAAAGTCAAAAGATTAAATGTTAAAATTTCATCCATATTGACCATTTTGGGATCGTTCGACATGTCCGGAGTCATCGTTTTTCATCCGAAAATTGATTTTTTGGACTGTACCAAAAATGATTCAAAATGTCAATTGGATCGTGCCTCATGTTGAATAACCACTTTTTAAACCCTCACAGTGACCAAAATTGCCATTTTTACAGAGTTTTGCTTACTCAAAAGCTTCAATTTTGACCCATTTCAGGCACAGAAATGACTTTAAACACACTTATTTTAGTTGACAAAGTCATAATTCACATCCAACAGTCATTTAGAGTCAAAAGATTAAATGTTAAAATTTCATCATTATAGACCATTTTGGGAACGTTCGACAGGTCCGGAGTCATCGTTTTTCGTCTGAAAAATGATTTTTTGGACTGTACCAAAAATGATTCAAAATGTCAATTGGATCGTGCTTTATGTTGAATAACCACTTTTTAAACCCTCAGAGTGACCAAAATTGCCATTTTTACAGAGTTTTGCTTACTCAAAAGCTTCAATTTTGATCCGTTTTAGGCACAGAAATGACTTTAAACACACTTATTTTAGTTGACAAAGTCATAATTCACATCCAACAGTCATTTACAGTCAAAAGATTAAATGTTAAAATTTCATCCATATTGACCATTTTGGGATCGTTCGACATGTCCGGAGTCATCGTTTTTCATCCGAAAATTGATTTTTTGGACTGTACCAAAAACGATTCAAAATGTCAATTGGATCGTGCCTCATTTTGAATAACCACTTTTTAAACCCTCACAGTGACCAAAATTGCCAATTTTACAGAGTTTTGCTTACACAAAAGCTTCAATTTTGACCCATTTCAGGCACAGAAATGACTTTAAACACACTTATTTTAGTTGACAAAGCCATAATTCACATCCAACAGTCATTTAGAGTCAAAAGATTAAATGTTAAAATTTCATCATTATAGACCATTTTGGGAACGTTCGACAGGCCCGGAGTCATCGTTTTTCATCTGAAAATTGATTTTTTGGACTGTACCAAAAATGATTCAAAATGTCAATTGGATCGTGCCTCATGTTGAATAACCACTTTTTAAACCCTCAGAGTGACCAAAATTGCCATTTTTACAGCGTTTTGCTTACACAAAAGCTTCAATTTTGACCCGTTTCAGGCACAGAAATGACTTTAAACACACTTATTTTAGTTGACAAAGTCATTATTCACATCCAACAGTCATTTAGAGTCAAAAGATTAAATGTTAAAATTTCATCCATATTGACCATTTTGGGAACGTTCGACAGGTCCGGAGTCATCGTTTTTCGTCTGAAAATTGATTTTTTGGACTGTACCAAAAATGATTCAAAATGTCAATTGGATCGTGCCTCATGTTGAATAACCACTTTTTAAACCCTCACAGTGACCAAAATTGCCATTTTTACAGAGTTTTGATTACTCAAAAGCTTCAATTTTGACCCATTTCAGGCACAGAAATGACTTTAAACACACTTATTTTAGTTGACAAAGTCATAATTCACATCCAACAGTCATTTACAGTCAAAAGATTAAATGTTAAAATTTCATCCATATTGACCATTTTGGGATCGTTCGACATGTCCGGAGTCATCGTTTTTCATCCGAAAATTGATTTTTTGGACTGTACCAAAAATGATTCAAAATGTCAATTGGATCGTGCCTCATGTTGAATAACCACTTTTTAAACCCTCACAGTGACCAAAATTGCCATTTTTACAGAGTTTTGATTACTCAAAAGCTTCAATTTTTACCCCTTTGAGGCACAGAAATGACTTTAAACACACTTATTTTAGTTGACAAAGTCATAATTCACATCCAACAGTCATTTACAGTCAAAAGATTAAATGTTAAAATTTCATCCATATTGACCATTTTGGGATCGTTCGACATGTCCGGAGTCATCGTTTTTCATCCGAAAATTGATTTTTTGAGCTGTACCAAAAATGATTCAAAATGTCAATTGGATCGTGCCTCATGTTGAATAACCACTTTTTAAACCCTCACAGTGACCAAAATTGCCAATTTTACAGAGTTTTGCTTACTCAAAAGCTTCAATTTTGACCCATTTCAGTCACAGAAATGACTTTAAACACACTTATTTTAGTTGACAAAGCCATAATTCACATCCAACAGTCATTTAGAGTCAAAAGATTAAATGTTAAAATTTCATCATTATAGACCATTTTGGGAACGTTCGACAGGTCCGGAGTCATCGTTTTTCGTCTGAAAATTGATTTTTTGGACTGTACCAAAAATGATTCAAAATGTCAATTGGATCGTGCCTCATGTTGAATAACCACTTTTTAAACCCTCAGAGTGACCAAAATTGCCATTTTTACAGAGTTTTGCTTACTCAAAAGCTTCAATTTTGATCCTTTTTAGGCACAGAAATGACTTTAAACACACTTATTTTAGTTGACAAAGTCATAATTCACATCCAACAGTCATTTACAGTCAAAAGATTAAATGTTAAAATTTCATCCATATTGACCATTTTGGGATCGTTCGACATGTCCGGAGTCATCGTTTTTCATCCGAAAATTGATTTTTTGGACTGTACCAAAAATGATTCAAAATGTCAATTGGATCGTGCCTCATTTTGAATAACCACTTTTTAAACCCTCACAGTGACCAAAATTGCCAATTTTACAGAGTTTTGCTTACACAAAAGCTTCAATTTTGACCCGTTTCAGGCACAGAAATGACTTTAAACACACTTATTTTAGTTGACAAAGTCATTATTCACATCCAACAGTCATTTAGAGTCAAAAGATTAAATGTTAAAATTTCATCCATATTGACCATTTTGGGAACGTTCGACAGGTCCGGAGTCATCGTTTTTCGTCTGAAAATTGATTTTTTGGACTGTACCAAAAATGATTCAAAATGTCAATTGGATCGTGCCTCATGTTGAATAACCACTTTTTAAACCCTCACAGTGACCAAAATTGCCATTTTTACAGAGTTTTGCTTACTCAAAAGCTTCAATTTTGACCCATTTCAGGCACAGAAATGACTTTAAACACACTTATTTTAGTTGACAAAGTCATAATTCACATCCAACAGTCATTTACAGTCAAAAGATTAAATGTTAAAATTTCATACATATTGACCATTTTGGGATCGTTCGACATGTCCGGAGTCATCGTTTTTCATCCGAAAATTGATTTTTTGGACAGTACCAAAAATGATTCAAAATGTCAATTGGATCGTGCCTCATTTTGAATAACCACTTTTTAAACCCTCACAGTGACCAAAATTGCCAATTTTACAGAGTTTTGCTTACACAAAAGCTTCAATTTTGACCCGTTTCAGGCACAGAAATGACTTTAAACACACTTATTTTAGTTGACAAAGTCATTATTCACATCCAACAGTCATTTAGAGTCAAAAGATTAAATGTTAAAATTTCATCCATATTGACCATTTTGGGATCGTTCGACATGTCCGGAGTCATCGTTTTTCATCCGAAAATTGATTTTTTGGACTGTACCAAAAATGATTCAAAATGTCAATTGGATCGTGCCTCATGTTGAATAACCACTTTTTAAACCCTCACAGTGACCAAAATTGCCATTTTTACAGAGTTTTGATTACTCAAAAGCTTAAATTTTTACCCCTTTGAGGCACAGAAATGACTTTAAACACACTTATTTTAGTTGACAAAGTCATAATTCACATCCAACAGTCATTTACAGTCAAAAGATTAAATGTTAAAATTTCATCCATATTGACCATTTTGGGATCGTTCGACATGTCCGGAGTCATCGTTTTTCATCCGAAAATTGATTTTTTGAACTGTACCAAAAATGATTCAAAATGTCAATTGGATCGTGCCTCATGTTGAATAACCACTTTTTAAACCCTCACAGTGACCAAAATTGCCAATTTTACAGAGTTTTGCTTACTCAAAAGCTTCAATTTTGACCCATTTCAGGCACAGAAATGACTTTAAACACACTTATTTTAGTTGACAAAGCCATAATTCACATCCAACAGTCATTTAGAGTCAAAAGATTAAATGTTAAAATTTCATCATTATAGACCATTTTGGGAACGTTCGACAGGACCGGAGTCATCGTTTTTCGTCTGAAAATTGATTTTTTGGACTGTACCAAAAATGATTCAAAATGTCAATTGGATCGTGCCTCATGTTGAATAACCACTTTTTAAACCCTCACAGTGACCAAAATTGCCATTTTTACAGAGTTTTGCTTACTCAAAAGCTTCAATTTTGATCCGTTTTAGGCACAGAAATGACTTTAAACACACTTATTTTAGTTGACAAAGTCATAATTCACATCCAACAGTCATTTACAGTCAACAGATTAAATGTTAAAATTTCATCCATATTGACCATTTTGGGATCGTTCGACATGTCCGGAGTCATCGTTTTTCATCCGAAAATTGATTTTTTGGACTGTACCAAAAATGATTCAAAATGTCAATTGGATCGTGCCTCATTTTGAATAACCACTTTCTAAACCCTCACAGTGACCAAAATTGCCAATTTTACAGAGTTTTGCTTACACAAAAGCTTCAATTTTGACCCGTTTCAGGCACAGAAATGACTTTAAACACACTTATTTTAGTTGACAAAGTCATTATTCACATCCAACAGTCATTTAGAGTCAAAAGATTAAATGTTAAAATTTCATCCATATTGACCATTTTGGGATCGTTCGACATGTCCGGAGTCATCGTTTTTCATCCGAAAATTGATTTTTTGGACTGTACCAAAAATGATTCAAAATGTCAATTGGATCGTGCCTCATGTTGAATAACCACTTTTTAAACCCTCACAGTGACCAAAATGCCATTTTTACAGAGTTTTGATTACTCAAAAGCTTCAATTTTGACCCATTTCAGGCACAGAAATGACTTTAAACACACTTATTTTAGTTGACAAAGTCATAATTCACATCCAACAGTCATTTACAGTCAAAAGATTACATGTTAAAATTTCATCCATATTGACCATTTTGGGATCGTTCGACATGTCCGGAGTCATCATTTTTCATCCGAAAATTGATTTTTTGGACTGTACAAAAAATGATTCAAAATGTCAATTGGATCGTGCCTCATGTTGAATAACCACTTTTTAAACCCTCACAGTGACCAAAATTGCCAATTTTACAGAGTTTTGCTTACTCAAAAGCTTCAATTTTGACCCATTTCAGGCACAGAAATGACTTTAAACACACTTATTTTAGTTGACAAAGTCATAATTCACATCCAACAGTCATTTAGAGTCAAAAGATTAAATGTTAAAATTTCATCATTATAGACCATTTTGGGAACGTTCGACAGGTCCGGAGTCATCGTTTTTCGTCTGAAAATTGATTTTTTGAACTGTACCAAAAATGATTCAAAATGTCAATTGGATCGTGCCTCATGTTGAATAACCACTTTTTAAACCCTCACAGTGACCAAAATTGCCATTTTTACAGAGTTTTGATTACTCAAAAGCTTCAATTTTGACCCATTTCAGGCACAGAAATGACTTTAAACACACTTATTTTAGTTGACAAAGTCATAATTCACATCCAACAGTCATTTAAAGTCAAAAGATTAAATGTTAAAATTTCATCCATATTGACCATTTTGGGATCGTTCGACATGTCCGGAGTCATCGTTTTTCATCCGAAAATTGATTTTTTGGACTGTACCAAAAATGATTCAAAATGTCAATTGGATCGTGCCTCATGTTGAATAACCACTTTTTAAACCCTCACAGTGACCAAAATTGCCATTTTTACAGAGTTTTGCTTACTCAAAAGCTTCAATTTTGACCCATTTCAGGCACAGAAATGACTTTAAACACACTTATTTTAGTTGACAAAGTCATAATTCACATCCAACAGTCATTTACAGTCAAAAGATTAAATGTTAAAATTTCATCCATATTGACCATTTTGGGATCGTTCGACATGTCCGGAGTCATCGTTTTTCATCCGAAAATTGATTTTTTGGACTGTACCAAAAATGATTCAAAATGTCAATTGGATCGTGCCTCATGTTGAATAACCACTTTTTAAACCCTCACAGTGACCCAAATTGCCATTTTTACAGAGTTTTGATTACTCAAAAGCTTCAATTTTTACCCCTTTGAGGCACAGAAATGACTTTAAACACACTTATTTTAGTTGACAAAGTCATAATTCACATCCAACAGTCATTTACAGTCAAAAGATTAAATGTTAAAATTTCATCCATATTGACCATTTTGGGATCGTTCGACATGTCCGGAGTCATCTTTTTTCATCCGAAAATTGATTTTTTGAACTGTACCAAAAATGATTCAAAATGTCAATTGGATCGTGCCTCATGTTGAATAACCACTTTTTAAACCCTCACAGTGACCAAAATTGCCAATTTTACAGAGTTTTGCTTACTCAAAAGCTTCAATTTTGACCCATTTCAGGTACAGAAATGACTTTAAACACACTTATTTTAGTTGACAAAGCCATAATTCACATCCAACAGTCATTTAGAGTCAAAAGATTAAATGTTAAAATTTCATCATTATAGACCATTTTGGGAACGTTCGACAGGTCCGGAGTCATCGTTTTTCGTCTGAAAAATGATTTTTTGGACTGTACCAAAAATGATTCAAAATGTCAATTGGATCGTGCTTTATGTTGAATAACCACTTTTTAAACCCTCAGAGTGACCAAAATTGCCATTTTTACAGAGTTTTGCTTACTCAAAAGCTTCAATTTTGATCCGTTTTAGGCACAGAAATGACTTTAAACACACTTATTTTAGTTGACAAAGTCATAATTCACATCCAACAGTCATTTACAGTCAAAAGATTAAATGTTAAAATTTCATCCATATTGACCATTTTGGGATCGTTCGACATGTCCGGAGTCATCGTTTTTCATCCGAAAATTGATTTTTTGGACTGTACCAAAAACGATTCAAAATGTCAATTGGATCGTGCCTCATTTTGAATAACCACTTTTTAAACCCTCACAGTGACCAAAATTGCCAATTTTACAGAGTTTTGCTTACACAAAAGCTTCAATTTTGACCCGTTTCAGGCACAGAAATGACTTTAAACACACTTATTTTAGTTGACAAAGTCATTATTCACATCCAACAGTCATTTAGAGTCAAAAGATTAAATGTTAAAATTTCATCCATATTGACCATTTTGGGATCGTTCGACATGTCCGGAGTCATCGTTTTTCATCCGAAAATTGATTTTTTGGACTGTACCAAAAATGATTCAAAATGTCAATTGGATCGTGCCTCATGTTGAATAACCACTTTTTAAACCCTCACAGTGACCAAAATGCCATTTTTACAGAGTTTTGATTACTCAAAAGCTTCAATTTTGACCCATTTCAGGCACAGAAATGACTTTAAACACACTTATTTTAGTTGACAAAGTCATAATTCACATCCAACAGTCATTTACAGTCAAAAGATTACATGTTAAAATTTCATCCATATTGACCATTTTGGGATCGTTCGACATGTCCGGAGTCATCATTTTTCATCCGAAAATTGATTTTTTGGACTGTACAAAAAATGATTCAAAATGTCAATTGGATCGTGCCTCATGTTGAATAACCACTTTTTAAACCCTCACAGTGACCAAAATTGCCAATTTTACAGAGTTTTGCTTACTCAAAAGCTTCAATTTTGACCCATTTCAGGCACAGAAATGACTTTAAACACACTTATTTTAGTTGACAAAGTCATAATTCACATCCAACAGTCATTTAGAGTCAAAAGATTAAATGTTAAAATTTCATCATTATAGACCATTTTGGGAACGTTCGACAGGTCCGGAGTCATCGTTTTTCGTCTGAAAATTGATTTTTTGAACTGTACCAAAAATGATTCAAAATGTCAATTGGATCGTGCCTCATGTTGAATAACCACTTTTTAAACCCTCACAGTGACCAAAATTGCCATTTTTACAGAGTTTTGATTACTCAAAAGCTTCAATTTTGACCCATTTCAGGCACAGAAATGACTTTAAACACACTTATTTTAGTTGACAAAGTCATAATTCACATCCAACAGTCATTTAAAGTCAAAAGATTAAATGTTAAAATTTCATCCATATTGACCATTTTGGGATCGTTCGACATGTCCGGAGTCATCGTTTTTCATCCGAAAATTGATTTTTTGGACTGTACCAAAAATGATTCAAAATGTCAATTGGATCGTGCCTCATGTTGAATAACCACTTTTTAAACCCTCACAGTGACCAAAATTGCCATTTTTACAGAGTTTTGCTTACTCAAAAGCTTCAATTTTGACCCATTTCAGGCACAGAAATGACTTTAAACACACTTATTTTAGTTGACAAAGTCATAATTCACATCCAACAGTCATTTACAGTCAAAAGATTAAATGTTAAAATTTCATCCATATTGACCATTTTGGGATCGTTCGACATGTCCGGAGTCATCGTTTTTCATCCGAAAATTGATTTTTTGGACTGTACCAAAAATGATTCAAAATGTCAATTGGATCGTGCCTCATGTTGAATAACCACTTTTTAAACCCTCACAGTGACCAAAATTGCCATTTTTACAGAGTTTTGATTACTCAAAAGCTTCAATTTTTACCCCTTTGAGGCACAGAAATGACTTTAAACACACTTATTTTAGTTGACAAAGTCATAATTCACATCCAACAGTCATTTACAGTCAAAAGATTAAATGTTAAAATTTCATCCATATTGACCATTTTGGGATCGTTCGACATGTCCGGAGTCATCTTTTTTCATCCGAAAATTGATTTTTTGAACTGTACCAAAAATGATTCAAAATGTCAATTGGATCGTGCCTCATGTTGAATAACCACTTTTTAAACCCTCACAGTGACCAAAATTGCCAATTTTACAGAGTTTTGCTTACTCAAAAGCTTCAATTTTGACCCATTTCAGGTACAGAAATGACTTTAAACACACTTATTTTAGTTGACAAAGCCATAATTCACATCCAACAGTCATTTAGAGTCAAAAGATTAAATGTTAAAATTTCATCATTATAGACCATTTTGGGAACGTTCGACAGGTCCGGAGTCATCGTTTTTCGTCTGAAAAATGATTTTTTGGACTGTACCAAAAATGATTCAAAATGTCAATTGGATCGTGCTTTATGTTGAATAACCACTTTTTAAACCCTCAGAGTGACCAAAATTGCCATTTTTACAGAGTTTTGCTTACTCAAAAGCTTCAATTTTGATCCGTTTTAGGCACAGAAATGACTTTAAACACACTTATTTTAGTTGACAAAGTCATAATTCACATCCAACAGTCATTTACAGTCAAAAGATTAAATGTTAAAATTTCATCCATATTGACCATTTTGGGATCGTTCGACATGTCCGGAGTCATCGTTTTTCATCCGAAAATTGATTTTTTGGACTGTACCAAAAACGATTCAAAATGTCAATTGGATCGTGCCTCATTTTGAATAACCACTTTTTAAACCCTCACAGTGACCAAAATTGCCAATTTTACAGAGTTTTGCTTACACAAAAACTTCAATTTTGACCCATTTCAGGCACAGAAATGACTTTAAACACACTTATTTTAGTTGACAAAGCCATAATTCACATCCAACAGTCATTTAGAGTCAAAAGATTAAATGTTAAAATTTCATCCATATTGACCATTTTGGGAACGTTCGACAGGTCCGGAGTCATCGTTTTTCGTCTGAAAATTGATTTTTTGGACTGTACCAAAAATGATTCAAAATGTCAATTGGATCGTGCCTCATGTTGAATAACCACTTTTTAAACCCTCACAGTGACCAAAATTGCCATTTTTACAGAGTTTTGATTACTCAAAAGCTTCAATTTTGACCCATTTCAGGCACAGAAATGACTTTAAACACACTTATTTTAGTTGACAAAGTCATAATTCACATCCAACAGTCATTTACAGTCAAAAGATTAAATGTTAAAATTTCATCCATATTGACCATTTTGGGATCGTTCGACATGTCCGGAGTCATCGTTTTTCATCCGAAAATTGATTTTTTGGACTGTACCAAAAATGATTCAAAATGTCAATTGGATCGTGCCTCATGTTGAATAACCACTTTTTAAACCCTCACAGTGACCAAAATTGCCATTTTTACAGAGTTTGGATTACTCAAAAGCTTCAATTTTTACCCCTTTGAGGCACAGAAATGACTTTAAACACACTTATTTTAGTTGACAAAGTCATAATTCACATCCAACAGTCATTTACAGTCAAAAGATTAAATGTTAAAATTTCATCCATATTGACCATTTTGGGATCGTTCGACATGTCCGGAGTCATCGTTTTTCATCCGAAAATTGATTTTTTGAACTGTACCAAAAATGATTCAAAATGTCAATTGGATCGTGCCTCATGTTGAATAACCACTTTTTAAACCCTCAGAGTGACCAAAATTGCCATTTTTACAGAGTTTTGCTTACTCAAAAGCTTCAATTTTGATCCGTTTTAGGCACAGAAATGACTTTAAACACACTTATTTTAGTTGACAAAGTCATAATTCACATCCAACAGTCATTTACAGTCAAAAGATTAAATGTTAAAATTTCATACATATTGACCATTTTGGGATCGTTCGACATGTCCGGAGTCATCGTTTTTCATCCGAAAATTGATTTTTTGGACTGTACCAAAAATGATTCAAAATGTCAATTGGATCGTGCCTCATTTTGAATAACCACTTTTTAAACCCTCACAGTGACCAAAATTGCCAATTTTACAGAGTTTTGCTTACACAAAAGCTTCAATTTTGACCCGTTTCAGGCACAGAAATGACTTTAAACACACTTATTTTAGTTGACAAAGTCATTATTCACATCCAACAGTCATTTAGAGTCAAAAGATTAAATGTTAAAATTTCATCCATATTGACCATTTTGGGATCGTTCGACATGTCCGGAGTCATCGTTTTTCATCCGAAAATTGATTTTTTGGACTGTACCAAAAATGATTCAAAATGTCAATTGGATCGTGCCTCATGTTGAATAACCACTTTTTAAACCCTCACAGTGACCAAAATTGCCATTTTTACAGAGTTTGGATTACTCAAAAGCTTCAATTTTTACCCCTTTGAGGCACAGAAATGACTTTAAACACACTTATTTTAGTTGACAAAGTCATAATTCACATCCAACAGTCATTTACAGTCAAAAGATTAAATGTTAAAATTTCATCCATATTGACCATTTTGGGATCGTTCGACATGTCCGGAGTCATCGTTTTTCATCCGAAAATTGATTTTTTGAACTGTACCAAAAATGATTCAAAATGTCAATTGGATCGTGCCTCATGTTGAATAACCACTTTTTAAACCCTCAGAGTGACCAAAATTGCCATTTTTACAGAGTTTTGCTTACTCAAAAGCTTCAATTTTGATCCGTTTTAGGCACAGAAATGACTTTAAACACACTTATTTTAGTTGACAAAGTCATAATTCACATCCAACAGTCATTTACAGTCAAAAGATTAAATGTTAAAATTTCATACATATTGACCATTTTGGGATCGTTCGACATGTCCGGAGTCATCGTTTTTCATCCGAAAATTGATTTTTTGGACTGTACCAAAAATGATTCAAAATGTCAATTGGATCGTGCCTCATTTTGAATAACCACTTTTTAAACCCTCACAGTGACCAAAATTGCCAATTTTACAGAGTTTTGCTTACACAAAAGCTTCAATTTTGACCCGTTTCAGGCACAGAAATGACTTTAAACACACTTATTTTAGTTGACAAAGTCATTATTCACATCCAACAGTCATTTAGAGTCAAAAGATTAAATGTTAAAATTTCATCCATATTGACCATTTTGGGATCGTTCGACATGTCCGGAGTCATCGTTTTTCATCCGAAAATTGATTTTTTGGACTGTACCAAAAATGATTCAAAATGTCAATTGGATCGTGCCTCATGTTGAATAACCACTTTTTAAACCCTCACAGTGACCAAAATTGCCATTTTTACAGAGTTTTGATTACTCAAAAGCTTCAATTTTTACCCCTTTGAGGCACAGAAATGACTTTAAACACACTTATTTTAGTTGACAAAGTCATAATTCACATCCAACAGTCATTTACAGTCAAAAGATTAAATGTTAAAATTTCATCCATATTGACCATTTTGGGATCGTTCGACATGTCCGGAGTCATCGTTTTTCATCCGAAAATTGATTTTTTGGACTGTACCAAAAATGATTCAAAATGTCAATTGGATCGTGCCTCATGTTGAATAACCACTTTTTAAACCCTCAGAGTGACCAAAATTGCCATTTTTACAGAGTTTTGCTTACTCAAAAGCTTCAATTTTGATCCGTTTTAGGCACAGAAATGACTTTAAACACACTTATTTTAGTTGACAAAGTCATAATTCACATCCAACAGTCATTTACAGTCAAAAGATTAAATGTTAAAATTTCATACATATTGACCATTTTGGGATCGTTCGACATGTCCGGAGTCATCGTTTTTCATCCGAAAATTGATTTTTTGGACTGTACCAAAAATGATTCAAAATGTCAATTGGATCGTGCCTCATGTTGAATAACCACTTTTTAAACCCTCACAGTGACCAAAATTGCCATTTTTACAGAGTTTTGATTACTCAAAAGCTTCAATTTTTACCCCTTTGAGGCACAGAAATGACTTTAAACACACTTATTTTAGTTGACAAAGTCATAATTCACATCCAATAGTCATTTACAGTCAAAAGATTAAATGTTAAAATTTCATCCATATTGACCATTTTGGGATCGTTCGACATGTCCGGAGTCATCGTTTTTCATCCGAAAATTGATTTTTTGGACTGTACCAAAAATGATTCAAAATGTCAATTGGATCGTGCCTCATGTTGAATAACCACTTTTTAAACCCTCACAGTGACCAAAATTGCCAATTTTACAGAGTTTTGCTTACTCAAAAGCTTCAATTTTGACCCATTTCAGGCACAGAAATGACTTTAAACACACTTATTTTAGTTGACAAAGTCATAATTCACATCCAACAGTCATTTAGAGTCAAAAGATTAAATGTTAAAATTTCATCATTATAGACCATTTTGGGAACGTTCGACAGGTCCGGAGTCATCGTTTTTCGTCTGAAAATTGATTTTTTGGACTGTACCAAAAATGATTCAAAATGTCAATTGGATCGTGCCTCATGTTGAATAACCACTTTTTAAACCCTCACAGTGACCAAAATTGCCATTTTTACAGAGTTTTGATTACTCAAAAGCTTAAATTTTGACCCATTTCAGGCACAGAAAAGACTTTAAACACACTTATTTTAGTTGACAAAGTCATAATTCACATCCAACAGTCATTTACAGTCAAAAGATTAAATGTTAAAATTTCATCCATATTGACCATTTTGGGATCGTTCGACATGTCCGGAGTCATTGTTTTTCATCCGAAAATTGATTTTTTGGACTGTACCAAAAATGATTCAAAATGTCAATTGGATCGTGCCTCATGTTGAATAACCACTTTTTAAACCCTCACAGTGACCAAAATTGCCATTTTTACAGAGTTTTGATTACTCAAAAGCTTCAATTTTGACCCATTTCAGGCACAGAAATGACTTTAAACACGCTTATTTTAGTTGACAAAGTCATAATTCACATCCAACAGTCATTTACAGTCAAAAGATTAAATGTTAAAATTTCATCCATATTGACCATTTTGGGATCGTTCGACATGTCCGGAGTCATCGTTTTTCATCCGAAAATTGATTTTTTGGACTGTACCAAAAATGATTCAAAATGTCAATTGGATCGTGCCTCATGTTGAATAACCACTTTTTAAACCCTCACAGTGACCAAAATTGCCATTTTTACAGAGTTTTGATTACTCAAAAGCTTCAATTTTTACCCATTTCAGGCACAGAAATGACTTTAAACACACTTATTTTAGTTGACAAAGTCATACTTCACATCCAACAGTCATGTACAGTCAAAAGATTACATGTTAAAATTTCATCCATATTGACCATTTTGGGATCGTTCGACATGTCCGGAGTCATCATTTTTCATCCGAAAATTGATTTTTTGGACTGTACCAAAAAATGATTCAAAATGTCAATTGGATCATGCCTCATGTTGAATAACCACTTTTTAAACCCTCACAGTGACCAAAATTGCCATTTTTACAGAGTTTTGATTACTCAAAAGCTTCAATTTTTACCCCTTTGAGGCACAGAAATGACTTTAAACACACTTATTTTAGTTGACAAAGTCATAATTCACATCCAACAGTCATTTACAGTCAAAAGATTAAATGTTAAAATTTCATACATATTGACCATTTTGGGATCGTTCGACATGTCCGGAGTCATCGTTTTTCATCCGAAAATTGATTTTTTGGACAGTACCAAAAATGATTCAAAATGTCAATTGGATCGTGCCTCATTTTGAATAACCACTTTTTAAACCCTCACAGTGACCAAAATTGCCAATTTTACAGAGTTTTGCTTACACAAAAGCTTCAATTTTGACCCGTTTCAGGCACAGAAATGACTTTAAACACACTTATTTTAGTTGACAAAGTCATTATTCACATCCAACAGTCATTTAGAGTCAAAAGATTAAATGTTAAAATTTCATCCATATTGACCATTTTGGGATCGTTCGACATGTCCGGAGTCATCGTTTTTCATCCGAAAATTGATTTTTTGGACTGTACCAAAAATGATTCAAAATGTCAATTGGATCGTGCCTCATGTTGAATAACCACTTTTTAAACCCTCACAGTGACCAAAATTGCCATTTTTACAGAGTTTTGATTACTCAAAAGCTTAAATTTTTACCCCTTTGAGGCACAGAAATGACTTTAAACACACTTATTTTAGTTGACAAAGTCATAATTCACATCCAACAGTCATTTACAGTCAAAAGATTAAATGTTAAAATTTCATCCATATTGACCATTTTGGGATCGTTCGACATGTCCGGAGTCATCGTTTTTCATCCGAAAATTGATTTTTTGAACTGTACCAAAAATGATTCAAAATGTCAATTGGATCGTGCCTCATGTTGAATAACCACTTTTTAAACCCTCACAGTGACCAAAATTGCCAATTTTACAGAGTTTTGCTTACTCAAAAGCTTCAATTTTGACCCATTTCAGGCACAGAAATGACTTTAAACACACTTATTTTAGTTGACAAAGCCATAATTCACATCCAACAGTCATTTAGAGTCAAAAGATTAAATGTTAAAATTTCATCATTATAGACCATTTTGGGAACGTTCGACAGGACCGGAGTCATCGTTTTTCGTCTGAAAATTGATTTTTTGGACTGTACCAAAAATGATTCAAAATGTCAATTGGATCGTGCCTCATGTTGAATAACCACTTTTTAAACCCTCACAGTGACCAAAATTGCCATTTTTACAGAGTTTTGCTTACTCAAAAGCTTCAATTTTGATCCGTTTTAGGCACAGAAATGACTTTAAACACACTTATTTTAGTTGACAAAGTCATAATTCACATCCAACAGTCATTTACAGTCAACAGATTAAATGTTAAAATTTCATCCATATTGACCATTTTGGGATCGTTCGACATGTCCGGAGTCATCGTTTTTCATCCGAAAATTGATTTTTTGGACTGTACCAAAAATGATTCAAAATGTCAATTGGATCGTGCCTCATTTTGAATAACCACTTTCTAAACCCTCACAGTGACCAAAATTGCCAATTTTACAGAGTTTTGCTTACACAAAAGCTTCAATTTTGACCCGTTTCAGGCACAGAAATGACTTTAAACACACTTATTTTAGTTGACAAAGTCATTATTCACATCCAACAGTCATTTAGAGTCAAAAGATTAAATGTTAAAATTTCATCCATATTGACCATTTTGGGATCGTTCGACATGTCCGGAGTCATCGTTTTTCATCCGAAAATTGATTTTTTGGACTGTACCAAAAATGATTCAAAATGTCAATTGGATCGTGCCTCATGTTGAATAACCACTTTTTAAACCCTCACAGTGACCAAAATGCCATTTTTACAGAGTTTTGATTACTCAAAAGCTTCAATTTTGACCCATTTCAGGCACAGAAATGACTTTAAACACACTTATTTTAGTTGACAAAGTCATAATTCACATCCAACAGTCATTTACAGTCAAAAGATTACATGTTAAAATTTCATCCATATTGACCATTTTGGGATCGTTCGACATGTCCGGAGTCATCATTTTTCATCCGAAAATTGATTTTTTGGACTGTACAAAAAATGATTCAAAATGTCAATTGGATCGTGCCTCATGTTGAATAACCACTTTTTAAACCCTCACAGTGACCAAAATTGCCAATTTTACAGAGTTTTGCTTACTCAAAAGCTTCAATTTTGACCCATTTCAGGCACAGAAATGACTTTAAACACACTTATTTTAGTTGACAAAGTCATAATTCACATCCAACAGTCATTTAGAGTCAAAAGATTAAATGTTAAAATTTCATCATTATAGACCATTTTGGGAACGTTCGACAGGTCCGGAGTCATCGTTTTTCGTCTGAAAATTGATTTTTTGAACTGTACCAAAAATGATTCAAAATGTCAATTGGATCGTGCCTCATGTTGAATAACCACTTTTTAAACCCTCACAGTGACCAAAATTGCCATTTTTACAGAGTTTTGATTACTCAAAAGCTTCAATTTTGACCCATTTCAGGCACAGAAATGACTTTAAACACACTTATTTTAGTTGACAAAGTCATAATTCACATCCAACAGTCATTTAAAGTCAAAAGATTAAATGTTAAAATTTCATCCATATTGACCATTTTGGGATCGTTCGACATGTCCGGAGTCATCGTTTTTCATCCGAAAATTGATTTTTTGGACTGTACCAAAAATGATTCAAAATGTCAATTGGATCGTGCCTCATGTTGAATAACCACTTTTTAAACCCTCACAGTGACCAAAATTGCCATTTTTACAGAGTTTTGCTTACTCAAAAGCTTCAATTTTGACCCATTTCAGGCACAGAAATGACTTTAAACACACTTATTTTAGTTGACAAAGTCATAATTCACATCCAACAGTCATTTACAGTCAAAAGATTAAATGTTAAAATTTCATCCATATTGACCATTTTGGGATCGTTCGACATGTCCGGAGTCATCGTTTTTCATCCGAAAATTGATTTTTTGGACTGTACCAAAAATGATTCAAAATGTCAATTGGATCGTGCCTCATGTTGAATAACCACTTTTTAAACCCTCACAGTGACCAAAATTGCCATTTTTACAGAGTTTTGATTACTCAAAAGCTTCAATTTTTACCCCTTTGAGGCACAGAAATGACTTTAAACACACTTATTTTAGTTGACAAAGTCATAATTCACATCCAACAGTCATTTACAGTCAAAAGATTAAATGTTAAAATTTCATCCATATTGACCATTTTGGGATCGTTCGACATGTCCGGAGTCATCTTTTTTCATCCGAAAATTGATTTTTTGAACTGTACCAAAAATGATTCAAAATGTCAATTGGATCGTGCCTCATGTTGAATAACCACTTTTTAAACCCTCACAGTGACCAAAATTGCCAATTTTACAGAGTTTTGCTTACTCAAAAGCTTCAATTTTGACCCATTTCAGGTACAGAAATGACTTTAAACACACTTATTTTAGTTGACAAAGCCATAATTCACATCCAACAGTCATTTAGAGTCAAAAGATTAAATGTTAAAATTTCATCATTATAGACCATTTTGGGAACGTTCGACAGGTCCGGAGTCATCGTTTTTCGTCTGAAAAATGATTTTTTGGACTGTACCAAAAATGATTCAAAATGTCAATTGGATCGTGCTTTATGTTGAATAACCACTTTTTAAACCCTCAGAGTGACCAAAATTGCCATTTTTACAGAGTTTTGCTTACTCAAAAGCTTCAATTTTGATCCGTTTTAGGCACAGAAATGACTTTAAACACACTTATTTTAGTTGACAAAGTCATAATTCACATCCAACAGTCATTTACAGTCAAAAGATTAAATGTTAAAATTTCATCCATATTGACCATTTTGGGATCGTTCGACATGTCCGGAGTCATCGTTTTTCATCCGAAAATTGATTTTTTGGACTGTACCAAAAACGATTCAAAATGTCAATTGGATCGTGCCTCATTTTGAATAACCACTTTTTAAACCCTCACAGTGACCAAAATTGCCAATTTTACAGAGTTTTGCTTACACAAAAGCTTCAATTTTGACCCGTTTCAGGCACAGAAATGACTTTAAACACACTTATTTTAGTTGACAAAGTCATTATTCACATCCAACAGTCATTTAGAGTCAAAAGATTAAATGTTAAAATTTCATCCATATTGACCATTTTGGGATCGTTCGACATGTCCGGAGTCATCGTTTTTCATCCGAAAATTGATTTTTTGGACTGTACCAAAAATGATTCAAAATGTCAATTGGATCGTGCCTCATGTTGAATAACCACTTTTTAAACCCTCACAGTGACCAAAATGCAATTTTTACAGAGTTTTGATTACTCAAAAGCTTCAATTTTGACCCATTTCAGGCACAGAAATGACTTTAAACACACTTATTTTAGTTGACAAAGTCATAATTCACATCCAACAGTCATTTACAGTCAAAAGATTACATGTTAAAATTTCATCCATATTGACCATTTTGGGATCGTTCGACATGTCCGGAGTCATCATTTTTCATCCGAAAATTGATTTTTTGGACTGTACAAAAAATGATTCAAAATGTCAATTGGATCGTGCCTCATGTTGAATAACCACTTTTTAAACCCTCACAGTGACCAAAATTGCCAATTTTACAGAGTTTTGCTTACTCAAAAGCTTCAATTTTGACCCATTTCAGGCACAGAAATGACTTTAAACACACTTATTTTAGTTGACAAAGTCATAATTCACATCCAACAGTCATTTAGAGTCAAAAGATTAAATGTTAAAATTTCATCATTATAGACCATTTTGGGAACGTTCGACAGGTCCGGAGTCATCGTTTTTCGTCTGAAAATTGATTTTTTGAACTGTACCAAAAATGATTCAAAATGTCAATTGGATCGTGCCTCATGTTGAATAACCACTTTTTAAACCCTCACAGTGACCAAAATTGCCATTTTTACAGAGTTTTGATTACTCAAAAGCTTCAATTTTGACCCATTTCAGGCACAGAAATGACTTTAAACACACTTATTTTAGTTGACAAAGTCATAATTCACATCCAACAGTCATTTAAAGTCAAAAGATTAAATGTTAAAATTTCATCCATATTGACCATTTTGGGATCGTTCGACATGTCCGGAGTCATCGTTTTTCATCCGAAAATTGATTTTTTGGACTGTACCAAAAATGATTCAAAATGTCAATTGGATCGTGCCTCATGTTGAATAACCACTTTTTAAACCCTCACAGTGACCAAAATTGCCATTTTTACAGAGTTTTGCTTACTCAAAAGCTTCAATTTTGACCCATTTCAGGCACAGAAATGACTTTAAACACACTTATTTTAGTTGACAAAGTCATAATTCACATCCAACAGTCATTTACAGTCAAAAGATTAAATGTTAAAATTTCATCCATATTGACCATTTTGGGATCGTTCGACATGTCCGGAGTCATCGTTTTTCATCCGAAAATTGATTTTTTGGACTGTACCAAAAATGATTCAAAATGTCAATTGGATCGTGCCTCATGTTGAATAACCACTTTTTAAACCCTCACAGTGACCAAAATTGCCATTTTTACAGAGTTTTGATTACTCAAAAGCTTCAATTTTTACCCCTTTGAGGCACAGAAATGACTTTAAACACACTTATTTTAGTTGACAAAGTCATAATTCACATCCAACAGTCATTTACAGTCAAAAGATTAAATGTTAAAATTTCATCCATATTGACCATTTTGGGATCGTTCGACATGTCCGGAGTCATCTTTTTTCATCCGAAAATTGATTTTTTGAACTGTACCAAAAATGATTCAAAATGTCAATTGGATCGTGCCTCATGTTGAATAACCACTTTTTAAACCCTCACAGTGACCAAAATTGCCAATTTTACAGAGTTTTGCTTACTCAAAAGCTTCAATTTTGACCCATTTCAGGTACAGAAATGACTTTAAACACACTTATTTTAGTTGACAAAGCCATAATTCACATCCAACAGTCATTTAGAGTCAAAAGATTAAATGTTAAAATTTCATCATTATAGACCATTTTGGGAACGTTCGACAGGTCCGGAGTCATCGTTTTTCGTCTGAAAAATGATTTTTTGGACTGTACCAAAAATGATTCAAAATGTCAATTGGATCGTGCTTTATGTTGAATAACCACTTTTTAAACCCTCGGAGTGACCAAAATTGCCATTTTTACAGAGTTTTGCTTACTCAAAAGCTTCAATTTTGATCCGTTTTAGGCACAGAAATGACTTTAAACACACTTATTTTAGTTGACAAAGTCATAATTCACATCCAACAGTCATTTACAGTCAAAAGATTAAATGTTAAAATTTCATCCATATTGACCATTTTGGGATCGTTCGACATGTCCGGAGTCATCGTTTTTCATCCGAAAATTGATTTTTTGGACTGTACCAAAAACGATTCAAAATGTCAATTGGATCGTGCCTCATTTTGAATAACCACTTTTTAAACCCTCACAGTGACCAAAATTGCCAATTTTACAGAGTTTTGCTTACACAAAAACTTCAATTTTGACCCATTTCAGGCACAGAAATGACTTTAAACACACTTATTTTAGTTGACAAAGCCATAATTCACATCCAACAGTCATTTAGAGTCAAAAGATTAAATGTTAAAATTTCATCCATATTGACCATTTTGGGAACGTTCGACAGGTCCGGAGTCATCGTTTTTCGTCTGAAAATTGATTTTTTGGACTGTACCAAAAATGATTCAAAATGTCAATTGGATCGTGCCTCATGTTGAATAACCACTTTTTAAACCCTCACAGTGACCAAAATTGCCATTTTTACAGAGTTTTGATTACTCAAAAGCTTCAATTTTGACCCATTTCAGGCACAGAAATGACTTTAAACACACTTATTTTAGTTGACAAAGTCATAATTCACATCCAACAGTCATTTACAGTCAAAAGATTAAATGTTAAAATTTCATCCATATTGACCATTTTGGGATCGTTCGACATGTCCGGAGTCATCGTTTTTCATCCGAAAATTGATTTTTTGGACTGTACCAAAAATGATTCAAAATGTCAATTGGATCGTGCCTCATGTTGAATAACCACTTTTTAAACCCTCACAGTGACCAAAATTGCCATTTTTACAGAGTTTGGATTACTCAAAAGCTTCAATTTTTACCCCTTTGAGGCACAGAAATGACTTTAAACACACTTATTTTAGTTGACAAAGTCATAATTCACATCCAACAGTCATTTACAGTCAAAAGATTAAATGTTAAAATTTCATCCATATTGACCATTTTGGGATCGTTCGACATGTCCGGAGTCATCGTTTTTCATCCGAAAATTGATTTTTTGAACTGTACCAAAAATGATTCAAAATGTCAATTGGATCGTGCCTCATGTTGAATAACCACTTTTTAAACCCTCAGAGTGACCAAAATTGCCATTTTTACAGAGTTTTGCTTACTCAAAAGCTTCAATTTTGATCCGTTTTAGGCACAGAAATGACTTTAAACACACTTATTTTAGTTGACAAAGTCATAATTCACATCCAACAGTCATTTACAGTCAAAAGATTAAATGTTAAAATTTCATACATATTGACCATTTTGGGATCGTTCGACATGTCCGGAGTCATCGTTTTTCATCCGAAAATTGATTTTTTGGACTGTACCAAAAATGATTCAAAATGTCAATTGGATCGTGCCTCATTTTGAATAACCACTTTTTAAACCCTCACAGTGACCAAAATTGCCAATTTTACAGAGTTTTGCTTACACAAAAGCTTCAATTTTGACCCGTTTCAGGCACAGAAATGACTTTAAACACACTTATTTTAGTTGACAAAGTCATTATTCACATCCAACAGTCATTTAGAGTCAAAAGATTAAATGTTAAAATTTCATCCATATTGACCATTTTGGGATCGTTCGACATGTCCGGAGTCATCGTTTTTCATCCGAAAATTGATTTTTTGGACTGTACCAAAAATGATTCAAAATGTCAATTGGATCGTGCCTCATGTTGAATAACCACTTTTTAAACCCTCACAGTGACCAAAATTGCCATTTTTACAGAGTTTGGATTACTCAAAAGCTTCAATTTTTACCCCTTTGAGGCACAGAAATGACTTTAAACACACTTATTTTAGTTGACAAAGTCATAATTCACATCCAACAGTCATTTACAGTCAAAAGATTAAATGTTAAAATTTCATCCATATTGACCATTTTGGGATCGTTCGACATGTCCGGAGTCATCGTTTTTCATCCGAAAATTGATTTTTTGAACTGTACCAAAAATGATTCAAAATGTCAATTGGATCGTGCCTCATGTTGAATAACCACTTTTTAAACCCTCAGAGTGACCAAAATTGCCATTTTTACAGAGTTTTGCTTACTCAAAAGCTTCAATTTTGATCCGTTTTAGGCACAGAAATGACTTTAAACACACTTATTTTAGTTGACAAAGTCATAATTCACATCCAACAGTCATTTACAGTCAAAAGATTAAATGTTAAAATTTCATACATATTGACCATTTTGGGATCGTTCGACATGTCCGGAGTCATCGTTTTTCATCCGAAAATTGATTTTTTGGACTGTACCAAAAATGATTCAAAATGTCAATTGGATCGTGCCTCATTTTGAATAACCACTTTTTAAACCCTCACAGTGACCAAAATTGCCAATTTTACAGAGTTTTGCTTACACAAAAGCTTCAATTTTGACCCGTTTCAGGCACAGAAATGACTTTAAACACACTTATTTTAGTTGACAAAGTCATTATTCACATCCAACAGTCATTTAGAGTCAAAAGATTAAATGTTAAAATTTCATCCATATTGACCATTTTGGGATCGTTCGACATGTCCGGAGTCATCGTTTTTCATCCGAAAATTGATTTTTTGGACTGTACCAAAAATGATTCAAAATGTCAATTGGATCGTGCCTCATGTTGAATAACCACTTTTTAAACCCTCACAGTGACCAAAATTGCCATTTTTACAGAGTTTTGATTACTCAAAAGCTTCAATTTTTACCCCTTTGAGGCACAGAAATGACTTTAAACACACTTATTTTAGTTGACAAAGTCATAATTCACATCCAACAGTCATTTACAGTCAAAAGATTAAATGTTAAAATTTCATCCATATTGACCATTTTGGGATCGTTCGACATGTCCGGAGTCATCGTTTTTCATCCGAAAATTGATTTTTTGGACTGTACCAAAAATGATTCAAAATGTCAATTGGATCGTGCCTCATGTTGAATAACCACTTTTTAAACCCTCAGAGTGACCAAAATTGCCATTTTTACAGAGTTTTGCTTACTCAAAAGCTTCAATTTTGATCCGTTTTAGGCACAGAAATGACTTTAAACACACTTATTTTAGTTGACAAAGTCATAATTCACATCCAACAGTCATTTACAGTCAAAAGATTAAATGTTAAAATTTCATACATATTGACCATTTTGGGATCGTTCGACATGTCCGGAGTCATCGTTTTTCATCCGAAAATTGATTTTTTGGACTGTACCAAAAATGATTCAAAATGTCAATTGGATCGTGCCTCATGTTGAATAACCACTTTTTAAACCCTCACAGTGACCAAAATTGCCATTTTTACAGAGTTTTGATTACTCAAAAGCTTCAATTTTTACCCCTTTGAGGCACAGAAATGACTTTAAACACACTTATTTTAGTTGACAAAGTCATAATTCACATCCAATAGTCATTTACAGTCAAAAGATTAAATGTTAAAATTTCATCCATATTGACCATTTTGGGATCGTTCGACATGTCCGGAGTCATCGTTTTTCATCCGAAAATTGATTTTTTGGACTGTACCAAAAATGATTCAAAATGTCAATTGGATCGTGCCTCATGTTGAATAACCACTTTTTAAACCCTCACAGTGACCAAAATTGCCAATTTTACAGAGTTTTGCTTACTCAAAAGCTTCAATTTTGACCCATTTCAGGCACAGAAATGACTTTAAACACACTTATTTTAGTTGACAAAGTCATAATTCACATCCAACAGTCATTTAGAGTCAAAAGATTAAATGTTAAAATTTCATCATTATAGACCATTTTGGGAACGTTCGACAGGTCCGGAGTCATCGTTTTTCGTCTGAAAATTGATTTTTTGGACTGTACCAAAAATGATTCAAAATGTCAATTGGATCGTGCCTCATGTTGAATAACCACTTTTTAAACCCTCACAGTGACCAAAATTGCCATTTTTACAGAGTTTTGATTACTCAAAAGCTTAAATTTTGACCCATTTCAGGCACAGAAAAGACTTTAAACACACTTATTTTAGTTGACAAAGTCATAATTCACATCCAACAGTCATTTACAGTCAAAAGATTAAATGTTAAAATTTCATCCATATTGACCATTTTGGGATCGTTCGACATGTCCGGAGTCATTGTTTTTCATCCGAAAATTGATTTTTTGGACTGTACCAAAAATGATTCAAAATGTCAATTGGATCGTGCCTCATGTTGAATAACCACTTTTTAAACCCTCACAGTGACCAAAATTGCCATTTTTACAGAGTTTTGATTACTCAAAAGCTTCAATTTTGACCCATTTCAGGCACAGAAATGACTTTAAACACGCTTATTTTAGTTGACAAAGTCATAATTCACATCCAACAGTCATTTACAGTCAAAAGATTAAATGTTAAAATTTCATCCATATTGACCATTTTGGGATCGTTCGACATGTCCGGAGTCATCGTTTTTCATCCGAAAATTGATTTTTTGGACTGTACCAAAAATGATTCAAAATGTCAATTGGATCGTGCCTCATGTTGAATAACCACTTTTTAAACCCTCACAGTGACCAAAATTGCCATTTTTACAGAGTTTTGATTACTCAAAAGCTTCAATTTTTACCCATTTCAGGCACAGAAATGACTTTAAACACACTTATTTTAGTTGACAAAGTCATACTTCACATCCAACAGTCATGTACAGTCAAAAGATTACATGTTAAAATTTCATCCATATTGACCATTTTGGGATCGTTCGACATGTCCGGAGTCATCATTTTTCATCCGAAAATTGATTTTTTGGACTGTACCAAAAAATGATTCAAAATGTCAATTGGATCATGCCTCATGTTGAATAACCACTTTTTAAACCCTCACAGTGACCAAAATTGCCATTTTTACAGAGTTTTGATTACTCAAAAGCTTCAATTTTTACCCCTTTGAGGCACAGAAATGACTTTAAACACACTTATTTTAGTTGACAAAGTCATAATTCACATCCAACAGTCATTTACAGTCAAAAGATTAAATGTTAAAATTTCATCCATATTGACCATTTTGGTATCGTTCGACATGTCCGGAGTCATCGTTTTTCATCCGAAAATTTATTTTTTGGACTGTACCAAAAATGATTCAAAATGTCAATTGGATCGTGCCTCATGTTGAATAACCACTTTTTAAACCCTCACAGTGACCAAAATTGCCAATTTTACAGAGTTTTGCTTACTCAAAAGCTTCAATTTTGACCCATTTCAGGCACAGAAATGACTTTAAACACACTTATTTTAGTTGACAAAGTCATAATTCACATCCAACAGTCATTTAGAGTCAAAAGATTAAATGTTAAAATTTCATCATTATAGACCATTTTGGGAACATTCGACAGGTCCGGAGTCATCGTTTTTCGTCTGAAAATTGATTTTTTGAACTGTACCAAAAATGATTCAAAATGTCAATTGGATCGTGCCTCATGTTGAATAACCACTTTTTAAACCCTCACAGTGACCAAAATTGCCATTTTTACAGAGTTTTGATTACTCAAAAGCTTTAATTTTGACCCCTTTGAGGCCAGAAATGACTTTAAACACACTTATTTTAGTTGACAAAGTCATAATTCACATCCAACAGTCATTTACAGTCAAAAGATTAAATGTTAAAATTTCATCCATATTGACCATTTTGGGATCGTTCGACATGTCCGGAGTCATCGTTTTTCATCCGAAAATTGATTTTTTGAACTGTACCAAAAATGATTCAAAATGTCAATTGGATCGTGCCTCATGTTGAATAACCACTTTTTAAACCCTCACAGTGACCAAAATTGCCAATTTTACAGAGTTTTGCTTACTCAAAAGCTTCAATTTTGACCCATTTCAGGCACAGAAATGACTTTAAACACACTTATTTTAGTTGACAAAGCCATAATTCACATCCAACAGTCATTTAGAGTCAAAAGATTAAATGTTAAAATTTCATCATTATAGACCATTTTGGGAACGTTCGACAGGACCGGAGTCATCGTTTTTCGTCTGAAAATTGATTTTTTGGACTGTACCAAAAATGATTCAAAATGTCAATTGGATCGTGCCTCATGTTGAATAACCACTTTTTAAACCCTCAGAGTGACCAAAAATGCCATTTTTACAGAGTTTTGCTTACTCAAAAGCTTCAATTTTGATCCGTTTTAGGCACAGAAATGACTTTAAACACACTTATTTTAGTTGACAAAGTCATAATTCACATCCAACAGTCATTTACAGTCAACAGATTAAATGTTAAAATTTCATCCATATTGACCATTTTGGGATCGTTCGACATGTCCGGAGTCATCGTTTTTCATCCGAAAATTGATTTTTTGGACTGTACCAAAAATGATTCAAAATGTCAATTGGATCGTGCCTCATGTTGAATAACCACTTTTTAAACCCTCACAGTGACCAAAATTGCCATTTTTACAGAGTTTTGATTACTCAAAAGCTTCAATTTTTACCCCTTTGAGGCACAGAAATGACTTTAAACACACTTATTTTAGTTGACAAAGTCATAATTCACATCCAATAGTCATTTACAGTCAAAAGATTAAATGTTAAAATTTCATCCATATTGACCATTTTGGGATCGTTCGACATGTCCGGAGTCATCGTTTTTCATCCGAAAATTGATTTTTTGGACTGTACCAAAAATGATTCAAAATGTCAATTGGATCGTGCCTCATGTTGAATAACCACTTTTTAAACCCTCACAGTGACCAAAATTGCCAATTTTACAGAGTTTTGCTTACTCAAAAGCTTCAATTTTGACCCATTTCAGGCACAGAAAAGACTTTAAACACACTTATTTTAGTTGACAAAGTCATAATTCACATCCAACAGTCATTTAGAGTCAAAAGATTAAATGTTAAAATTTCATCCATATTGACCATTTTGGGATCGTTCGACATGTCCGGAGTCATTGTTTTTCATCCGAAAATTGATTTTTTGGACTGTACCAAAAATGATTCAAAATGTCAATTGGATCGTGCCTCATGTTGAATAACCACTTTTTAAACCCTCACAGTGACCAAAATTGCCATTTTTACAGAGTTTTGATTACTCAAAAGCTTCAATTTTGACCCATTTCAGGCACAGAAATGACTTTAAACACACTTATTTTAGTTGACAAAGTCATAATTCACATCCAACAGTCATTTACAGTCAAAAGATTAAATGTTAAAATTTCATCCATATTGACCATTTTGGGATCGTTCGACATGTCCGGAGTCATCGTTTTTCATCCGAAAATTGATTTTTTGGACTGTACCAAAAATGATTCAAAATGTCAATTGGATCGTGCCTCATGTTGAATAACCATTTTTTAAACCCTCACAGTGACCAAAATTGCCATTTTTACAGAGTTTTGCTTACTCAAAAGCTTCAATTTTGACCCATTTCAGGCACAGAAATGACTTTAAACACACTTATTTTAGTTGACAAAGTCATAATTCACATCCAACAGTCATTTACAGTCAAAAGATTAAATGTTAAAATTTCATCCATATTGACCATTTTGGGATCGTTCGACATGTCCGGAGTCATCGTTTTTCATCCGAAAATTGATTTTTTGGACTGTACCAAAAATGATTCAAAATGTCAATTGGATCGTGCCTCATGTTGAATAACCACTTTTTAAACCCTCACAGTGACCAAAATTGCCATTTTTACAGAGTTTTGATTACTCAAAAGCTTCAATTTTGACCCATTTCAGGCACAGAAATGACTTTAAACACACTTATTTTAGTTGACAAAGTCATAATTCACATCCAACAGTCATTTACAGTCAAAAGATTAAATGTTAAAATTTCATCCATATTGACCATTTTGGGATCGTTCGACATGTCCGGAGTCATCGTTTTTCATCCGAAAATTGATTTTTTGGACTGTACCAAAAACGATTCAAAATGTCAATTGGATCGTGCCTCATTTTGAATAACCACTTTTTAAACCCTCACAGTGACCAAAATTGCCAATTTTACAGAGTTTTGCTTACACAAAAACTTCAATTTTGACCCATTTCAGGCACAGAAATGACTTTAAACACACTTATTTTAGTTGACAAAGCCATAATTCACATCCAACAGTCATTTAGAGTCAAAAGATTAAATGTTAAAATTTCATCATTATAGACCATTTTGGGAACGTTCGACAGGCCCGGAGTCATCGTTTTTCGTCTGAAAATTGATTTTTTGGACTGTACCAAAAATGATTCAAAATGTCAATTGGATCGTGCCTCATGTTGAATAACCACTTTTTAAACCCTCAGAGTGACCAAAATTGCCATTTTTACAGAGTTTTGCTTACACAAAAGCTTCAATTTTGACCCGTTTCAGGCACAGAAATGACTTTAAACACACTTATTTTAGTTGACAAAGTCATTATTCACTTCCAACAGTCATTTAGAGTCAAAAGATTAAATGTTAAAATTTCATCCATATTGACCATTTTGGGAACGTTCGACAGGTCCGGAGTCATCGTTTTTCGTCTGAAAATTGATTTTTTGGACTGTACCAAAAATGATTCAAAATGTCAATTGGATCGTGCCTCATGTTGAATAACCACTTTTTAAACCCTCACAGTGACCAAAATTGCCATTTTTACAGAGTTTTGATTACTCAAAAGCTTCAATTTTGACCCATTTCAGGCACAGAAATGACTTTAAACACACTTATTTTAGTTGACAAAGTCATAATTCACATCCAACAGTCATTTACAGTCAAAAGATTAAATGTTAAAATTTCATCCATATTGACCATTTTGGGATCGTTCGACATGTCCGGAGTCATCGTTTTTCATCCGAAAATTGATTTTTTGAACTGTACCAAAAATGATTCAAAATGTCAATTTTATCGTGCCTCATGTTGAATAACCACTTTTTAAACCCTCAGAGTGACCAAAATTGCCATTTTTACAGAGTTTTGCTTACTCAAAAGCTTCAATTTTGATCCGTTTTAGGCACAGAAATGACTTTAAACACACTTATTTTAGTTGACAAAGTCATAATTCACATCCAACAGTCATTTACAGTCAAAAGATTAAATGTTAAAATTTCATACATATTGACCATTTTGGGATCGTTCAACATGTCCGGAGTCATCGTTTTTCATCCGAAAATTGATTTTTTGGACTGTACCAAAAATGATTCAAAATGTCAATTGGATCGTGCCTCATTTTGAATAACCACTTTTTAAACCCTCACAGTGACCAAAATTGCCAATTTTACAGAGTTTTGCTTACACAAAAGCTTCAATTTTGACCCGTTTCAGGCACAGAAATGACTTTAAACACACTTATTTTAGTTGACAAAGTCATTATTCACATCCAACAGTCATTTAGAGTCAAAAGATTAAATGTTAAAATTTCATCCATATTGACCATTTTGGGATCGTTCGACATGTCCGGAGTCATCGTTTTTCATCCGAAAATTGATTTTTTGGACTGTACCAAAAATGATTCAAAATGTCAATTGGATCGTGCCTCATGTTGAATAACCACTTTTTAAACCCTCACAGTGACCAAAATTGCCATTTTTACAGAGTTTTGATTACTCAAAAGCTTCAATTTTTACCCCTTTGAGGCACAGAAATGACTTTAAACACACTTATTTTAGTTGACAAAGTCATAATTCACATCCAACAGTCATTTACAGTCAAAAGATTAAATGTTAAAATTTCATCCATATTGACCATTTTGGGATCGTTCGACATGTCCGGAGTCATCGTTTTTCATCCGAAAATTGATTTTTTGAACTGTACCAAAAATGATTCAAAATGTCAATTGGATCGTGCCTCATGTTGAATAACCACTTTTTAAACCCTCACAGTGACCAAAATTGCCAATTTTACAGAGTTTTGCTTACTCAAAAGCTTCAATTTTGACCCATTTCAGGCACAGAAATGACTTTAAACACACTTATTTTAGTTGACAAAGCCATAATTCACATCCAACAGTCATTTAGAGTCAAAAGATTAAATGTTAAAATTTCATCATTATAGACCATTTTGGGAACGTTCGACAGGACCGGAGTCATCGTTTTTTGTCTGAAAATTGATTTTTTGGACTGTACCAAAAATGATTCAAAATGTCAATTGGATCGTGCCTCATGTTGAATAACCACTTTTTAAACCCTCAGAGTGACCAAAAATGCCATTTTTACAGAGTTTTGCTTACTCAAAAGCTTCAATTTTGATCCGTTTTAGGCACAGAAATGACTTTAAACACACTTATTTTAGTTGACAAAGTCATAATTCACATCCAACAGTCATTTACAGTCAACAGATTAAATGTTAAAATTTCATCCATATTGACCATTTTGGGATCGTTCGACATGTCCGGAGTCATCGTTTTTCATCCGAAAATTGATTTTTTGGACTGTACCAAAAATGATTCAAAATGTCAATTGGATCGTGCCTCATGTTGAATAACCACTTTTTAAACCCTCACAGTGACCAAAATTGCCAATTTTACAGAGTTTTGCTTACTCAAAAGCTTCAATTTTGACCCATTTCAGGCACAGAAATGACTTTAAACACACTTTTTTTAGTTGACAAAGTCATAATTCACATCCAACAGTCATTTAGAGTCAAAAGATTAAATGTTAAAATTTCATCATTATAGACCATTTTGGGAACGTTCGACAGGTCCGGAGTCATCGTTTTTCGTCTGAAAATTGATTTTTTGGACTGTACCAAAAATGATTCAAAATGTCAATTGGATCGTGCCTCATGTTGAATAACCACTTTTTAAACCCACACAGTGACCAAAATTGCCATTTTTACAGAGTTTTGATTACTCAAAAGCTTCAATTTTGACCCATTTCAGGCACAGAAAAGACTTTAAACACACTTATTTTAGTTGACAAAGTCATAATTCACATCCAACAGTCATTTACAGTCAAAAGATTAAATGTTAAAATTTCATCCATATTGACCATTTTGGGATCGTTCGACATGTCCGGAGTCATTGTTTTTCATCCGAAAATTGATTTTTTGGACTGTACCAAAAATGATTCAAAATGTCAATTGGATCGTGCCTCATGTTGAATAACCACTTTTTAAACCCTCACAGTGACCAAAATTGCCATTTTTACAGAGTTTTGATTACTCAAAAGCTTCAATTTTGACCCATTTCAGGCACAGAAATGACTTTAAACACGCTTATTTTAGTTGACAAAGTCATAATTCACCTCCAACAGTCATTTACAGTCAAAAGATTAAATGTTAAAATTTCATCCATATTGACCATTTTGGGATCGTTCGACATGTCCGGAGTCATCGTTTTTCATCCGAAAATTGATTTTTTGGACTGTACCAAAAATGATTCAAAATGTCAATTGGATCGTGCCTCATGTTGAATAACCACTTTTTAAACCCTCACAGTGACCAAAATTGCCATTTTTACAGAGTTTTGATTACTCAAAAGCTTCAATTTTTACCCATTTCAGGCACAGAAATGACTTTAAACACAGTTATTTTAGTTGACAAAGTCATACTTCACATCCAACAGTCATGTACAGTCAAAAGATTACATGTTAAAATTTCATCCATATTGACCATTTTGGGATCGTTCGACATGTCCGGAGTCATCATTTTTCATCCGAAAATTGATTTTTTGGACTGTACCAAAAAATGATTCAAAATGTCAATTGGATCGTGCCTCATGTTGAATAACCACTTTTTAAACCCTCACAGTGACCAAAATTGCCATTTTTACAGAGTTTTGATTACTCAAAAGCTTCAATTTTTACCCCTTTGAGGCACAGAAATGACTTTAAACACACTTATTTTAGTTGACAAAGTCATAATTCACATCCAACAGTCATTTACAGTCAAAAGATTAAATGTTAAAATTTCATCCATATTGACCATTTTGGTATCGTTCGACATGTCCGGAGTCATCGTTTTTCATCCGAAAATTGATTTTTTGGACTGTACCAAAAATGATTCAAAATGTCAATTGGATCGTGCCTCATGTTGAATAACCACTTTTTAAACCCTCACAGTGACCAAAATTGCCAATTTTACAGAGTTTTGCTTACTCAAAAGCTTCAATTTTGACCCATTTCAGGCACAGAAATGACTTTAAACACACTTATTTTAGTTGACAAAGTCATAATTCATATCCAACAGTCATTTAGAGTCAAAAGATTAAATGTTAAAATTTCATCATTATAGACCATTTTGGGAACGTTCGACAGGTCCGGAGTCATCGTTTTTCGTCTGAAAATTGATTTTTTGAACTGTACCAAAAATGATTCAAAATGTCAATTGGATCGTGCCTCATGTTGAATAACCACTTTTTAAACCCTCACAGTGACCAAAATTGCCATTTTTACAGAGTTTTGATTACTCAAAAGCTTCAATTTTGACCCATTTCAGGCACAGAAATGACTTTAAACACACTTATTTTAGTTGACAAAGTCATAATTCACATCCAACAGTCATTTACAGTCAAAAGATTAAATGTTAAAATTTCATCCATATTGACCATTTTGGGATCGTTCGACATGTCCGGAGTCATCGTTTTTCATCCGAAAATTGATTTTTTGGACTGTACCAAAAATGATTCAAAATGTCAATTGGATCGTGCCTCATGTTGAATAACCACTTTTTAAACCCTCACAGTGACCAAAATTGCCATTTTTACAGAGTTTTGATTACTCAAAAGCTTCAATTTTTACCCCTTTGAGGCACAGAAATTACTTTAAACACACTTATTTTAGTTGACAAAGTCATAATTCACATCCAACAGTCATTTACAGTCAAAAGATTAAATGTTAAAATTTCATCCATATTGACCATTTTGGGATCGTTCGACATGTCCGGAGTCATCGTTTTTCATCCGAAAATTGATTTTTTGAACTGTACCAAAAATGATTCAAAATGTCAATTGGATCGTGCCTCATGTTGAATAACCACTTTTTAAACCCTCACAGTGACCAAAATTGCCAATTTTACAGAGTTTTGCTTACTCAAAAGCTTCAATTTTGACCCATTTCTGGCACAGAAATGACTTTAAACACACTTATTTTAGTTGACAAAGCCATAATTCACATCCAACAGTCATTTAGAGTCAAAAGATTAAATGTTAAAATTTCATCATTATAGACCATTTTGGGAACGTTCGACAGGACCGGAGTCATCGTTTTTCGTCTGAAAATTGATTTTTTGGACTGTACCAAAAATGATTCAAAATGTCAATTGGATCGTGCCTCATGTTGAATAACCACTTTTTAAACCCTCAGAGTGACCAAAAATGCCATTTTTACAGAGTTTTGCTTACTCAAAAGCTTCAATTTTGATCCGTTTTAGGCACAGAAATGACTTTAAACACACTTATTTTAGTTGACAAAGTCATAATTCACATCCAACAGTCATTTACAGTCAACAGATTAAATGTTAAAATTTCATCCATATTGACCATTTTGGGATCGTTCGACATGTCCGGAGTCATCGTTTTTCATCCGAAAATTGATTTTTTGGACTGTACCAAAAATGATTCAAAATGTCAATTGGATCGTGCCTCATGTTGAATAACCACTTTTTAAACCCTCACAGTGACCAAAATTGCCATTTTTACAGAGTTTTGATTACTCAAAAGCTTCAATTTTTACCCCTTTGAGGCACAGAAATGACTTTAAACACACTTATTTTAGTTGACAAAGTCATAATTCACATCCAATAGTCATTTACAGTCAAAAGATTAAATGTTAAAATTTCATCCATATTGACCATTTTGGGATCGTTCGACATGTCCGGAGTCATCGTTTTTCATCCGAAAATTGATTTTTTGGACTGTACCAAAAATGATTCAAAATGTCAATTGGATCGTGCCTCATGTTGAATAACCACTTTTTAAACCCTCACAGTGACCAAAATTGCCAATTTTACAGAGTTTTGCTTACTCAAAAGCTTCAATTTTGACCCATTTCAGGCACAGAAAAGACTTTAAACACACTTATTTTAGTTGACAAAGTCATAATTCACATCCAACAGTCATTTAGAGTCAAAAGATTAAATGTTAAAATTTCATCATTATAGACCATTTTGGGAATGTTCGACAGGTCCGGAGTCATCGTTTTTCGTCTGAAAATTGATTTTTTGGACTGTACCAAAAATGATTCAAAATGTCAATTGGATCGTGCCTCATGTTGAATAACCACTTTTTAAACCCTCACAGTGACCAAAATTGCCATTTTTACAGAGTTTTGATTACTCAAAAGCTTCAATTTTGACCCATTTCAGGCACAGAAAAGACTTTAAACACACTTATTTTAGTTGACAAAGTCATAATTCACATCCAACAGTCATTTACAGTCAAAAGATTAAATGTTAAAATTTCATCCATATTGACCATTTTGGGATCGTTCGACATGTCCGGAGTCATTGTTTTTCATCCGAAAATTGATTTTTTGGACTGTACCAAAAATGATTCAAAATGTCAATTGGATCGTGCCTCATGTTGAATAACCACTTTTTAAACCCTCACAGTGACCAAAATTGCCATTTTTACAGAGTTTTGATTACTCAAAAGCTTCAATTTTGACCCATTTCAGGCACAGAAATGACTTTAAACACACTTATTTTAGTTGACAAAGTCATAATCCACATCCAACAGTCATTTACAGTCAAAAGATTAAATGTTAAAATTTCATCCATATTGACCATTTTGGGATCGTTCGACATGTCCGGAGTCATCGTTTTTCATCCGAAAATTGATTTTTTGGACTGTACCAAAAATGATTCAAAATGTCAATTGGATCGTGCCTCATGTTGAATAACCACTTTTTAAACCCTCACAGTGACCAAAATTGCCATTTTTACAGAGTTTTGCTTACTCAAAAGCTTCAATTTTGACCCATTTCAGGCACAGAAATGACTTTAAACACACTTATTTTAGTTGACAAAGTCATAATTCACATCCAACAGTCATTTACAGTCAAAAGATTAAATGTTAAAATTTCATCCATATTGACCATTTTGGGATCGTTCGACATGTCCGGAGTCATCGTTTTTCATCCGAAAATTGATTTTTTGGACTGTACCAAAAATGATTCAAAATGTCAATTGGATCGTGCCTCATGTTGAATAACCACTTTTTAAACCCTCACAGTGACCAAAATTGCCATTTTTACAGAGTTTTGATTACTCAAAAGCTTCAATTTTGACCCATTTCAGGCACAGAAATGACTTTAAACACACTTATTTTAGTTGACAAAGTCATAATTCACATCCAACAGTCATTTACAGTCAAAAGATTAAATGTTAAAATTTCATCCATATTGACCATTTTGGTATCGTTCGACATGTCCGGAGTCATCGTTTTTCATCCGAAAATTGATTTTTTGGACTGTACCAAAAATGATTCAAAATGTCAATTGGATCGTGCCTCATGTTGAATAACCACTTTTTAAACCCTCACAGTGACCAAAATTGCCAATTTTACAGAGTTTTGCTTACTCAAAAGCTTCAATTTTGACCCATTTCAGGCACAGAAATGACTTTAAACACACTTATTTTAGTTGACAAAGTCATAATTCACATCCAACAGTCATTTAGAGTCAAAAGATTAAATGTTAAAATTTCATCATTATAGACCATTTTGGGAACGTTCGACAGGTCCGGAGTCATCGTTTTTCGTCTGAAAATTGATTTTTTGAACTGTACCAAAAATGATTCAAAATGTCAATTGGATCGTGCCTCATGTTGAATAACCACTTTTTAAGCCCTCACAGTGACCAAAATTGCCATTTTTACAGAGTTTTGATTACTCAAAAGCTTCAATTTTGACCCATTTCAGGCACAGAAATGACTTTAAACACACTTATTTTAGTTGACAAAGTCATAATTCACATCCAACAGTCATTTACAGTCAAAAGATTAAATGTTAAAATTTCATCCATATTGACCATTTTGGGATCGTTCAACATGTCCGGAGTCATCGTTTTTCATCCGAAAATTGATTTTTTGGACTGTACCAAAAATGATTCAAAATGTCAATTGGATCGTGCCTCATGTTGAATAACCACTTTTTAAACCCTCACAGTGACCAAAATTGCCAATTTTACAGAGTTTTGCTTACTCAAAAGCTTCAATTTTGACCCATTTCAGGCACAGAAATGACTTTAAACACACTTATTTTAGTTGACAAAGTCATAATTCACATCCAACAGTCATTTAGAGTCAAAAGATTAAATGTTAAAATTTCATCATTATAGACCATTTTGGGAACGTTCGACAGGTCCGGAGTCATCGTTTTTCGTCTGAAAATTGATTTTTTGAACTGTACCAAAAATGATTCAAAATGTCAATTGGATCGTGCCTCATGTTGAATAACCACTTTTTAAGCCCTCACAGTGACCAAAATTGCCATTTTTACAGAGTTTTGATTACTCAAAAGCTTCAATTTTGACCCATTTCAGGCACAGAAATGACTTTAAACACACTTATTTTAGTTGACAAAGTCATAATTCACATCCAACAGTCATTTAGAGTCAAAAGATTAAATGTTAAAATTTCATCCATATTGACCATTTTGGGATCGTTCAACATGTCCGGAGTCATCGTTTTTCATCCGAAAATTGATTTTTTGGACTGTACCAAAAATGATTCAAAATGTCAATTGGATCGTGCCTCATGTTGAATAACCACTTTTTAAACCCTCACAGTGACCAAAATTACCATTTTTACAGAGTTTTGCTTACTCAAAAGCTTCAATTTTGACCCATTTCAGGCACAGAAATGACTTTAAACACACTTATTTTAGTTGACAAAGCCATAATTCACATCCAACAGTCATTTAGAGTCAAAAGATTAAATGTTAAAATTTCATCATTATAGACCATTTTGGGAACGTTCGACAGGTCCGGAGTCATCGTTTTTCGTCTGAAAAATGATTTTTTGGACTGTACCAAAAATGATTCAAAATGTCAATTGGATCGTGCTTTATGTTGAATAACCACTTTTTAAACCCTCAGAGTGACCAAAATTGCCATTTTTACAGAGTTTTGCTTACTCAAAAGCTTCAATTTTGATCCGTTTTAGGCACAGAAATGACTTTAAACACACTTATTTTAGTTGACAAAGTCATAATTCACATCCAACAGTCATTTAGAGTCAAAAGATTAAATGTTAAAATTTCATCATTATAGACCATTTTGGGAACGTTCGACAGGTCCGGAGTCATCGTTTTTCGTCTGAAAATTGATTTTTTGAACTGTACCAAAAATGATTCAAAATGTCAATTGGATCGTGCCTCATGTTGAATAACCACTTTTTAAACCCTCACAGTGACCAAAATTGCCATTTTTACAGAGTTTTGATTACTCAAAAGCTTCAATTTTGACCCATTTCAGGCACAGAAATGACTTTAAACACACTTATTTTAGTTGACAAAGTCATAATTCACATCCAACAGTCATTTACAGTCAAAAGATTAAATGTTAAAATTTCATCCATATTGACCATTTTGGGATCGTTCAACATGTCCGGAGTCATCGTTTTTCATCCGAAAATTGATTTTTTGGACTGTACCAAAAATGATTCAAAATGTCAATTGGATCGTGCCTCATGTTGAATAACCACTTTTTAAACCCTCACAGTGACCAAAATTGCCATTTTTACAGAGTTTTGCTTACTCAAAAGCTTCAATTTTGACCCATTTCAGGCACAGAAATGACTTTAAACACACTTATTTTAGTTGACAAAGTCATAATTCACATCCAACAGTCATTTACAGTCAAAAGATTAAATGTTAAAATTTCATCCATATTGACCATTTTGGGATCGTTCGACATGTCCGGAGTCATCGTTTTTCATCCGAAAATTGATTTTTTGGACTGTACCAAAAATGATTCAAAATGTCAATTGGATCGTGCCTCATGTTGAATAACCACTTTTTAAACCCTCACAGTGACCAAAATTGCCATTTTTACAGAGTTTTGCTTACTCAAAAGCTTCAATTTTTACCCCTTTGAGGCACAGAAATGACTTTAAACACACTTATTTTAGTTGACAAAGTCATAATTCACATCCAACAGTCATTTACAGTCAAAAGATTAAATGTTAAAATTTCATCCATATTGACCATTTTGGGATCGTTCGACATGTCCGGAGTCATCGTTTTTCATCCGAAAATTGATTTTTTGGACTGTACCAAAAACGATTCAAAATGTCAATTGGATCGTGCCTCATTTTGAATAACCACTTTTTAAACCCTCACAGTGACCAAAATTGCCAATTTTACAGAGTTTTGCTTACACAAAAACTTCAATTTTGACCCATTTCAGGCACAGAAATGACTTTAAACACACTTATTTTAGTTGACAAAGCCATAATTTACATCCAACAGTCATTTAGAGTCAAAAGATTAAATGTTAAAATTTCATCATTATAGACCATTTTGGGAACGTTCGACAGGTCCGGAGTCATCGTTTTTCGTCTGAAAATTGATTTTTTGGACTGTACCAAAAATGATTCAAAATGTCAATTGGATCGTGCCTCATGTTGAATAACCACTTTTTAAACCCTCAGAGTGACCAAAATTGCCATTTTTACAGAGTTTTGCTTACACAAAAGCTTCAATTTTGACCCGTTTCAGGCACAGAAATGACTTTAAACACACTTATTTTAGTTGACAAAGTCATTATTCACATCCAACAGTCATTTAGAGTCAAAAGATTAAATGTTAAAATTTCATCCATATTGACCATTTTGGGAACGTTCGACAGGTCCGGAGTCATCGTTTTTCGTCTGAAAATTGATTTTTTGGACTGTACCAAAAATGATTCAAAATGTCAATTGGATCGTGCCTCATGTTGAATAACCACTTTTTAAACCCTCAGAGTGACCAAAAATGCCATTTTTACAGAGTTTTGCTTACTCAAAAGCTTCAATTTTGATCCGTTTTAGGCACAGAAATGACTTTAAACACACTTATTTTAGTTGACAAAGTCATAATTCACATCCAACAGTCATTTACAGTCAACAGATTAAATGTTAAAATTTCATCCATATTGACCATTTTGGGATCGTTCGACATGTCCGGAGTCATCGTTTTTCATCCGAAAATTGATTTTTTGGACTGTACCAAAAATGATTCAAAATGTCAATTGGATCGTGCCTCATGTTGAATAACCACTTTTTAAACCCTCACAGTGACCAAAATTGCCATTTTTACAGAGTTTTGATTACTCAAAAGCTTCAATTTTTACCCCTTTGAGGCACAGAAATGACTTTAAACACACTTATTTTAGTTGACAAAGTCATAATTCACATCCAATAGTCATTTACAGTCAAAAGATTAAATGTTAAAATTTCATCCATATTGACCATTTTGGGATCGTTCGACATGTCCGGAGTCATCGTTTTTCATCCGAAAATTGATTTTTTGGACTGTACCAAAAATGATTCAAAATGTCAATTGGATCGTGCCTCATGTTGAATAACCACTTTTTAAACCCTCACAGTGACCAAAATTGCCAATTTTACAGAGTTTTGCTTACTCAAAAGCTTCAATTTTGACCCATTTCAGGCACAGAAAAGACTTTAAACACACTTATTTTAGTTGACAAAGTCATAATTCACATCCAACAGTCATTTAGAGTCAAAAGATTAAATGTTAAAATTTCATCCATATTGACCATTTTGGGATCGTTCGACATGTCCGGAGTCATTGTTTTTCATCCGAAAATTGATTTTTTGGACTGTACCAAAAATGATTCAAAATGTCAATTGGATCGTGCCTCATGTTGAATAACCACTTTTTAAACCCTCACAGTGACCAAAATTGCCATTTTTACAGAGTTTTGATTACTCAAAAGCTTCAATTTTGACCCATTTCAGGCACAGAAATGACTTTAAACACACTTATTTTAGTTGACAAAGTCATAATTCACATCCAACAGTCATTTACAGTCAAAAGATTAAATGTTAAAATTTCATCCATATTGACCATTTTGGGATCGTTCGACATGTCCGGAGTCATCGTTTTTCATCCGAAAATTGATTTTTTGGACTGTACCAAAAATGATTCAAAATGTCAATTGGATCGTGCCTCATGTTGAATAACCATTTTTTAAACCCTCACAGTGACCAAAATTGCCATTTTTACAGAGTTTTGCTTACTCAAAAGCTTCAATTTTGACCCATTTCAGGCACAGAAATGACTTTAAACACACTTATTTTAGTTGACAAAGTCATAATTCACATCCAACAGTCATTTACAGTCAAAAGATTAAATGTTAAAATTTCATCCATATTGACCATTTTGGGATCGTTCGACATGTCCGGAGTCATCGTTTTTCATCCGAAAATTGATTTTTTGGACTGTACCAAAAATGATTCAAAATGTCAATTGGATCGTGCCTCATGTTGAATAACCACTTTTTAAACCCTCACAGTGACCAAAATTGCCATTTTTACAGAGTTTTGATTACTCAAAAGCTTCAATTTTGACCCATTTCAGGCACAGAAATGACTTTAAACACACTTATTTTAGTTGACAAAGTCATAATTCACATCCAACAGTCATTTACAGTCAAAAGATTAAATGTTAAAATTTCATCCATATTGACCATTTTGGGATCGTTCGACATGTCCGGAGTCATCGTTTTTCATCCGAAAATTGATTTTTTGGACTGTACCAAAAACGATTCAAAATGTCAATTGGATCGTGCCTCATTTTGAATAACCACTTTTTAAACCCTCACAGTGACCAAAATTGCCAATTTTACAGAGTTTTGCTTACACAAAAACTTCAATTTTGACCCATTTCAGGCACAGAAATGACTTTAAACACACTTATTTTAGTTGACAAAGCCATAATTCACATCCAACAGTCATTTAGAGTCAAAAGATTAAATGTTAAAATTTCATCATTATAGACCATTTTGGGAACGTTCGACAGGCCCGGAGTCATCGTTTTTCGTCTGAAAATTGATTTTTTGGACTGTACCAAAAATGATTCAAAATGTCAATTGGATCGTGCCTCATGTTGAATAACCACTTTTTAAACCCTCAGAGTGACCAAAATTGCCATTTTTACAGAGTTTTGCTTACACAAAAGCTTCAATTTTGACCCGTTTCAGGCACAGAAATGACTTTAAACACACTTATTTTAGTTGACAAAGTCATTATTCACATCCAACAGTCATTTAGAGTCAAAAGATTAAATGTTAAAATTTCATCCATATTGACCATTTTGGGAACGTTCGACAGGTCCGGAGTCATCGTTTTTCGTCTGAAAATTGATTTTTTGGACTGTACCAAAAATGATTCAAAATGTCAATTGGATCGTGCCTCATGTTGAATAACCACTTTTTAAACCCTCACAGTGACCAAAATTGCCATTTTTACAGAGTTTTGATTACTCAAAAGCTTCAATTTTGACCCATTTCAGGCACAGAAATGACTTTAAACACACTTATTTTAGTTGACAAAGTCATAATTCACATCCAACAGTCATTTACAGTCAAAAGATTAAATGTTAAAATTTCATCCATATTGACCATTTTGGGATCGTTCGACATGTCCGGAGTCATCGTTTTTCATCCGAAAATTGATTTTTTGGACTGTACCAAAAATGATTCAAAATGTCAATTGGATCGTGCCTCATGTTGAATAACCACTTTTTAAACCCTGACAGTGACCAAAATTGCCATTTTTACAGAGTTTGGATTACTCAAAAGCTTCAATTTTTACCCCTTTGAGGCACAGAAATGACTTTAAACACACTTATTTTAGTTGACAAAGTCATAATTCACATCCAACAGTCATTTACAGTCAAAAGATTAAATGTTAAAATTTTATCCATATTGACCATTTTGGGATCGTTCGACATGTCCGGAGTCATCGTTTTTCATCCGAAAATTGATTTTTTAAACTGTACCAAAAATGATTCAAAATGTCAATTGGATCGTGCCTCATGTTGAATAACCACTTTTTAAACCCTCAGAGTGACCAAAATTGCCATTTTTACAGAGTTTTGCTTACTCAAAAGCTTCAATTTTGATCCGTTTTAGGCACAGAAATGACTTTAAACACACTTATTTTAGTTGACAAAGTCATAATTCACATCCAACAGTCATTTACAGTCAAAAGATTAAATGTTAAAATTTCATACATATTGACCATTTTGGGATCGTTCAACATGTCCGGAGTCATCGTTTTTCATCCGAAAATTGATTTTTTGGACTGTACCAAAAATGATTCAAAATGTCAATTGGATCGTGCCTCATTTTGAATAACCACTTTTTAAACCCTCACAGTGACCAAAATTGCCAATTTTACAGAGTTTTGCTTACACAAAAGCTTCAATTTTGACCCGTTTCAGGCACAGAAATGACTTTAAACACACTTATTTTAGTTGACAAAGTCATTATTCACATCCAACAGTCATTTAGAGTCAAAAGATTAAATGTTAAAATTTCATCCATATTGACCATTTTGGGATCGTTCGACATGTCCGGAGTCATCGTTTTTCATCCGAAAATTGACTTTTTTGGACTGTACCAAAAATGATTCAAAATGTCAATTGGATCGTGCCTCATGTTGAATAACCACTTTTTAAACCCTCACAGTGACCAAAATTGCCATTTTTACAGAGTTTTGATTGCTCAAAAGCTTCAATTTTTACCCCTTTGAGGCACAGAAATGACTTTAAACACACTTATTTTAGTTGACAAAGTCATAATTCACATCCAACAGTCATTTACAGTCAAAAGATTAAATGTTAAAATTTCATCCATATTGACCATTTTGGGATCGTTCGACATGTCCGGAGTCATCGTTTTTCATCCGAAAATTGATTTTTTGAACTGTACCAAAAATGATTCAAAATGTCAATTGGATCGTGCCTCATGTTGAATAACCACTTTTTAAACCCTCACAGTGACCAAAATTGCCAATTTTACAGAGTTTTGCTTACTCAAAAGCTTCAATTTTGACCCATTTCAGGCACAGAAATGACTTTAAACACACTTATTTTAGTTGACAAAGTCATAATTCACATCCAACAGTCATTTAGAGTCAAAAGATTAAATGTTAAAATTTCATCATTATAGACCATTTTGGGAACGTTCGACAGGTCCGGAGTCATCGTTTTTCGTCTGAAAATTGATTTTTTGAACTGTACCAAAAATGATTCAAAATGTCAATTGGATCGTGCCTCATGTTGAATAACCACTTTTTAAGCCCTCACAGTGACCAAAATTGCCATTTTTACAGAGTTTTGATTACTCAAAAGCTTCAATTTTGACCCATTTCAGGCACAGAAATGACTTTAAACACACTTATTTTAGTTGACAAAGTCATAATTCACATCCAACAGTCATTTAGAGTCAAAAGATTAAATGTTAAAATTTCATCCATATTGACCATTTTGGGATCGTTCAACATGTCCGGAGTCATCGTTTTTCATCCGAAAATTGATTTTTTGGACTGTACCAAAAATGATTCAAAATGTCAATTGGATCGTGCTTTATGTTGAATAACCACTTTTTAAACCCTCAGAGTGACCAAAATTGCCATTTTTACAGAGTTTTGCTTACTCAAAAGCTTCAATTTTGATCCGTTTTAGGCACAGAAATGACTTTAAACACACTTATTTTAGTTGACAAAGTCATAATTCACATCCAACAGTCATTTAGAGTCAAAAGATTAAATGTTAAAATTTCATCATTATAGACCATTTTGGGAACGTTCGACAGGTCCGGAGTCATCGTTTTTCGTCTGAAAATTGATTTTTTGAACTGTACCAAAAATGATTCAAAATGTCAATTGGATCGTGCCTCATGTTGAATAACCACTTTTTAAACCCTCACAGTGACCAAAATTGCCATTTTTACAGAGTTTTGATTACTCAAAAGCTTCAATTTTGACCCATTTCAGGCACAGAAATGACTTTAAACACACTTATTTTAGTTGACAAAGTCATAATTCACATCCAACAGTCATTTACAGTCAAAAGATTAAATGTTAAAATTTCATCCATATTGACCATTTTGGGATCGTTCAACATGTCCGGAGTCATCGTTTTTCATCCGAAAATTGATTTTTTGGACTGTACCAAAAATGATTCAAAATGTCAATTGGATCGTGCCTCATGTTGAATAACCACTTTTTAAACCCTCACAGTGACCAAAATTGCCATTTTTACAGAGTTTTGCTTACTCAAAAGCTACAATTTTGACCCATTTCAGGCACAGAAATGACTTTAAACACACTTATTTTAGTTGACAAAGTCATAATTCACATCCAACAGTCATTTACAGTCAAAAGATTAAATGTTAAAATTTCATCCATATTGACCATTTTGGGATCGTTCGACATGTCCGGAGTCATCGTTTTTCATCCGAAAATTGATTTTTTGGACTGTACCAAAAATGATTCAAAATGTCAATTGGATCGTGCCTCATGTTGAATAACCACTTTTTAAACCCTCACAGTGACCAAAATTGCCATTTTTACAGAGTTTTGCTTACTCAAAAGCTTCAATTTTTACCCCTTTGAGGCACAGAAATGACTTTAAACACACTTATTTTAGTTGACAAAGTCATAATTCACATCCAACAGTCATTTACAGTCAAAAGATTAAATGTTAAAATTTCATCCATATTGACCATTTTGGGATCGTTCGACATGTCCGGAGTCATCGTTTTTCATCCGAAAATTGATTTTTTGGACTGTACCAAAAACGATTCAAAATGTCAATTGGATCGTGCCTCATTTTGAATAACCACTTTTTAAACCCTCACAGTGACCAAAATTGCCAATTTTACAGAGTTTTGCTTACACAAAAACTTCAATTTTGACCCATTTCAGGCACAGAAATGACTTTAAACACACTTATTTTAGTTGACAAAGCCATAATTTACATCCAACAGTCATTTAGAGTCAAAAGATTAAATGTTAAAATTTCATCATTATAGACCATTTTGGGAACGTTCGACAGGTCCGGAGTCATCGTTTTTCGTCTGAAAATTGATTTTTTGGACTGTACCAAAAATGATTCAAAATGTCAATTGGATCGTGCCTCATGTTGAATAACCACTTTTTAAACCCTCAGAGTGACCAAAATTGCCATTTTTACAGAGTTTTGCTTACACAAAAGCTTCAATTTTGACCCGTTTCAGGCACAGAAATGACTTTAAACACACTTATTTTAGTTGACAAAGTCATTATTCACATCCAACAGTCATTTAGAGTCAAAAGATTAAATGTTAAAATTTCATCCATATTGACCATTTTGGGAACGTTCGACAGGTCCGGAGTCATCGTTTTTCGTCTGAAAATTGATTTTTTGGACTGTACCAAAAATGATTCAAAATGTCAATTGGATCGTGCCTCATGTTGAATAACCACTTTTTAAACCCTCAGAGTGACCAAAAATGCCATTTTTACAGAGTTTTGCTTACTCAAAAGCTTCAATTTTGATCCGTTTTAGGCACAGAAATGACTTTAAACACACTTATTTTAGTTGACAAAGTCATAATTCACATCCAACAGTCATTTACAGTCAACAGATTAAATGTTAAAATTTCATCCATATTGACCATTTTGGGATCGTTCGACATGTCCGGAGTCATCGTTTTTCATCCGAAAATTGATTTTTTGGACTGTACCAAAAATGATTCAAAATGTCAATTGGATCGTGCCTCATGTTGAATAACCACTTTTTAAACCCTCACAGTGACCAAAATTGCCATTTTTACAGAGTTTTGATTACTCAAAAGCTTCAATTTTTACCCCTTTGAGGCACAGAAATGACTTTAAACACACTTATTTTAGTTGACAAAGTCATAATTCACATCCAATAGTCATTTACAGTCAAAAGATTAAATGTTAAAATTTCATCCATATTGACCATTTTGGGATCGTTCGACATGTCCGGAGTCATCGTTTTTCATCCGAAAATTGATTTTTTGGACTGTACCAAAAATGATTCAAAATGTCAATTGGATCGTGCCTCATGTTGAATAACCACTTTTTAAACCCTCACAGTGACCAAAATTGCCAATTTTACAGAGTTTTGCTTACTCAAAAGCTTCAATTTTGACCCATTTCAGGCACAGAAAAGACTTTAAACACACTTATTTTAGTTGACAAAGTCATAATTCACATCCAACAGTCATTTAGAGTCAAAAGATTAAATGTTAAAATTTCATCCATATTGACCATTTTGGGATCGTTCGACATGTCCGGAGTCATTGTTTTTCATCCGAAAATTGATTTTTTGGACTGTACCAAAAATGATTCAAAATGTCAATTGGATCGTGCCTCATGTTGAATAACCACTTTTTAAACCCTCACAGTGACCAAAATTGCCATTTTTACAGAGTTTTGATTACTCAAAAGCTTCAATTTTGACCCATTTCAGGCACAGAAATGACTTTAAACACACTTATTTTAGTTGACAAAGTCATAATTCACATCCAACAGTCATTTACAGTCAAAAGATTAAATGTTAAAATTTCATCCATATTGACCATTTTGGGATCGTTCGACATGTCCGGAGTCATCGTTTTTCATCCGAAAATTGATTTTTTGGACTGTACCAAAAATGATTCAAAATGTCAATTGGATCGTGCCTCATGTTGAATAACCATTTTTTAAACCCTCACAGTGACCAAAATTGCCATTTTTACAGAGTTTTGCTTACTCAAAAGCTTCAATTTTGACCCATTTCAGGCACAGAAATGACTTTAAACACACTTATTTTAGTTGACAAAGTCATAATTCACATCCAACAGTCATTTACAGTCAAAAGATTAAATGTTAAAATTTCATCCATATTGACCATTTTGGGATCGTTCGACATGTCCGGAGTCATCGTTTTTCATCCGAAAATTGATTTTTTGGACTGTACCAAAAATGATTCAAAATGTCAATTGGATCGTGCCTCATGTTGAATAACCACTTTTTAAACCCTCACAGTGACCAAAATTGCCATTTTTACAGAGTTTTGATTACTCAAAAGCTTCAATTTTGACCCATTTCAGGCACAGAAATGACTTTAAACACACTTATTTTAGTTGACAAAGTCATAATTCACATCCAACAGTCATTTACAGTCAAAAGATTAAATGTTAAAATTTCATCCATATTGACCATTTTGGGATCGTTCGACATGTCCGGAGTCATCGTTTTTCATCCGAAAATTGATTTTTTGGACTGTACCAAAAACGATTCAAAATGTCAATTGGATCGTGCCTCATTTTGAATAACCACTTTTTAAACCCTCACAGTGACCAAAATTGCCAATTTTACAGAGTTTTGCTTACACAAAAACTTCAATTTTGACCCATTTCAGGCACAGAAATGACTTTAAACACACTTATTTTAGTTGACAAAGCCATAATTCACATCCAACAGTCATTTAGAGTCAAAAGATTAAATGTTAAAATTTCATCATTATAGACCATTTTGGGAACGTTCGACAGGCCCGGAGTCATCGTTTTTCGTCTGAAAATTGATTTTTTGGACTGTACCAAAAATGATTCAAAATGTCAATTGGATCGTGCCTCATGTTGAATAACCACTTTTTAAACCCTCAGAGTGACCAAAATTGCCATTTTTACAGAGTTTTGCTTACACAAAAGCTTCAATTTTGACCCGTTTCAGGCACAGAAATGACTTTAAACACACTTATTTTAGTTGACAAAGTCATTATTCACATCCAACAGTCATTTAGAGTCAAAAGATTAAATGTTAAAATTTCATCCATATTGACCATTTTGGGAACGTTCGACAGGTCCGGAGTCATCGTTTTTCGTCTGAAAATTGATTTTTTGGACTGTACCAAAAATGATTCAAAATGTCAATTGGATCGTGCCTCATGTTGAATAACCACTTTTTAAACCCTCACAGTGACCAAAATTGCCATTTTTACAGAGTTTTGATTACTCAAAAGCTTCAATTTTGACCCATTTCAGGCACAGAAATGACTTTAAACACACTTATTTTAGTTGACAAAGTCATAATTCACATCCAACAGTCATTTACAGTCAAAAGATTAAATGTTAAAATTTCATCCATATTGACCATTTTGGGATCGTTCGACATGTCCGGAGTCATCGTTTTTCATCCGAAAATTGATTTTTTGGACTGTACCAAAAATGATTCAAAATGTCAATTGGATCGTGCCTCATGTTGAATAACCACTTTTTAAACCCTGACAGTGACCAAAATTGCCATTTTTACAGAGTTTGGATTACTCAAAAGCTTCAATTTTTACCCCTTTGAGGCACAGAAATGACTTTAAACACACTTATTTTAGTTGACAAAGTCATAATTCACATCCAACAGTCATTTACAGTCAAAAGATTAAATGTTAAAATTTTATCCATATTGACCATTTTGGGATCGTTCGACATGTCCGGAGTCATCGTTTTTCATCCGAAAATTGATTTTTTAAACTGTACCAAAAATGATTCAAAATGTCAATTGGATCGTGCCTCATGTTGAATAACCACTTTTTAAACCCTCAGAGTGACCAAAATTGCCATTTTTACAGAGTTTTGCTTACTCAAAAGCTTCAATTTTGATCCGTTTTAGGCACAGAAATGACTTTAAACACACTTATTTTAGTTGACAAAGTCATAATTCACATCCAACAGTCATTTACAGTCAAAAGATTAAATGTTAAAATTTCATACATATTGACCATTTTGGGATCGTTCAACATGTCCGGAGTCATCGTTTTTCATCCGAAAATTGATTTTTTGGACTGTACCAAAAATGATTCAAAATGTCAATTGGATCGTGCCTCATTTTGAATAACCACTTTTTAAACCCTCACAGTGACCAAAATTGCCAATTTTACAGAGTTTTGCTTACACAAAAGCTTCAATTTTGACCCGTTTCAGGCACAGAAATGACTTTAAACACACTTATTTTAGTTGACAAAGTCATTATTCACATCCAACAGTCATTTAGAGTCAAAAGATTAAATGTTAAAATTTCATCCATATTGACCATTTTGGGATCGTTCGACATGTCCGGAGTCATCGTTTTTCATCCGAAAATTGACTTTTTTGGACTGTACCAAAAATGATTCAAAATGTCAATTGGATCGTGCCTCATGTTGAATAACCACTTTTTAAACCCTCACAGTGACCAAAATTGCCATTTTTACAGAGTTTTGATTGCTCAAAAGCTTCAATTTTTACCCCTTTGAGGCACAGAAATGACTTTAAACACACTTATTTTAGTTGACAAAGTCATAATTCACATCCAACAGTCATTTACAGTCAAAAGATTAAATGTTAAAATTTCATCCATATTGACCATTTTGGGATCGTTCGACATGTCCGGAGTCATCGTTTTTCATCCGAAAATTGATTTTTTGAACTGTACCAAAAATGATTCAAAATGTCAATTGGATCGTGCCTCATGTTGAATAACCACTTTTTAAACCCTCACAGTGACCAAAATTGCCAATTTTACAGAGTTTTGCTTACTCAAAAGCTTCAATTTTGACCCATTTCAGGCACAGAAATGACTTTAAACACACTTATTTTAGTTGACAAAGCCATAATTCACATCCAACAGTCATTTAGAGTCAAAAGATTAAATGTTAAAATTTCATCATTATAGACCATTTTGGGAACGTTCGACAGGACCGGAGTCATCGTTTTTCGTCTGAAAATTGATTTTTTGGACTGTACCAAAAATGATTCAAAATGTCAATTGGATCGTGCCTCATGTTGAATAACCACTTTTTAAACCCTCAGAGTGACCAAAAATGCCATTTTTACAGAGTTTTGCTTACTCAAAAGCTTCAATTTTGATCCGTTTTAGGCACAGAAATGACTTTAAACACACTTATTTTAGTTGACAAAGTCATAATTCACATCCAACAGTCATTTACAGTCAACAGATTAAATGTTAAAATTTCATCCATATTGACCATTTTGGGATCGTTCGACATGTCCGGAGTCATCGTTTTTCATCCGAAAATTGATTTTTTGGACTGTACCAAAAATGATTCAAAATGTCAATTGGATCGTGCCTCATGTTGAATAACCACTTTTTAAACCCTCACAGTGACCAAAATTGCCAATTTTACAGAGTTTTGCTTACTCAAAAGCTTCAATTTTGACCCATTTCAGGCACAGAAATGACTTTAAACACACTTTTTTTAGTTGACAAAGTCATAATTCACATCCAACAGTCATTTAGAGTCAAAAGATTAAATGTTAAAATTTCATCATTATAGACCATTTTGGGAACGTTCGACAGGTCCGGAGTCATCGTTTTTCGTCTGAAAATTGATTTTTTGGACTGTACCAAAAATGATTCAAAATGTCAATTGGATCGTGCCTCATGTTGAATAACCACTTTTTAAACCCACACAGTGACCAAAATTGCCATTTTTACAGAGTTTTGATTACTCAAAAGCTTCAATTTTGACCCATTTCAGGCACAGAAAAGACTTTAAACACACTTATTTTAGTTGACAAAGTCATAATTCACATCCAACAGTCATTTACAGTCAAAAGATTAAATGTTAAAATTTCATCCATATTGACCATTTTGGGATCGTTCGACATGTCCGGAGTCATTGTTTTTCATCCGAAAATTGATTTTTTGGACTGTACCAAAAATGATTCAAAATGTCAATTGGATCGTGCCTCATGTTGAATAACCACTTTTTAAACCCTCACAGTGACCAAAATTGCCATTTTTACAGAGTTTTGATTACTCAAAAGCTTCAATTTTGACCCATTTCAGGCACAGAAATGACTTTAAACACGCTTATTTTAGTTGACAAAGTCATAATTCACCTCCAACAGTCATTTACAGTCAAAAGATTAAATGTTAAAATTTCATCCATATTGACCATTTTGGGATCGTTCGACATGTCCGGAGTCATCGTTTTTCATCCGAAAATTGATTTTTTGGACTGTACCAAAAATGATTCAAAATGTCAATTGGATCGTGCCTCATGTTGAATAACCACTTTTTAAACCCTCACAGTGACCAAAATTGCCATTTTTACAGAGTTTTGATTACTCAAAAGCTTCAATTTTTACCCATTTCAGGCACAGAAATGACTTTAAACACAGTTATTTTAGTTGACAAAGTCATACTTCACATCCAACAGTCATGTACAGTCAAAAGATTACATGTTAAAATTTCATCCATATTGACCATTTTGGGATCGTTCGACATGTCCGGAGTCATCATTTTTCATCCGAAAATTGATTTTTTGGACTGTACCAAAAAATGATTCAAAATGTCAATTGGATCGTGCCTCATGTTGAATAACCACTTTTTAAACCCTCACAGTGACCAAAATTGCCATTTTTACAGAGTTTTGATTACTCAAAAGCTTCAATTTTTACCCCTTTGAGGCACAGAAATGACTTTAAACACACTTATTTTAGTTGACAAAGTCATAATTCACATCCAACAGTCATTTACAGTCAAAAGATTAAATGTTAAAATTTCATCCATATTGACCATTTTGGTATCGTTCGACATGTCCGGAGTCATCGTTTTTCATCCGAAAATTGATTTTTTGGACTGTACCAAAAATGATTCAAAATGTCAATTGGATCGTGCCTCATGTTGAATAACCACTTTTTAAACCCTCACAGTGACCAAAATTGCCAATTTTACAGAGTTTTGCTTACTCAAAAGCTTCAATTTTGACCCATTTCAGGCACAGAAATGACTTTAAACACACTTATTTTAGTTGACAAAGTCATAATTCATATCCAACAGTCATTTAGAGTCAAAAGATTAAATGTTAAAATTTCATCATTATAGACCATTTTGGGAACGTTCGACAGGTCCGGAGTCATCGTTTTTCGTCTGAAAATTGATTTTTTGAACTGTACCAAAAATGATTCAAAATGTCAATTGGATCGTGCCTCATGTTGAATAACCACTTTTTAAACCCTCACAGTGACCAAAATTGCCATTTTTACAGAGTTTTGATTACTCAAAAGCTTCAATTTTGACCCATTTCAGGCACAGAAATGACTTTAAACACACTTATTTTAGTTGACAAAGTCATAATTCACATCCAACAGTCATTTACAGTCAAAAGATTAAATGTTAAAATTTCATCCATATTGACCATTTTGGGATCGTTCGACATGTCCGGAGTCATCGTTTTTCATCCGAAAATTGATTTTTTGGACTGTACCAAAAATGATACAAAATGTCAATTGGATCGTGCCTCATGTTGAATAACCACTTTTTAAACCCTCACAGTGACCAAAATTGCCATTTTTACAGAGTTTTGATTACTCAAAAGCTTCAATTTTTACCCCTTTGAGGCACAGAAATGACTTTAAACACACTTATTTTAGTTGACAAAGTCATAATTCACATCCAACAGTCATTTACAGTCAAAAGATTAAATGTTAAAATTTCATCCATATTGACCATTTTGGGATCGTTCGACATGTCCGGAGTCATCGTTTTTCATCCGAAAATTGATTTTTTGAACTGTACCAAAAATGATTCAAAATGTCAATTGGATCGTGCCTCATGTTGAATAACCACTTTTTAAACCCTCACAGTGACCAAAATTGCCAATTTTACAGAGTTTTGCTTACTCAAAAGCTTCAATTTTGACCCATTTCTGGCACAGAAATGACTTTAAACACACTTATTTTAGTTGACAAAGCCATAATTCACATCCAACAGTCATTTAGAGTCAAAAGATTAAATGTTAAAATTTCATCATTATAGACCATTTTGGGAACGTTCGACAGGACCGGAGTCATCGTTTTTCGTCTGAAAATTGATTTTTTGGACTGTACCAAAAATGATTCAAAATGTCAATTGGATCGTGCCTCATGTTGAATAACCACTTTTTAAACCCTCAGAGTGACCAAAAATGCCATTTTTACAGAGTTTTGCTTACTCAAAAGCTTCAATTTTGATCCGTTTTAGGCACAGAAATGACTTTAAACACACTTATTTTAGTTGACAAAGTCATAATTCACATCCAACAGTCATTTACAGTCAACAGATTAAATGTTAAAATTTCATCCATATTGACCATTTTGGGATCGTTCGACATGTCCGGAGTCATCGTTTTTCATCCGAAAATTGATTTTTTGGACTGTACCAAAAATGATTCAAAATGTCAATTGGATCGTGCCTCATGTTGAATAACCACTTTTTAAACCCTCACAGTGACCAAAATTGCCATTTTTACAGAGTTTTGATTACTCAAAAGCTTCAATTTTTACCCCTTTGAGGCACAGAAATGACTTTAAACACACTTATTTTAGTTGACAAAGTCATAATTCACATCCAATAGTCATTTACAGTCAAAAGATTAAATGTTAAAATTTCATCCATATTGACCATTTTGGGATCGTTCGACATGTCCGGAGTCATCGTTTTTCATCCGAAAATTGATTTTTTGGACTGTACCAAAAATGATTCAAAATGTCAATTGGATCGTGCCTCATGTTGAATAACCACTTTTTAAACCCTCACAGTGACCAAAATTGCCAATTTTACAGAGTTTTGCTTACTCAAAAGCTTCAATTTTGACCCATTTCAGGCACAGAAAAGACTTTAAACACACTTATTTTAGTTGACAAAGTCATAATTCACATCCAACAGTCATTTAGAGTCAAAAGATTAAATGTTAAAATTTCATCATTATAGACCATTTTGGGAATGTTCGACAGGTCCGGAGTCATCGTTTTTCGTCTGAAAATTGATTTTTTGGACTGTACCAAAAATGATTCAAAATGTCAATTGGATCGTGCCTCATGTTGAATAACCACTTTTTAAACCCTCACAGTGACCAAAATTGCCATTTTTACAGAGTTTTGATTACTCAAAAGCTTCAATTTTGACCCATTTCAGGCACAGAAAAGACTTTAAACACACTTATTTTAGTTGACAAAGTCATAATTCACATCCAACAGTCATTTACAGTCAAAAGATTAAATGTTAAAATTTCATCCATATTGACCATTTTGGGATCGTTCGACATGTCCGGAGTCATCGTTTTTCATCCGAAAATTGATTTTTTGGACTGTACCAAAAATGATTCAAAATGTCAATTGGATCGTGCCTCATGTTGAATAACCACTTTTTAAACCCTGACAGTGACCAAAATTGCCATTTTTACAGAGTTTGGATTACTCAAAAGCTTCAATTTTTACCCCTTTGAGGCACAGAAATGACTTTAAACACACTTATTTTAGTTGACAAAGTCATAATTCACATCCAACAGTCATTTACAGTCAAAAGATTAAATGTTAAAATTTCATCCATATTGACCATTTTGGGATCGTTCGACATGTCCGGAGTCATCGTTTTTCATCCGAAAATTGATTTTTTGAACTGTACCAAAAATGATTCAAAATGTCAATTGGATCGTGCCTCATGTTGAATAACCACTTTTTAAACCCTCAGAGTGACCAAAATTGCCATTTTTACAGAGTTTTGCTTACTCAAAAGCTTCAATTTTGATCCGTTTTAGGCACAGAAATGACTTTAAACACACTTATTTTAGTTGACAAAGTCATAATTCACATCCAACAGTCATTTACAGTCAAAAGATTAAATGTTAAAATTTCATACATATTGACCATTTTGGGATCGTTCAACATGTCCGGAGTCATCGTTTTTCATCCGAAAATTGATTTTTTGGACTGTACCAAAAATGATTCAAAATGTCAATTGGATCGTGCCTCATTTTGAATAACCACTTTTTAAACCCTCACAGTGACCAAAATTGCCAATTTTACAGAGTTTTGCTTACACAAAAGCTTCAATTTTGACCCGTTTCAGGCACAGAAATGACTTTAAACACACTTATTTTAGTTGACAAAGTCATTATTCACATCCAACAGTCATTTAGAGTCAAAAGATTAAATGTTAAAATTTCATCCATATTGACCATTTTGGGATCGTTCGACATGTCCGGAGTCATCGTTTTTCATCCGAAAATTGATTTTTTGGACTGTACCAAAAATGATTCAAAATGTCAATTGGATCGTGCCTCATGTTGAATAACCACTTTTTAAACCCTCACAGTGACCAAAATTGCCATTTTTACAGAGTTTTGATTGCTCAAAAGCTTCAATTTTTACCCCTTTGAGGCACAGAAATGACTTTAAACACACTTATTTTAGTTGACAAAGTCATAATTCACATCCAACAGTCATTTACAGTCAAAAGATTAAATGTTAAAATTTCATCCATATTGACCATTTTGGGATCGTTCGACATGTCCGGAGTCATCGTTTTTCATCCGAAAATTGATTTTTTGAACTGTACCAAAAATGATTCAAAATGTCAATTGGATCGTGCCTCATGTTGAATAACCACTTTTTAAACCCTCACAGTGACCAAAATTGCCAATTTTACAGAGTTTTGCTTACTCAAAAGCTTCAATTTTGACCCATTTCAGGCACAGAAATGACTTTAAACACACTTATTTTAGTTGACAAAGCCATAATTCACATCCAACAGTCATTTAGAGTCAAAAGATTAAATGTTAAAATTTCATCATTATAGACCATTTTGGGAACGTTCGACAGGACCGGAGTCATCGTTTTTCGTCTGAAAATTGATTTTTTGGACTGTACCAAAAATGATTCAAAATGTCAATTGGATCGTGCCTCATGTTGAATAACCACTTTTTAAACCCTCACAGTGACCAAAATTGCCAATTTTACAGAGTTTTGCTTACTCAAAAGCTTCAATTTTGACCCATTTCAGGCACAGAAATGACTTTAAACACACTTTTTTTAGTTGACAAAGTCATAATTCACATCCAACAGTCATTTAGAGTCAAAAGATTAAATGTTAAAATTTCATCATTATAGACCATTTTGGGAACGTTCGACAGGTCCGGAGTCATCGTTTTTCGTCTGAAAATTGATTTTTTGGACTGTACCAAAAATGATTCAAAATGTCAATTGGATCGTGCCTCATGTTGAATAACCACTTTTTAAACCCACACAGTGACCAAAATTGCCATTTTTACAGAGTTTTGATTACTCAAAAGCTTCAATTTTGACCCATTTCAGGCACAGAAAAGACTTTAAACACACTTATTTTAGTTGACAAAGTCATAATTCACATCCAACAGTCATTTACAGTCAAAAGATTAAATGTTAAAATTTCATCCATATTGACCATTTTGGGATCGTTCGACATGTCCGGAGTCATTGTTTTTCATCCGAAAATTGATTTTTTGGACTGTACCAAAAATGATTCAAAATGTCAATTGGATCGTGCCTCATGTTGAATAACCACTTTTTAAACCCTCACAGTGACCAAAATTGCCATTTTTACAGAGTTTTGATTACTCAAAAGCTTCAATTTTGACCCATTTCAGGCACAGAAATGACTTTAAACACGCTTATTTTAGTTGACAAAGTCATAATTCACCTCCAACAGTCATTTACAGTCAAAAGATTAAATGTTAAAATTTCATCCATATTGACCATTTTGGGATCGTTCGACATGTCCGGAGTCATCGTTTTTCATCCGAAAATTGATTTTTTGGACTGTACCAAAAATGATTCAAAATGTCAATTGGATCGTGCCTCATGTTGAATAACCACTTTTTAAACCCTCACAGTGACCAAAATTGCCATTTTTACAGAGTTTTGATTACTCAAAAGCTTCAATTTTTACCCATTTCAGGCACAGAAATGACTTTAAACACAGTTATTTTAGTTGACAAAGTCATACTTCACATCCAACAGTCATGTACAGTCAAAAGATTACATGTTAAAATTTCATCCATATTGACCATTTTGGGATCGTTCGACATGTCCGGAGTCATCATTTTTCATCCGAAAATTGATTTTTTGGACTGTACCAAAAAATGATTCAAAATGTCAATTGGATCGTGCCTCATGTTGAATAACCACTTTTTAAACCCTCACAGTGACCAAAATTGCCATTTTTACAGAGTTTTGATTACTCAAAAGCTTCAATTTTTACCCCTTTGAGGCACAGAAATGACTTTAAACACACTTATTTTAGTTGACAAAGTCATAATTCACATCCAACAGTCATTTACAGTCAAAAGATTAAATGTTAAAATTTCATCCATATTGACCATTTTGGTATCGTTCGACATGTCCGGAGTCATCGTTTTTCATCCGAAAATTGATTTTTTGGACTGTACCAAAAATGATTCAAAATGTCAATTGGATCGTGCCTCATGTTGAATAACCACTTTTTAAACCCTCACAGTGACCGAAATTGCCAATTTTACAGAGTTTTGCTTACTCAAAAGCTTCAATTTTGACCCATTTCAGGCACAGAAATGACTTTAAACACACTTATTTTAGTTGACAAAGTCATAATTCATATCCAACAGTCATTTAGAGTCAAAAGATTAAATGTTAAAATTTCATCATTATAGACCATTTTGGGAACGTTCGACAGGTCCGGAGTCATCGTTTTTCGTCTGAAAATTGATTTTTTGAACTGTACCAAAAATGATTCAAAATGTCAATTGGATCGTGCCTCATGTTGAATAACCACTTTTTAAACCCTCACAGTGACCAAAATTGCCATTTTTACAGAGTTTTGATTACTCAAAAGCTTCAATTTTGACCCATTTCAGGCACAGAAATGACTTTAAACACACTTATTTTAGTTGACAAAGTCATAATTCACATCCAACAGTCATTTACAGTCAAAAGATTAAATGTTAAAATTTCATCCATATTGACCATTTTGGGATCGTTCGACATGTCCGGAGTCATCGTTTTTCATCCGAAAATTGATTTTTTGGACTGTACCAAAAATGATTCAAAATGTCAATTGGATCGTGCCTCATGTTGAATAACCACTTTTTAAACCCTCACAGTGACCAAAATTGCCATTTTTACAGAGTTTTGATTACTCAAAAGCTTCAATTTTTACCCCTTTGAGGCACAGAAATGACTTTAAACACACTTATTTTAGTTGACAAAGTCATAATTCACATCCAACAGTCATTTACAGTCAAAAGATTAAATGTTAAAATTTCATCCATATTGACCATTTTGGGATCGTTCGACATGTCCGGAGTCATCGTTTTTCATCCGAAAATTGATTTTTTGAACTGTACCAAAAATGATTCAAAATGTCAATTGGATCGTGCCTCATGTTGAATAACCACTTTTTAAACCCTCACAGTGACCAAAATTGCCAATTTTACAGAGTTTTGCTTACTCAAAAGCTTCAATTTTGACCCATTTCTGGCACAGAAATGACTTTAAACACACTTATTTTAGTTGACAAAGCCATAATTCACATCCAACAGTCATTTAGAGTCAAAAGATTAAATGTTAAAATTTCATCATTATAGACCATTTTGGGAACGTTCGACAGGACCGGAGTCATCGTTTTTCGTCTGAAAATTGATTTTTTGGACTGTACCAAAAATGATTCAAAATGTCAATTGGATCGTGCCTCATGTTGAATAACCACTTTTTAAACCCTCAGAGTGACCAAAAATGCCATTTTTACAGAGTTTTGCTTACTCAAAAGCTTCAATTTTGATCCGTTTTAGGCACAGAAATGACTTTAAACACACTTATTTTAGTTGACAAAGTCATAATTCACATCCAACAGTCATTTACAGTCAACAGATTAAATGTTAAAATTTCATCCATATTGACCATTTTGGGATCGTTCGACATGTCCGGAGTCATCGTTTTTCATCCGAAAATTGATTTTTTGGACTGTACCAAAAATGATTCAAAATGTCAATTGGATCGTGCCTCATGTTGAATAACCACTTTTTAAACCCTCACAGTGACCAAAATTGCCATTTTTACAGAGTTTTGATTACTCAAAAGCTTCAATTTTTACCCCTTTGAGGCACAGAAATGACTTTAAACACACTTATTTTAGTTGACAAAGTCATAATTCACATCCAATAGTCATTTACAGTCAAAAGATTAAATGTTAAAATTTCATCCATATTGACCATTTTGGGATCGTTCGACATGTCCGGAGTCATCGTTTTTCATCCGAAAATTGATTTTTTGGACTGTACCAAAAATGATTCAAAATGTCAATTGGATCGTGCCTCATGTTGAATAACCACTTTTTAAACCCTCACAGTGACCAAAATTGCCAATTTTACAGAGTTTTGCTTACTCAAAAGCTTCAATTTTGACCCATTTCAGGCACAGAAAAGACTTTAAACACACTTATTTTAGTTGACAAAGTCATAATTCACATCCAACAGTCATTTAGAGTCAAAAGATTAAATGTTAAAATTTCATCATTATAGACCATTTTGGGAATGTTCGACAGGTCCGGAGTCATCGTTTTTCGTCTGAAAATTGATTTTTTGGACTGTACCAAAAATGATTCAAAATGTCAATTGGATCGTGCCTCATGTTGAATAACCACTTTTTAAACCCTCACAGTGACCAAAATTGCCATTTTTACAGAGTTTTGATTACTCAAAAGCTTCAATTTTGACCCATTTCAGGCACAGAAAAGACTTTAAACACACTTATTTTAGTTGACAAAGTCATAATTCACATCCAACAGTCATTTACAGTCAAAAGATTAAATGTTAAAATTTCATCCATATTGACCATTTTGGGATCGTTCGACATGTCCGGAGTCATTGTTTTTCATCCGAAAATTGATTTTTTGGACTGTACCAAAAATGATTCAAAATGTCAATTGGATCGTGCCTCATGTTGAATAACCACTTTTTAAACCCTCACAGTGACCAAAATTGCCATTTTTACAGAGTTTTGATTACTCAAAAGATTCAATTTTGACCCATTTCAGGCACAGAAATGACTTTAAACACACTTATTTTAGTTGACAAAGTCATAATCCACATCCAACAGTCATTTACAGTCAAAAGATTAAATGTTAAAATTTCATCCATATTGACCATTTTGGGATCGTTCGACATGTCCGGAGTCATCGTTTTTCATCTGAAAATTGATTTTTTGGACTGTACCAAAAATGATTCAAAATGTCAATTGGATCGTGCCTCATGTTGAATAACCACTTTTTAAACCCTCACAGTGACCAAAATTGCCATTTTTACAGAGTTTTGCTTACTCAAAAGCTTCAATTTTGACCCATTTCAGGCACAGAAATGACTTTAAACACACTTATTTTAGTTGACAAAGTCATAATTCACATCCAACAGTCATTTACAGTCAAAAGATTAAATGTTAAAATTTCATCCATATTGACCATTTTGGGATCGTTCGACATGTCCGGAGTCATCGTTTTTCATCCGAAAATTGATTTTTTGGACTGTACCAAAAATGATTCAAAATGTCAATTGGATCGTGCCTCATGTTGAATAACCACTTTTTAAACCCTCACAGTGACCAAAATTGCCATTTTTACAGAGTTTTGATTACTCAAAAGCTTCAATTTTGACCCATTTCAGGCACAGAAATGACTTTAAACACACTTATTTTAGTTGACAAAGTCATAATTCACATCCAACAGTCATTTACAGTCAAAAGATTAAATGTTAAAATTTCATCCATATTGACCATTTTGGTATCGTTCGACATGTCCGGAGTCATCGTTTTTCATCCGAAAATTGATTTTTTGGACTGTACCAAAAAATGATTCAAAATGTCAATTGGATCGTGCCTCATGTTGAATAACCACTTTTTAAACCCTCACAGTGACCAAAATTGCCAATTTTACAGAGTTTTGCTTACTCAAAAGCTTCAATTTTGACCCATTTCAGGCACAGAAATGACTTTAAACACACTTATTTTAGTTGACAAAGTCATAATTCACATCCAACAGTCATTTAGAGTCAAAAGATTAAATGTTAAAATTTCATCATTATAGACCATTTTGGGAACGTTCGACAGGTCCGGAGTCATCGTTTTTCGTCTGAAAATTGATTTTTTGAACTGTACCAAAAATGATTCAAAATGTCAATTGGATCGTGCCTCATGTTGAATAACCACTTTTTAAGCCCTCACAGTGACCAAAATTGCCA